>NC_045779.1:45086327-45395843 GCF_008692025.1 Phocoena sinus
TTTATTATAAAAAATAGTTAAAACTTGACACCTTTTAAAAAAATATCTTTATTGGATTATAATTGCTTTACAGTGTTGTGTTAGTTTCTGCTGTACAACAAAGTGAATCAGCTATATGTATACTTATATCCCCATATCCCCTCCCTCTTGAGCCTCCCTCCCACCCTGCCTATCCCATCCCTCAAGGTCGTCACAAAGCACCTACTTGATCTCCCTGTGCCATGCGGCTGCTTCCCACTAGCCATCCATTTTACATTTGGTAGTGTATATATGTCAATGCTACTCTCTCACTTTGCCCCCTCTTCTCCTTCCCCTGCTGTGAAAAATTGATACCTTTATCAATCTTTAAAATCTAGTAACATATTAAAGTGACCCTGATTTAATCACTTGGGTCATTACTACATTTTTTGGTAACTTTTATAACTATGTTAAACAAATACGTTAGTTAATGCTTTTATAAGACTTTGAAGAAATACATTAGGATACACTTTGAAAAAATATATTTTTCTTATATTTATATTCTTTATATCTTATATTCTTATTCTTTATATCTTATATTCTTATGGATATAATTTCAGGTATCTGTATTAGATGGCAATTCTTTTGTATTAATGAAAAAGAGAAACACACCTTGAAACAAAAATCATTAGTAATTTAGGAAAGCAACGTATTTTATTTCCCACAGGTTCAGAGGATAAAGTGTTAGTAAGTATGGTACCTGGATTACCTCTCCCCTTGCACATTTTTAAGATTTAGAGGAAAGTTGAAATACTGCTTTCTGTAAATATTTTGTAATGCAGGGTAGAGAGTTTACATAAAACTCAATTTGAGGATGTAGAGAAAAAGGAACCCTTGTATACTGTTGATGGGACTGTAAATTGGTGCATCCACTATGGAAGACAGTATGGCAGTTTCTCAAAAAACTAAAAATAGAACCACCATATGACCCAGAGGTTCCACTCCTGGATATATATCTGAAAAAAATGAAAACACTAATTTGAAAAGATACATCCACCCCAGTGTTCATAGCAGCACTATTTACAATAGCCAAGATATGGAAGCAACCCAAGTGTCCATCAGCTGACAAATGGATAAAGATGAGGTATATAAATACAGTAGAGTACTACTCAGCCATAAAAAAGAATGAAATTTTGTCACCTGCAACATCATGGATGGACTTGGAGGGTATTATGCTAAGTGGAATGTCAGAGAAAGACAAACACTGTATGATATCACTTATATGTGGAATCTAAAAAATGAAAACAAACTAGTCAATATAACAAAACAGAAACAGACTTCAATATGTAGAGAACAAACTAGTGGCTACCAGTGGAGAGAGGGGAGGTGGGGAGGGGCAAGATAGGGGTAGGGGATTAAGAGGTACAAGCTACTACGTATAAAATAAATAAGTTACAAGGATATATTGTACAATGCAGGGAATATAGCCAATATTTTATAATAACTATAAATGGAATATAGCCTTTAAAAATTGGCAGTCTCTATGTTGGACACCTGACATTTTTTTTTTTTTTTTTTTTTTTTTTTTTTGCGGTATGCGGGCCTCTCACTGTTGCGGACTCTCCCGTTGTGGAGCACAGGCTCCGGACGCGCAGGCCCAGCAGCTATGGCTCACGGGCCTAGCCGCTCCACGGCACGCGTCCCCTGCATCGGCAGGCGAAGGCTTTCTCTAGTTGCGGCGAGCGGGGGCTACTCTTTGTTGCGGTGCACGGGCTTCTCATTGCTGTGGCTTCTCTTGTTGTGGAGCACGGGCTCTAGGCGCACGGGCTTCAGTAGTTGTGGCACGCGGGCTCAGCAGTTATGGTTCACGGGCTCTAGAGCACAGGATCAGTAGTTGTGGTGCACGGGCTTAGCTGCTCTGAGGCATGCGGGATCTTCCTGGACCAGGGCTTGAACTCATGTCCCCTGCATTGGCAGATGGATTCGTAACCACTGTGCCACCAGGGAAGTCCTGTTTTTTATGTATTTTAATGATTTAAATTTGCATTATCTAGATGAATGAGTGAATAAGTGATTTAATAAATATTCATAAGCTGTTGAAATATTCATAAGCTGTTGAAATCAGCTTTTTATTTTTGGCTTATACATATACATTATAGAAAATTCAGGGAAGCTTAAAGAAGAAAGTGAAATTTCCTGTAATTTTTCTGTCATATTATTTGGCATCATTTTCTCCATCGCTGAACGATTTTGAACATAAGCCTGGTAGATTGGAGAAATGATTTATACATATTACAGCAACAGCAGCAACAGCAGGGAGGTGGGTTATGAGCAGAGAATCCAGTGAACAGTTCGTTGCAATAGTCCAGATAAAAAATGATGAAGCTCTAAAGTAAGACATGATGGTAGCTGTTCCTGGGTCAGCATTTGTGAGGTTCTCTCTGAATCAGCCACTCTGTTTAGTCAGCCATACTGCATAGAGACAAAGCAGTATGTTCAAGAAATCACTGAGTATTTGTTTGAATAAAAGCTGGCAACTGGGGCTTCCCTGGTGGCGCAGTGGTTGAGAGTCCGCCTGCCGATGCAGGGGACGTGGGTTCATGCCCCGGTCCGGGAAGATCCCACATGCCGCGGAGCGGCTGGGCCCGTGAGCCATGGCCGCTGAGCCTGCGCGTCCGGAGCCTGTGCTCCACAACGGGAGAGGCCACAGCAGTGAGAGGCCCGCGTACCGCAAAAAAAAAAAAAGCTGGCAACTGATTGTGTGTGTGTGTGTTTGTGTGTGTGTGAGATTTGGTGGGACAACCCTATAATTAGGGTCATAATATCTAAGCTGACTCTCAGATTAACGAAGGCAGAGTACAGAAGAAGGGTTTTGGGGAAAAGGATAATTGTATGTTGAGTTTGGTGCGCTTGTGGGATGTCTAGGTAGGGATGTCTGATAGACAGTATTGTGGGTCTAGACTTGAGAACGGGGCCTGAGTTCAGAGGTCTCAGTTTCTCTAAGAAGGACAGTCTTTGGGAAGCCAAAGGTAAACATGGTTCAGCCTGGCCCAGATGGGAGCAGACCCAAAGGTTCCCCTTTGTCACATTGTGCCCAATACTGTAGACTGAGCAGGCTGCTCAGAGCAGTGTTTGGAATCCCTATTTCTCCTATTTCCTTGATTCTCCTTTTTGCAGGCCATTTTGATTGATTCAGTCATTCTTTCAACAAGAATTTAGTGAGGGCCTGCTACATTCCAGGCGCTTGGGACATAACCATGCACAAGGTGGACACTCGTGGAGATTGTAGTCTAATCTTGGATATGAACATTTAGATGGTTCTCGAAGTAAGCTCACAAGTTAGCTTAGAGAAGGCATGGGTAGGGTGGGGCAGGGGACTATGTGATGGTTCTGCTGCAAGAAGGAGCATTGCATGGTCAGGGATGCAGTGTGGCTGTACACACAGCAGTGATGGGGGTGGCCCAAGTTGAGGCAGAAGAGTTTTTGGAGGCCATGTTCCTGAGAATAACGGGAAGCATTGAAGAGTTTTAAGTAAGAGCATAGTGGGGTCAGACTGAAAGATCACTGTGGATCTTCTTAATGGATTCCAAATGGATTTGCAGGGGTTAAGTGAAGGAGAGGAGAGACCAGTTAGGCTGATGCCGTAGCTCAGGTAAGAGATTTCGGGGGCTGAACCAGGAGGCAGGCATCCACAGGGAAGTTGATGGATTTGAGTCACAAGGGATTTAGTGTAATGTCTTCAAGCTTCATCCGTATTATAGCATGTATCAGAATTTCATCTTCAAGGCTGAATAATATCCCATTGTATGTATATATCACATTTTGTTTATCCATTCATCTGTAGATGGATGGGCATTTGGGTCATTTCCACTTTTTGGCTATTGTGAATAATGCTGCTATGAACATGGGTGTGCTGGGTATTAAAATTTTATGTTTATCTGTCGTTTTCAGTAGATGATAGGAGCTATGTTTTATTCATTTCATTTCTGTCTAGCACTTAGTAATGCCTGCTACATTGTAGACCCTCGTCATTGACATGTGAGTGAAGGACAATTGATTTACTTTATTTTTATTTAACCAATGCTTATAAATTCCCAGACACTCTAAGTGGCTTTAAAAAAATTAACTCATTTGATTTTACTAAACACCCTGTGAGGTATAGGACTACCATTATGCCTGTTTTACAGCTGAGGAAACCGAGGCAGAATTAGTAAGTGGTAGAGCTGAGGTTTGAACCCAAACAATAAGGTCTAGGCCTGGACTCTTAGCCACCCTGCTATGTTGCCTCCCTTGCCCAGCTAGCTGGGCTTGCATACATATTCAGGTGAGTGGAAACTATCCATGAGGATTGCTAGTCCGGAATCCAGAAGAGAGATGCTTCTCATAAACGCTCTCTTATGTCAAAATAGCGAAGGCTGTATTTTGAGTGCAAAGGTGTTTGGCTAGAAGGAGGATCTGGAGATTTAGGAAAAAACAAAATCAAAACCAAAAAAACCCAAAACATCCAACCAGGCAAACAAATCTAAACCCACCATTCATGTGTTCGAGAACTATGGTAGAGATAGGTAAGCGATCCTTAATGCGGTAGGGCGGTCATATGATGTTCAGAAACACAGCTGGTAGGGGGATCCCTTCTCTCAAGTAGCACTTTTTCAATAATCTTTCAGGTAATATGTTGGCATTGTGGTTGTGAAGTCAATAATAAAAGTGCATTAGAAGAAGCAGGGTGGGAGCCAGTTCGAGAGCTAGGGAGGGTAGGTGAAGGCTGGCTCAGGTATTAGATGGTGCTCCCTCACTGGACAGTGCAGCCCCCTACCCAGTTTGCTCCCCTGCATGTCAGCACCTGGAGTCCCTCATCAGAGTGGAGGATCAGTCCCTGTTCCTTAACGGGTTACCTGTTGTAGTTCCAAGATATTTTCTATCTGCTCCAGAGCACAGATCCTCTTACCCTTTCCCCTCATCCACTCCCAGCCGAGGTGGGGAGGGCTCAGAAGGTGCTCAGGTCCAGCGAGAGAGAGTTGCCAGTGTCAGCAGGGCAGAGCAGAATCAGGATTGCTGTGGCCCTACATTGATCATCACCCTTTTGTATCCGGTCTACTGGCATTGCCAATCAGGCTGGTTACCTTTAACCATCTCCTGGCCATTGCAAATTTGCCACCGTTCTCTGGAGAACGTTCCATTTCCTTTTCTTTGCTTATTGCTGGTGTCAAGCTCTGCATCTACGTAAGTCTGACTGATGGTTGGTGATGTTTTCAGGTTCCTCGAGACAAGAGGCTGCTGTCTGTAAGCAAAGCAAGTGACAGCCAAGAAGACCAGGATAAAAGGTATGATAATATATACAGGAATATGCCTGACTCCCCAGATAACTCTTTTTCTATGTTTTTTGAAAACAATAGTATTAAACTATAACTTTTGTTCTTGAGAGGATATGGGAGTCAAGAAGCTTCATGTCTGCTACCTGTTTTTGGAGTCTGGAACAAAACTGGATCTCTCAAGCGGGAGAGAAAATTGTATTTTTCGGTTTTGCAATTCTGCAAAGGGCATTCAGTATCTTCCAAGGAGGCTGCAGATCCCAAGAGTTAGAGGTGATATACAGGCAAGACGGCCTCCTGTTGGCGTGAACTTTTCTGTCCGTCCGATGGCTGTATGACTGCGATGAGGCCCTTGAGGGAGTGAGACATTTGAAGATTGTCTTTGATAAGGGGGAGAGGAAGGAGGCCAGGCTGATCTCAGTTCAGGGAGGAGCTGGTAGGGAGCCATGGGTGGCAGAGGACACTGTTGGGGTGCAGGGGCAGGAAAGGTGTTAGGAGACCATAGGTCATACTCCTTTCCTTCAATCCTGAGTTAAGAACCAGTTGAAAAACAAGAAACAGACAGATTGAAATTAAAAAGGAAAAAAAATCAATTTTACTTCTGATGAAGCTAATTAGAGAATGTGATTTTGAACCAGCAATTTGTAACATTTCAGTCCTGACTTAGATATGGCTATTCATCCAGTCCCAAGCAGGACTTCAGGCCTCCCTGAAGGGACAGGCCACTGATGGCATGGCCGCGGTGACTGGAGTGTCCCCTTTCTTTGGTCAAGATGATCCAGACATAAAGAGGGAACCACAAGGGTCTGAACCACCTTGCTCAGCTACTTCTCCCAAACTCACCAATCAAATACATCTCTTCCTCTGCAGAGGGACGGAGAAGCCACAGTGCTTTTCTGTTGGGGGGTTTTTCCACTTGGAAACATGAAGCCAGGAGAAATGAAGTCTCCTGCTAAAACACATGTCAGAATCTTTCCTGGCCTTGATAGGAACTGCTTGTGACATTGTGATCTTGTCATACGACTAGCAGTGGGGGCCACCCCGCCCATCAGTGGCCCTGTGCTGCGTATCACCTCTAAGGCACATCCCCAGCAGAAGATCAAGGCTGTCTGTATCTGATGTGTGGTTCCACAGGGATCTTCTGATGCCCTATGCTGCTTTGGGGCCCTGGGCACTAGTGAGCAGCAGTGATGACAGGGAGAAAGAGGCTGATGCTCTTCAGGTCCTCTAACTTTTCCACTATCCAACCAGCATTTATTAGGCTAAGCAAGTGCTGTCTCCTAAGACCTATACCAGTAATCACAGAAAAGTTGGGGGAGGCGTGGGGGGTGGAGGTGGGGAGGGGAACGAATCTAAGATGTGTGCTCTGTATGTATCATAATAGACAAAAGAGCCCATGTTTTGGTAAAGTATCTTCTAGAACAACATTAAAGACTGATAGCCACTCATTGTGTTTTAAAGGCCATTTTTGTGATATCAATGGAGTGCCTTAAAAAAAAACTGGCGGTGAGGTATAGACAGACCACCTTGTACGGACTGATTATGACTTAGTAGACTTCCGGTTGAATGTAATTTGGAAGGATAGCATTTGGTCTGCAATGTACTCACGCATTACGGTGCCATGTGCTGACGTGATATCATTACAAATGGTCGTATACAGAAGTCGCCACTTTGAAAAGTAATCTCAATGTCATGACCCCCAATTTTTTAAAAGTATATTTCAATGAACCATTCTTAGCCTTGCATTTTTTTCTCACATTATAATGTTTGGTTCCATTTTAAATTCTATTGCAGGTGAGTCAGTATATCTCACAATAATTCTTACTTTGTTCTGATCACCCATTTTTTGGATGACTTCCAGAGTTCTCTGGCATCGGCTTTTAAGGTCGGTGCTATTCTATAGAGGCACATTTACACATTGTAGGATGGTGCCGAGTCTGTTGTTCCCTTGTCTCATGGTAGTGACGATTCAGCTAGATTTGCACAACTCTATTAGTTTGCTTATGTATTTGTTTATAAGCACACCAGAAATATCTTGACGTGTGTTTCTTGTTTAGAATCCAAGTGTTTTGCATGAGTTAAAGACTTAAGAAATTTGGACTGAAGTGGACTCTAACTGTAGAGGAGTTGATTAATTTTGAATATTTTGGCAAAGCCAGTAAGACCGTGCTTGTGCAAAGCCCAGAAGTGCTGAAAGTGGATAATTGCTCTGGTAGCTAATGAACGTAGACCAACCGTCCTACACCCAACTTGCAGGACATTACCCCCAAGTATTAGTAGTTACTCCTCCCCAGAAGGGTCCCGGATAAAATGAGTTTGAGAAATTCTGGGTTACAGTTAAACAAGTGGAGGAACCCTTGGGGGCCTTTACTGTGTTCACGACTGTGACCCACCAGGGTGGTCTTGTTTAGGCAATTTTTTTTTTTTTAATACTGATTTTATCATGGTCTCCTTTCTTTGAGGAACATATATTAACATTCTATGCAATGTTCTCAACAATAAGGTTTAGGGAATACTGATATAAATGGGTGGCCTGGGTTTTGGCATCATCAGCTTACTGGATTCAGATTGAACATAATTTCTAAATTTTCACTGTGTCTTAGATGCAGATTCATTGTATTGGTATAGCCATGAAAGCAGGTTATTACTTAACGCCAGAATGTTTATAGACTCACGATTTCATTCCTTAAAGGGTTTGTTTCTAGAATGATTTCTACAGGTCTGTGACTGACTCAGAGAGGCCCAGGTATTTTTCTGTTGGCTTTGTTCTTGGGGAGCCATTCTTTCCTCAAGCTTCACTTTGAAGTTTTATTTGAAAAATCAAAGCTAAAAATACCGAGTCCTGTTTGAGAGGCAAACTCAGAGGCGAGTGGATTTCCTTTACAGAGAGGAGCCACGAGGGCCCAATTCTTGGAAGAACCAATCTTATTCAAGTATTTCTCTCGATGAGAGATCACTGTAAGCCCCAGAAAGCACATGCTAGTTTTAAAAAATCAGACATTGGGGACGGGGCTCCATGCAAAACGTGCATTTTCTCTCTGTGTCATTCAGAATAATCTAAAAATAAGAGGTGGCCTCAAATCTTACTGACCACAAGGACTTTGCTAGTAAAATCATTTTGCTGTCAATCACGCTCTTTTCGTAAGAAGTTTCTCTTTGCTTCTGCTCTCTCCCAGAATTCTATAGTATAGATGAAAGTATTTCATCTCATACTGGCAAGAATTAATCTTCTGAATCCTTTCCTTTCTCTTTGTAGCACAGGAGGTCTGAGATCTGAGAGATCTTGTCTTACGTAAGCCCAGTTATACCACTTCCTTAAGCCCTGAAAGTAATTCAGTGCTAAGGACATCAATGAGCTGATGGCACTTCTCAATTTAGTGAAAATATTCTAATGATAAATTCTCATTATATTATTATTATTATTTTTTTTTTTTGCGGTACGCGGGCCTCTCACTGTTGTGGCCTCTCCCGTTGTGGAGCACAGGCTCAGCGGCCATGGCTCACGGGCCCAGCCACTCCGCGGCATGTGGGATCTTCCCGGACCGGGGCACGAACCCGTGTCCCCTGCATCGGCAGGCGGACTCTCGACCACTGCGCCACCAGGGAAGCCCTCTCATTATATTATTTTTCCTGCAAGGAGTTTAGCCTGCAGAAGAGTGAAAAATATTCTTTCTGCTCTCTTCCTTTAACTTATTGTCCTGCTCCCACCTTTTTTCAAAAAAGCTACTTAAAATGTTTTCTTCTGAAAGCTTTCAAACATACCCATAAATAAAGACGATGGTATAATGAACCCCCAGATACCCGTCCCATCCTCCGGGTTCAGCACTGATAACTTTGTGTTACACCTACTTAAACTTGACCTTTTCTTTCTTTCTAAATTTTTATTGCAATAGTATTCAAAATAAGTTCCTGGCTTACTTTATGTCATTTCACCTCTAACAACTTATGATTTGTATCTCTAAATAAAGACATTTTATTACCTAATCTCAAAATCATTATCACATCTAGGTGAGTTAACAGTACTTCCTTAACATCAGCTACCTCTCAGTTCATGTTCAGTTGTCTCGAAAATCCCACTGCCTCGTAAGTGCCTTTTTGGTTTTTTTAGATCAGGATCCAGACAAGATCTGCTAATCCTATTTGATTATGTCTTTTAAGTTTCTTAACCTAGAACAAGTCTCCCACTTTTCTTTCTTTTTTCATGCCTCTGACTTATTGAAGAAACCAGGTCAGTAAGATGTGTGACATTCTGGTTTGTATGATTGTTTCTTTTCAATGTTGTTTAAATTATTCTTCCAGCTCCCATATATCCTAAGAACTGGAAGCTAGATGTAAAGGCTTGCTTGATTTAGAGTCAGCTGTTTTGGGGGGTGGGGGTGGGCAATAGCACTTTCTAGGTGGGGGTCATTGCATGATACCAGGAGGCACATATGTGTAGTTGTCCTCCTTCTAGTGCTACAAAGATTCATTGCATTCCATTGTAAAGTTTGCCATCAGCTCTCCCCCTAGTGCATTAGCATCCACTGACTCTTGCTTGCATCAGTTATTAGGAGTTGCAGAAGGGCGCTGTTTCTAATTCTGTTCTGTTGCGGGGTGTGGGTTTAAACACACAGAAACTGTCTTGGCACCAGTGGAGCCCAGAGTAGTTTGAGTGGAGGAGAAAACCGAGTGCAGGTCCTAAAGACTGTTCCAGTGAACCTTTCCCTAAATCAAGACCACCTGGAGAATTCAAAACGGGAACAGTATAGCACGAACGTCTCTGAGAGCCCAGCCGTCATCCCCATGGCGGGAATCACAGTGGTGAAGGCCGAAGATTTCACACCGGTTTTCACGGCCCCACCTGTGCACTATCCCCGGGGAGATGGTGAAGAGCAACGCGTGGTTATCTTTGAACAGACTCAGTATGGTGTGCCGTCCGTGGCCAGCCATAGCACCTACCTCAAGGATGATCAGCGCAGCACCCCGGACAGTACTTACAGCGAGAGCTTCAAAGACGGAAACACAGAGGTGAGTCCCTGGCTCTTACATCAGCAGCTGGAACTGAAACTCAAAACCACCTAACTTGTTTTCTCTGTTGGCTTTTTAAGTGGGATGAGTGAATTCAACTGTGAGTTTAAGATTTTGTTTGTTTTTTTTTAAAACATGCCTGCATCTTTCTTCATAAACGGGTTTTATTAGACCATTGGCCTAGGTGTGTGGCGGAATATTTCCGTTTTCCTGCCTCTTAGATGACAGATTCCTTGACTGGTTTTAGTTTTAGTCTTAAAATTAACTATTTTTGAAGAACAAAGGGCTGTTTGCGTGGAAATTTCCTACTTTGTCAAGTTTTCACTTTGACCTCTTCTAGTTTGTAACTTGCCAAATGGCAGCCAAAGATGTTGCCTGCCCATCACTTTTTAAAACAATATAACTCTTTAAAGACCTTGTCTGATTGAATACTCAAGAAAGAATCGGTATTATCAATAATCAAGTGTGTACATGTATGTGTACTTTGTACCTTACAAATAGATTCTATGTATTCTTCTCGTGTGCCCAAAGAACTTACAGAAGCAATGATCTTTGCTTGCTTGTTTGTTTCAAATTCACACGTTTGAAAATTTTGCTAATTGTTTACAATGATGTAACCAACATCAGAATCAGTGGGAAGTTTCCTCATCCTAAGAGTTTGAATTTGAAGCCCTCCCGTCTCCTCTTGCTCATGGCAGACACTAACCTGCCTTCTGTCACTATACTTCTGCTTTTTCTAAAATTTCATATAAATGGAATGGTAGAGTATAGAGTCTTGTATGTTGTCTTCTTTCATTTAGCAGAATCTTTTTGAGATTCATCTATGTTATCGCTTGTGTTAATAATTTGTTTCTAAAATTGCTGAGTAGTATTCCATGGTAAGCATGTATCACAATTTATTCACCAGTTGGTAGACATTTGATTGCTTCTAGGTTTTGGCTTCTAGGTTTTGGCTATTATGAATAATGCTGCTGTGGACATATGCTTTCATTTGTCTTGTTTAAATACCTAGGACTGCACTTGCTGGGTCATGTGGTAAATGTATGTGAAACACTGCTGACAGTGTTTCAAGGTGGCTGGAACATTTTCATTCTCACCAGCAATACAGGCGGGTTCCCCTTTTCCGTATCCTTGCCCAAACTTGATATTGTCCATCTTTTTAACTGTAGTCGTTTTAGTGCATATGTGATTGTGTCTCATTGTGGTTTAAAATTGCATTTCTCTGGTGTCAGTGATGTTGAATATTATTTCGTGTGTTTATTTGACCATTCCTATAACTTCTTTTGTGAAATGTCTGTTCAAATAATTTGCCCAATTTTTAAATTGGGTTATTTGTCTCCCTTTTATTAAGTTGTAAGAGATCCTTAAATAGTGTAGCCCTTTATCAGTTATACGTTTTGCAGTTTGATAGCCACTTTATTTTCTTAACTATGTTTTTCAAACAGCAACAATATTTAATCTTGATGAAGTCCAGTTAATCAATATTTTCCTCTTAGAGTTTTTGCTTTCGATGTACAGTTTAAGAAGTCTTGGCCTAACCTAATGTCACAAAGATTTCTCTTGTTTTTTTTCTAGACATTTAATAGTTTTACATCTTACATGTAGGTTTTTGATCCACTTTGAGATAATTTTTATATCTGGTGTTAGAGAAGGGTTGAGTCCCATTTCTTTCCCACATTGATATCCAGTGTTCCAGCATCATTTGTTGAAAAGACAATATTCTTTCCATTTAATTGCCTTGGGATCTTTGTAGAACAACAATTGCTGATATAGTTGTGGATCACCTCTCCAATTTTTGACCCAGAATATGTAATGCTTTTCTTCTTGTCTTTAGTTCAGGTCAGCTGCTTCAGCATTTAGGAGCAGTGCCTTTACACTTGAGTCGATGGTCACTGACATCTCATTTTGCACCCCACCTGGGTCAATAAAAGACAATGGCAGAAGGAGAAAACTTGTGGTTTCTTATTTCTTAAAGAGGAGTGACTGTGGTGGCAGTATACCAAATACTTGCAGCCCGATACCCATTTAGTTGCCAGTGGGACAAAATTCAGCCACCTGAGGCTGAAATTGTAACCCTAAATAATCATATTTTAAAATAATAAGCATTTGATGAGCACTTACTTTGTGCTGGGCATCATTCTAAGTGATATATACTCATTTAATCCTCACAAAAACCCTATGAGGTACTGTCATTGTCATCTGTGTTTTCCAAATGAGGATACTAAGGCACAGAAAGCCTAAGAACACCCACGGTCGCACCGTAGTAAGTGGCAGAGATGGGACTTGCCACAAGCTGTCGGGCTCCAGGGCCAGTGTCCTTAGCCGTTACCTCTACACTCGGAGACACTGTGGGACCTTCCAGTTCTTAGGAGCTCCATAACTGAACATAGTGCCTTGCTTAAATGTGTTTGTTTTCTTAAATGAGGATTCTTTGCCTACGTCATTAGCTATTTCTCATCTTTCATATGAGAATAAGAGGAACAAAAGGAGCCAGCTCTCTGCAGCGTTGGGAGGGCCTCACAGTAGACAAGTCACACTAGCAGCCCTTCTTTTCCTGGCCTGTCGTTCCTGAGTGCCTGCTGCATTCTGTGAAATTGGGGAATGAGCAGAGTGAGACACAATAAATTCCCCGCCCTTACCAGGCTTCCGTATTTCTTGGGCTCTGGTAGCTTTATATCAAACCTTCAGTGTCCTTGTAATAAAAATATTATCTTAAAGTTTGCTCCTTTAGCTTCCTGTGTGGTGTGGCTTAAAAGAGTCAACAACTCGCTGCTGCTGCTGCTTTTTTTTTTTTCAAACTGAGCAAGGGATCTCGTAGGGTTTTTGGTATTGTTGAATATTTGATTTGCCCTCAAGCAGTCAGGGGTGCTTTTGTAGAGAAAAGCAAGTCATTCCACGTAGGAATGTGAGGTGCATGCTTTTTCACTAAAGGGTTGCTACTAACGTTTTTCTCACACAGTGCAGAAATATTACATTAGTCACAGAAGAGTCCGTGGATGTGGTCCAGTGTCAGCGGAACCACCATGCTACTTGGAGGATGCGTTATGAGTTGTGTTTGTGTTGTAGGTAAAGAGGCTTATGAAAGGACGCAGTTGTATTTGGGGTTTTATTTTGGAGTGGATGAGAAAGCAACTTACCAGAAACTAAATGTGAAAATTATTTCCACCGAGTTTGGTTTAGCTGCTCTCCTAGTCTTGGAAATCAGTGTTTACATTGCATATTATAATTCAATCTGATGTAAATTAAATGGAATGATTTATCATGATCTTTAGCCATGGCACTGTCAACCGGTTATAAGATCAGGTGAGCTCAGAGTGATTTCACCAAGTAAATTTCACTAAGGAAAATTTGTCTAAAACCTAGCACTTCCTTTAGGCAAACTACTAAAATGTCTACTACTTGTTGAATTAGGAAGTTTCATTTGCTATTAGAGATGACTTCTTCTCTCTCTCTCTCTCTCTCTCTCTCTCTGTGTGTGTGTGTATAGTGATACCAGGGAAGGGAGCAGTTTGGTTCAACTGAGGCTAGTAGCATTAAAAAGTTCTTTAATGAATTTATTTTAGCTAATTTGATTTATATTTTATTTTGTATCCTCTTCGTAGTAACATTTGGTAAATATTTGTTTATACTGGGTGTTAGGCATTGTGCTAGACGTGGGAGTAGACGGCAGGAGGTGTGCCTTGGTTTCTATGCTCTAGAAGGTTACTATCTATATAGCTGCTATTTATTGAGTACTACTGTGTGCCAGGCACTGTGGCTTACACGCTTTATTTCTAATATTTACTATACCACAATTCTGCAAGGAAGGTATTACTCTTCCCACTTTACAGATGAAAAAACAGAGATTCAGAGAGGTTATGAACGTGCCAAAGGTCACACAGCTAATAAGCAAAGAGTATAGTTGATAAATATAAAACAGGGTAGTATTAACACCTAGAATGCTTTTAGGAAACATGTAAACCTTGAGAGATGCAAGAAAGAGTTTTTATAGAAAAATCATATGTATTGTCATCATAAGAATCAGAGTAGAAGAAAGAATTTGCTATTCTGTACTACAATTTTGTATGTCAGCTAACATAAGTCTAACTGTATGAATGAAGGAACACCAGATCTCAGTGATTTGATACACTAAATGTTTATTTCTTGCTAATAATAATCTTGATAGATGTCTGCAGACCTGTCTTTTGATCAGGAATCCAGGTTCCCTCCATCTTGTGACATTACCATCTCTATATGTGGCTTTAGGGTCATCCCAGCTGGGGAAGAGAGACCATGGAGATGGCACACTGAGTTGTAAATAACTATGACCTGGAAGTATTGCTATTACCCCTGTTCACATTTCATTGGCTAGAACCAGTCACATGGTCTTAACTAACTGCAAGAGGTTAAGAGAAGTCTAGTTTTCCCATGTGCTCAGGAATGAGAATGATTTATGTGTGAGCACCAGATATCTCTACCATGTATTTCATTATTTAGTCCCTGGTATGTTATTTGTCAAATTAACATAGTTTGCAGAGAATCCTGAAATAAAATCAAAGAATTATTATTTGTTATACCCAACAGACATATGATGGTTATATCCATTGATGTTATATTCATCTGTAGACTGATACTGGAAGTTACTCTGGATCTAAACCCTGTCCAACATGACTAATTTTTAACTGACAGTTCACTTCCCACCACAAACTTAAAGAACACAATCTTAAAAATGTTGATTCAAGTACTGAAGTGGAACATGGCTTCACTTTTTGATCAGTGCAACCAATTTTGTTGTTTTTATTTTAAATACATGTTATAGTGCATATGGTACCACTAAAACTTCTATTATTTTATTAGTTTGTTTTTGCACCAAGCAAAATTTTGGAAAATCCTTAGCATACACATTTTATACTTGGGAAGGATTTAGGTTTCTCTATACATAGTCAAATTTTACGAGGTTGGATGGCCTATTATTAGGTTCCTAGGGGCCATCTACCCAGCTCTTGAATAGAAGGGCTCTGGAAATCTCCGTGCTGTTAAAGCTGTTACTTTGCAGCACCATTTAATGCTTTGATCACTGTTGTCTCTTGAAAATGCTCTTAGCTTTATGTCCGCAGCTTCAGTTATCATCTATGTCCTGAATACTTTTCACATTATTTTTCTCCAGCCCAGTTCTCTCTGAGCTCCAGACCTTTATGTTCAGCTGCCTGTTTGACTCACCACCAGCTCAAAATCTGACTTACATCTTCCCTCACGTTCTCTGCTCTAGTGGAGTGGCACCACCATCCTTCCGGTTTCTCAAGCAACGAGGATTTTTTTCTTGATGCTTTGCTCTGCGATAATCCCCATCTAAGTCATTATCAGTTCTGTCAACTTCACTTTCTTAAATCTCTCTGAAATCATCTATCTCCATTCTACTTCCACCATACTGACCCAAGCTGTCATTATCTCTGGCCTATAATACTGTCCACTTTTGTGCACTGTACCTGGGATGGTCTTTTCAGAATGCTAATCTGATCGTGACACCCTCTCACTGAAATCCCATTGTTTTTAGGATTAAGATGTAAATCTTTAACGGGTTTACAAGGCCTTGCACATGCTGTTTCTCCTCCGCCTTTCCCACCTCATCTTGCACATCTTTCCCCCTGGTGCTCTCTGCTCTGAGCATCATTCAGTTCTGTGAACCTGATATGCTCCCTCCTGCCTCAGGACCCATGTGCCTGCTACTCCATGTTTTAGGACTGTGCTGTGCAATACTGCAGTCTCTAGCCACCTGTGGCTATTCGAATAAAATTAAAAATTCAATTCCTCAGTCCCACTATCTCCATTTTAAGTGCTCAGAAGGTGCATGTGGCTAGTGGCTACCATATTAGTGAAGATACAGAACACTTACATCTTTGCATGAAGTTCTATTGGACAGTGCTATTCTAGAATATTCTTTACTACCTTCCACACCCTTCCTCCTGTGTGACTACCTCAAGGAAGCCTTCCCTGTCCTCCCCTTTCGGTTCCTCGTAAAGTCAGTTTTCTTTGTATCTAAGTCCACCAGCCAGAGACTACCGTGAACACGTCTGTAGTCAAAGTTACATTTATTTAGCCTGCTCCTGCAAGGGGCCCTTAGGGACAACTCAGCAAGAGAGAGTTGGGAGGAGCTCTTGGTAGTGTTTGGGCTTGTTATGGATGAATCTAAGAAGGGATCATGGAAGTGACAACCAGCTCTGGATTTCATATGTCAAGACGTTGGGGCAGTCTAGAAACTGGGTACCTCGGTCGTCATTGTTCAGGAGATGGGATGAACAAAGCAGGGCTGAGGCTATCTTTGCCAAGAAGGCATCAATCCCGCAGAAGGGGGGGGATGTTACTCACTTTTGTACCTGTGTTATTGTCTTCTGGGGTTCTGTTGGGAGCATTGCTTATCTTCTGTTGGCCTTGTCCGTGTGCTGTTGGAAGCAGTACATTCTGTTAGAAGCATCAAGGCTGATTGTCAGCGGGACTGATTTTTACTTTCTCGGTGGTGATGTGCTCTCCTAGAACTCTGTTGTTCTTCTTAGAGTGCTTGCACACAGTTTGTAAATTTTTAAATTAATGATTATTTGACTAATATTTTTCATCTACTAGGTCGGAAGCTTCATGACAGCAGGGACTGCTTCTCTTTTGGTTCACTGTGGTATCCATAGCACCTAGCATGGTGTCTGATGCAAAGTAGATGCTCAGCAAATATTTATTGAAAGAGTGGATGAATGAATAAATGAATCATAAGACCTAAAAAATTGGTGGCTGATCAAAGACGTGGAATTATTTCGCTATATCTGATTTTACCACTGTTAAGAATCATTGTCTTTTCGTAGTAGATTCTTAGTAGATGTCTCTTTCCTCCCACCCAAGGAGAAAACTAGAATTCTAATATTCAAAATTTAAATATAACATTCTAATATTCCTTGATGTCTAAAGTCCTTTAAGGATAATCTAGAAAATATATGTTACCATACTTCCTTTACTACCATTTTTCTCAGGCCAAATGATTAAGAAACGTATAGATGCGCTGCATCAAATCACAGCAAGGTATGGTGATGTTGGCTGTCTGCCTGCCTTTTGGCATCCTACAAATTATATTAAAATGTTTCCAAACAGTTGTGGAAACTTGGTAATTGTAGTCAGAATGGCCTGAGTGTTTTGGTTCTAATTCTTTTTTTTTTTTGACCAGAATTTTCTATTTGACTAAATTCTATTTCATGCATAAGCATGACAGTCTCTCCCGTTTATTAGACTTTGGCAACAAAAAGAAAGCCAAGCAGCCTTGTACAGCAACAGTGAAAATGCCAAGGGTGAGGGTAGCCTACAGTTTTACTGTAGGATAAATATATATATATATATATATATTTTTAAAAGGCCTCTCTCCCTTTGGCCATATCAACAGTCATTTAGGGCCATCATAAAGGATTGTGATGTTTTCCAGGTAGAGTATACATTTAATTTTTTTTAATTATAAAGATAATGTAACCGAATTAAGGATAAATGTTTAAACTCGGAAAAAGTAATATCCATGTCAGTAATTTGTCAACTATTTTAGTTTTTTCATAGTTCTTGTTTACATGCTCATATTATTGGATTAAGAGTTTTTATTTGTTAGCCCATAGTTGCCAGTCTCTCTGAGTCTGAATAGTTGTAGTATATCACATCTTCTTACATCCCCTGGGACATTAGAACCCTAGAATGTATCAGTCCAATATGTTTTAGTAAGCAAGTCTATCCTCAGGCTGCACGGACCTATGGCATGGGCAATGAACTCATTCAGGGCCTTGCTTATTAATACTGGTTCACCATGTGTTGTTACGGGTTACCACATATTCCTTCAAAGAAGACCTTTGAAATGCATCTTCTCTGTCTTGGAGTCATTTCCTTAAATGCTCTTTTCATCATGCTACCTTCCTACTCCAAAATTTCCTAATTCTTAAATATATTAAGGATCAAAGCAAAGTTCACAACAGCCATAAAATCTTTCCAGAATTTTGCTGATCTTCCTTTCCTGGTAATGTTCATTCTGTACTTTTCCAGTCAGGACACCTGAATAAATGAATGGATGAATGCTTTAACATAGACCTTCATATCTAGTCATGTACTGTATTTCAGTTTCTTTTGTTGTCATTTTTCATATGAGTTTACTCACCTCCTCAACCAAGTTTTATATATTTGAGGCAAAGAAAGTGCCTTATATATTTTCTCTATGTCTCTTGGCACCAGTCAGATGCTGAAGCCCCAGAATATTTCCATTTAATGCCTTGTTGATGGGTTGACTGATTGCAAAAGAAACACAAATCTGTATCTTTGAGTCTCTGTCATGATTAATAAGCTAGTTAACAAATACTTGTCAGATGCTCCTGGGCTGCGTTTGGGTAAACTTTGAAGGGCAAACTGTCTTCTCGGATCCACGGAGTTTATAAGACTGTATATAAAGAAAGATCCTATGTATGTACATATGAAGTGTGAGGTGAGGGCACACTGCATTCAAGTGATGGTGGTTAGAGATTGTGAAGGAAATTTGGAAAATAGCTGTGAGTAAACCTTTCCTGAGAAGGAAATCTTTGAATTACTTGTCAAAGAATGGAAGTTTATGGCAGAGAAATGAAAGGCAAGACGGTTGTTTCTTAGAAAGAGACACTAGAAAAAAGGCCACAGCGGAAGGTCCAGATCTGTGTGGTCCACCAAGTGCTTTTTCATCAATATTCTATTATATTTACTTTAGGATCAAGAGTTAGGGCTTTTGGTGCATCTACTTTTAAGAAGGTTCTAAAATGTAGCAAAGTGCATCCTACTTGCACTAAATATACAACAACTGAATGTCTGTGGACCCAAGCCTTTTCACATGTAATACTAAGACTTAGAATTTCCCTCCGCAAAATTACTTTTAACACTGTTGTGATAATGAAGATCTTAGAGAAGGGCATTGAGTACGATCAAGTGATTACTATAGAACAGAATTTTTTTTGTTGTTGTTGTTGGAAGAAAAAAATGTCAGTGTGAACTTCAGTTTCACAATTTTGCCTGGGTATGGAACAGAATTTAATACACATAGATAGAGCTCACCACGTTCCAGGAACTGTTTGTAGTACTTTATCTCTGCTAATGCATTTAATTCTTCTCATCACTATAAGTAGGCATTTTACAGCTGAAGAAAATATGGCACTTGCCTCAGTCTACATAGGCAGCAGGTAAAAGAGCTAGAACTTGACCCTAGAACTTGACCCTAGAAAGTCTTGCTCCAAAAACTATGCCCCAGAACTCTAAATACTGCTTTATGATACGCTATGTGGCTTCTCTGTAATGAGTATTCCGTTAACTCAGAATTTGTGACTTTTGGAATAAGTGTTGGAGAGAAGAAAATGGAAGAGATGTTTACATGTTTGAGGAAACAGTTTCCAGTACCTGGAGACAATTTAGGAACACCTGTGGACATGTCAATGTGGACATGTGAATAAAAGCACAAATGCATTTTCTGTTGAATGTAATTCTCAGTGTGCAGGTGGTATGCAAGTTCTATACACAAATGGTAATCATTTTCACTGTAGTTGAAAACATAATACCAAAAAAATGTGTAATTTTCCTTTCTAAAATGGGGATAAAACAGTTTGGATACATTTGTCACTTTTTTTTCCTGCATAATGACTCACCTATTTGTTTTAATTTTGATGACTTTTAAATTTTGCAGAAATTTCGGAGTGCTTCAGTTGGGGCTGAGGAGTACATGTATGACCAGACATCAAGGTAGGTTACAGGAGATGCCCCTAGAAACTGATGAACTGATAACTGTTTAAATGTATCGTCAAGTTATACTTTTACACCTTTAAAAGAAAATTCTTTTCTCTACACAATGACTTCTAAATTACTATTTCCAGTCTTGATCAATTTTCTGAGACCTACCTGTACCCTTCCTTTGTCCTTTTGCTGCTAGACATCCCTTCTTAGGTGTTCCTCTAAACCTTAGGCACTTGGGCCTCCAGCACAGCATGTACGTGTCTTTTCCTCTTCTTTCCTTCCTTCTTCACTTCTTTCACATCTGTTCCTCCACTTTTATTTCTTGTTTTGCTAATGATGCCATCCTCGCAGCCACACACTCCAGAGGTGCAAGGTGCTTGCCTTCCTGCTACACGTTCATGGCATTTGCCAAGTGCTGGGTGTCCTATTCTACCTGACCTGTCTCTTCCAATTTACTCTTGTGCGTATGCTTCTGAGCTGTTGCAACATAACAGGTTGCCCTGCCAGCACTTTCTTTTCCCTTCCGTTCCACTTTGGACATTTCTACCTACTAGCTGTCACAGACTTTGCTGCCTTCCATCTTCCAGCAATGAGATAGGGATTGAGGATAAGTTATAACCTGTCCTTAAAAGAGGCCCATAGACTTTTGCAGGAGACCTGTGTGATGTCATACAAGTTGCAATACAGTTGCAAAGTGATGAGTCCTGCTACAGAGATACACGAATAGACAGCTGAGATGACCTGCAGGCCTGGGGGTGTGTGGGGTGTGAGTGGGATGGGACCAGAGGAAAGCTTTACAAGAAGTAGCACTTGAGCTGGATCTTGATGGATTATCAGGAGTTTTCCAGGGAAAGAAGGAGGATTAAGAACATTCTAGGTAGAGGGGCCACATGTTCAAAGTCCTTGGTCATGATCATGCCTGTAGACAGGAGAGAATGGCAAGGATGAATTAATCCATCCCATTTACAAAACTTATCAGTGATTTCACCATTTCCGACAGAATAAGACACAAATTCCTTATGAAGGTAGTTGGGGCCGTCTATGTGCTGGTCCCTTTTTACTGTAAACCTTGTCCCCCACTGTATTTCTTGGCCCTTTGCTTTTACATGTATGGCCCTCTTCTCTTCTCTCTGTTTCTGCTTGAAGCCCTCCTGCCCCTTCAGGGTCTTGCTCCAGCCTCAGGCTCCCCAGTCACCCTCTCCAGATTCTCCCAGCCAGAATTTGGGTGTGCAGTGGGGATGAAGGGTAGGGGAGAGGCAGAGAAGATAAAGTTCCAAATCACCTTCTAAAACGTGGAAATACATGTATAATTTGCATGCTGTCAATCCAGATAACCATGCAGCCAGCTATCAGGCCAGTGAAAAGAGCAACGACCTACCAGTCATGTGACCTGGTGTCTCTTTCTGCTGCTGTCATTGTCTCCAGGGGTGAGCAAGTTTCTCAGTCTCTCCTCAGCTGTGAAATGAGGAAAGTGGTTCTTATCTTGTGTTGTGGATGAGCTTGGGGGACGTGAATCCCTTGAAATTATATTAAAAATCATTAGTGTTCATATGTGCTTTTATCTGGGAAGAGGGTTCACAGCTTTCTTCATGTTTTCCAAGCAGTCTGTGCCCTAGACAAGTTGCACGCTCCTGGTCTAGGTGATTCCTAATATCCTGTCCAGGTCTCAAACTTTATGATTCAGTGGGTTATCTTGAAATTGCTTTTTCTAGGCAAAATGACAGTGGAATTGGTTCTGTCTTGCATGATTTATTTCCCACCTTATTCTAAGACACATATTCTGGAATTTGCTTTGTTTATCAGCTTAAGCCTAAGATTTTTATCATGGAAGAGGAATATTATTTTGCCCTTCAAATTTCTTTCTCATTATAAAAGTTAAAAAAAAACCCAAACGTTGCAGAAATATTCAACATAGAAAGCAAGAGTCCCCCATAATCTTGTAAGTAGATCATTTTAAGAGGCAAACTTCATTTTTGCACGCAGCCTTTCACAGACTGAAATTAAAGAGCTAAAAAAATAGATAGACCCAGTGAAGAGCCTCTGATGATTCTCAGAAAACACACAAAGCACTTGGAATTGGATCATCATTGCGTGCCATCCTGCAGTGACAGAAATAAATATTCTGAATGAGCATCTTAAATAGATGTGATTCATATCCGTTGCTCATTTCGAACAATGCGTATATTCTTCAAAGTTGGGAAAATCAGTGCTTTTCTTTTATAAGTTAACTTGTATTTGTAAAATATTCGGGAGATTATTAAGAGCAGGGATCTGCAAACTTTTTTTCTGTAATGGGCTAGATACTAAGTATTTTAGGTTTGGCATACTACACAGTCTCTGTCACAGCTACTCAACCCTGCTGTGGCAACACAAACAAACAAGTGTAGCTGTGTTCTAGTAAAACTTTATTTACAAAAAACAGGCAGCTAGCTGGCTTTGGCCGCCAGACCGTTGTTTGCAAGCTCCTGATTTAGAGCAGTAACCCTGTCATGAGTTCTTTTGCAGGCTTAAAAAACAAAACCCCCAAATCAAAAATTACTCCCTGTTATGGAGCTAGAGTCCATATAGATTTCAATAATGAATGAGTTCTAGATTTTTACGTTTTGAACTATTTTAAAGTGGGATGTAGCTATTTGCAACACCTTGGCTAGACAAAAGAAAGTTGGTATACGGATGAATTGAACAAAACCATTCACATATTTGGCTTGTTGCTAGGATGAAAGTGGCAAATTTTAGCGATTCTTAAGTTGGGGCATTACCAAGGACCAACTAAAACCTAACAGAGGCTCCCCCGGCTCTGCCTGGCACAAGTAGACGGGCACATTGTGGACTTTCTCCCCTTCTAAACCATCTGGTTTATGGGCCACTATTAGAAATGTTGTGTGCAGTGTACTAACAGTGACCTTTGGTGTGGTCTCATCTCCTTTGCCACGTGCCGTGTTTTGTCTCTGAAATGGAGTAAACGTTGGTTAATATTCATACAAAATGCTATTGATGTGAAATTGATCCAGAAGCCAGAAATGTCCAAGTGAATGAATCTGACCGCTGTTTGTCTTCTGTTCACAGTGGCACATTTCAATACACCCTGGAAGCCACCAAATCTCTCCGTCAGAAGCAGGGGGAGGGCCCCATGACCTACCTCAACAAGGGACAGTTCTATGCCATCACGCTCAGCGAGACGGGGGACAACAAGTGCTTCCGACACCCCATCAGCAAAGTCAGGGTAAGGGCCTCATTTCTCCAATAAAGCACAGAGGGATCAGGTGAAAGCAGTGACTACCTGCCAGCCTTGTGGAAGGGCATGGAAAAAAATCCCAAAATAAATAATTCTAGAACAAATGTCAGAGAGCTGGGGCAAGAGAACTTATTGGCTTGCAGTTTATCATCTTAATCAGTAACTAATAAACCCCAGGGAAGGGGCGTGGTTGGAACATGCTTTCTGACTGTATCCAAGGAATTTCCCCAGCTTCATTCATTGCCTATGTGCTACCTAGTTGTTGTCGTCGTCGTTTTCAATCAAATGATGTGCAGTTTTCAGGTAAGCAGCCGTAAGTCAGAGCGTATGTGTGGGCAGGAAAGAGCTGGGCTTTCTTCTGAAAAGGAGGATGCAATTCATTCTGCGTCCCTGGGCCCTCCGCAGCTTTGCTAAAAGACTTCTGCAGCCTGGCACTTACTCAGGAGTCAAGAGGTGGGCATGGTATGATCCCTACCAGGAGTGACTTGGAGGAATTTTCACATTCACGAGTTATTAGTTCTATTTGTGGGACATGAAACTGCCTTGGAAGCCTGCCAGCTTCTGGCATTCTCGATACTGCCAAGAAGGGAGGGAACTGGTAATCCCTGTCGACTGAAAAGGAAAATTATAGCAGAGCTCTCAAAAGAGGTTGAAGGAGTTTCCTGCCCTGTTGTAAAATGATTTATGCTGCTGTGTGCGTGGTGTGCACTCCTAAGCTCTTTCTTCTGCATACTGAGAAAGGAGCGCCGTGCTGTGCCGAGCCCAGTGAGTTTACCCCAACCCAGATTCCCAGGCAAAGGTAACCCCTGAGGTAGAAGAGAAAAGAGTGTCCAGGCGCCTGCTGGCCGGTTTGCCTGTTACTAGCTTTTAGGTAAAATCGTTGCAGTGCTGCTTTCTTGAATCAACCCGGTTTTACGGCTTTGTTTCCATGAGAAAGACAAGGAAGAATGGCTGCTCATTTGTCCAGCAGGCCTTTCTCCCTCCAAGGCCATCCCAGTTCAGATCGGAGTGACAGGAGGCAGGGCGGTTGAGAGTGAGGGGAAAGACAGGGAGGATGTGGGGCTAACGACCCACCTGAGGCTGAACCCGTGGCGGTGGAAAAGTGCTGTTTGCCCTCCAGAGGAGTTAGTATGTTCCAGCCCTGAGGTCAAGGCTACCGTGGAGGTACGCCGTCAGCCGCAGCAGCAGCGTCGTCATCATCAGTCATCATCGTCCCCATCATCACGACAACCAGGGCCACAGTAACAGCTAGTCTTTATTGAGTGTATCTTCTGTGTGCTGGACACTGTTGAGCACTGTACATCTAGTAACTCGTTGAAACTAACAACAGCCCTATGAGACAGGCCTTCCTTTAATAATGTTACAGATGAAGAAACTTGGCCTTTTAGAAGCTAGCAACTGACTAAGGTTACATAGCTCAAACGTGAGGGAACTGGGTTATATCTCAAGCCGTCAGACCCCTGAACCTACTCTCTTAACCACTAAGTGTACTGTGTTGTGTAGCATGGAGGCCTGAAAGGCAGACGGATTTTAGCATGGGATCCACCTCTGGAAATATATCCTAGAATTTGTATCCGAAACCCTCACATGTGGATGCCCGGTAAGAAGGCACTGGATACAAAGTCTTAAAAAAAAAAATCTTGTAAATTACAAGTGTATAACTCACGTACACACCTTGTTGGTAACAACACTGTGACCATCACCCTGAAAAGATGACGACACATGGTTAGTAATCTGAGGCTATGACAACATTTTGTAGTGCAGGAACTTTTCCAAGAACTTTCTTTCATTGAAATCATGGAAGTGATCGAATATAGAAATTTTATTTCCTTCTGTTGCATTTTGCCTAAAACCAAGAGCCTTCCTTCTCTTAAGGACTTCAGTCTAACAGCCTTGGAGAGTAGGATGGCCCTTCTCAGAATGGACCTTTCTTACTCCTAGGCTCTGTTAGAGCCAGCAGTGTGGAGAAATGAGGGATGCACTTGGAACCTCCTAGCGCTGATTTCTGAGAACCGTGTTGCATCCCGAGTCGAAGCTTAGCCGTGGTAATAGCAGTTTCAAACGGCCTGTCTCCTTACCACTGGAAAAATACATTTCCATCCCAAGAATATGCCATTTTAGTCGTGTGCTAGAAAAAATTACCTGAAATGTTATTTTTATTTTGGAACAGACAGAAAAAAACACCAGGAGGCTGGGCAGTAAACTCTTACCTATAAATGGAAAAGCCTGGGGAAGGGGGAGGGAGGATGGAGAGGGGCTGAGCCCAGAGTTCCACCAGCCCAGCCAGTGGATCCCTTTGTTGCCAGCTCTCCTCCATGCCTGAGGGTCATGCCGCTTGTGAATGCAAATAGTATGGATGCATATTTCTAAACTAGCTTTTCTAACAAACATCTGCTTTCTTGTGTAACAAATGTTTACATACCACTGGGAATAAGCCAGGTTTTGACTTGACAGTTCAGTCACAGACATGTATTTGGTATCTCTTATTTGTCGGGGCACCAGGGCCCCCCGTGGTGAGTGACTCTGTCCCAGCCCTGGTTGAGATAGGCATCAGTGGGAAGACGTTGCCGTGGACTGAATAATTGTAAATAATTAGGTAGATGACTACAAGTATGTGAAATGCTACAAAGGAGAAGTTATTAAAGAATGAGAGTCATTGAAACATTCTTCTGGAATAGCAGAAAAATGTCTAAGAAGTATTTTGCATATGGAATGAGGGGGGCAGTATATTCCTGGATACGGTATTCCTCATGCTGTAACGAAAGGGTTTTTGCTTCTGGTTTGTTTATTTGTTTGTTTTTGGTACCTCCTCCATCTCGTAAATGACAATGAATTAACATGTATTTAGTTGAACAGGGCTGTAACTTAGAAGTGAAAGCAGTTTGGGATACTTATTTCTACAAGACATTATTAGTTTCTCATGCCCATTTTAAAAGTCCATCCACATATTTTTATAAAGGACACAGTTGACCTTGTAGCTTTTGGTCTCTGAAATATCTGTAGCTTAGATCTTCGTTCGTCAATATGAGCTCATCTTTTAGTATTTCTCTCATTATTCCCGCGAATCCAGCCAGAGGCACTTAATTAGGCCAGAAACAGATGTTTGCTCCTTTACAAAAGCACCAAATTCTATGTTTAAGGATATGAAATTTCAAAAATGTTCTTGTTTCCAATACAAGAAAAAAATCTTTTTTGGTATGCCCACTCAGCTCACACAATAATAAATTTGCCGGTAAATTGGATAATCTGTTTGTTTATGATTCACGGTGAAAATGATGTAGCATTCTTTTTCACTATGTGCTGTTCTCGTTTCCCATTCACTTTTTTAAAGTAGGCCCATTTTCAAACAAGACAAACCATACGTCTGGGCTTATTGGGCTTTTCTAAAGCAAGAAAAGCAAATTTACAGAAATTACAGCAACCCACCTCTGATAGAACTTCTAGAACTGGAGAGTGTGTGAAGCAGGAGGTGCTGAACAGAAAGTAAGCTCCGTGGTTCTCCCCCTCTGCAGAGCGTGGTGATGGTGGTCTTCAGTGAAGACAAAAACCGGGACGAGCAGCTGAAATACTGGAAGTACTGGCACTCTCGACAGCACACGGCCAAGCAGAGGGTCCTCGACATCGGTAAGTTGACCTTGACCTCCCGGCACGGCCTTTGGTAAACTGCCATGTTGTCATGATGCAAAGGAGAGCCCAGCCCAGAAATCACAGCTGGGACCCACATCACTCTCGTGATGTGCCAGGCACTTGTCTGTGCACCTTTCCTATGTTTTAGTACATTTAGTACAAATCAGGCTGAGAAGTCAAAATCAGGCTAAGCTGAGAGCAAAACACTTTTCGTTCCATAAAAGTCAACTGTGTCTCCTATAATAATAGATTTAGCTTTGCAACGGCCGTGCCAGTTTCTAAAACATATTTCCATGCCCTCTTGTGTTTGAGCCTAATAATTGGCAGGCAGGCCGGAGGAACTGTTATCCCCCTGTGGCGCGAATAACCTCAGCTCACTTGGTTCTAGGGTACTTGCGAAGGTCACGTGACTAGATACGGCATTCTCGTTCTCTAATTCTCCATCCCATGTTCCTTCCATCCAAACACATGTCTAAGTGCCAATGGTCCTAGGTGATCAGACAAATGCAGTGTTTGAGAGAGCTTTCCCGGCAGCAGAGAAGGAATGGACCTGCCAAGTGCATTTTCTGGAATCTGTACATACAGCACAACAGCTGGCCTACGGGTGCTGGCCTCGAGTGAACAGGCAAGAAGAGTTACTGACTGGAGCAGGGAGAGGAGGTGGGAGATGGTAGAGCTGAAGGATCCTCAGCAATGGGAGACGGAGGGCAGGCTGCAATCTCACTCACGCCTGACGCTGGTGGCACAGGTTCTGCTTCCTTGCTGGATTCAATTCTATCTACCTTCTTGAAAAAACGATCCAGTGATACTGTACTACGGTACTCTGTACGGTACTGTACAGTAAAGTACACAAAAGCACCGCCACTTGCACAGGACGCACGCAGGTGACAAGGTACACCAGACGCATGAGCTAACTTACGTGACGGGACACGTGAACACAGGTTCGAATCTTTGAAAGTTCACAACTTGAAGGCAGGGGACTTAACGTATATGTGTTTCTAAGTAATTTTAACACTTTATCTACTTGCTGCTTCCATGAGAAATAAATCATTTCTCATTTATAGGCTTTATTTTCACATTTTGCCGACCAACAGCGTACAGCCCCAGTGAGGATAGGCCAAGCGAGGGTTTCCACTGTCTTGGATACCAGAGGTGTTAATGAGCCATTAAAAGGATGTTTACTTTGATTTCTTTCACATTGTAATGAAGGATTTTTCAGACTTTCCATCTCACGCTTGCTAGGGCCCCTTGACCAATGGCAGAGAAGTCAGTAACTAGGTGAGGGTTAGAGACTCACTGTAGAACATATGGAAACTAACTTGCTGGTTTTTCTTGCAAAATGGCTACACCACTCCTCCCCCTTCCCCCCTGCCACACATACACATCTGTAAACTCATCAAGCTTATTTATCTAATGAACTAGGAAGCCGAGGTCTAGAGGGGCTCACTGACCCACCTTTCCAAGTGACTTGTCCTCAGATAATTAGGGCAGGAATTAGTGCAAGAGCTGGGATAAAAACAGTCTTCCTCACCCAGGTCATACCCTGAACCCCCAAAACTGACAGACTAGGACGAAGGACTTGGGGATACTTGCCATAACCTGCTTTGCAGCCAGTCTGCACAGAGCAGAGGAACAATTTTATTTTCCTTGAAAAGTTTAGCCTTATCATTATTGCCCAAGAAAATGAGAGGAGCAGTTAAATAGAAATATGGACTAGGTCCAAATAAGGCAAATAATAAAAGCATTTTCCTGGCTTACCTATTGGTTTAAATTTGATGTCATCACAACGTTTACTTTTCTTAGACCAGAATGATCTCTCAGGTCTCATACGATTTCAGATCTTACCTCTTTATCACCTCTTGCCTGCCTTTTCTCCCTCATGTAACCCTTTACACATGCGTGTGTGCACACGTGTACCATTGAGATGTGTGACTCTTACTAAGTAGCTTCATGGCTACTTGGGCTACTTGCTCTGAATCTGAGATGAAGACACTGAATCAGCCCCTTAGCTTCAAATGGAAAATCAATTTTCAGACCACAGTCTCTACCCCTAATCTCAACCTGACGGGATTAGGAAATATGAAAAAATCTCGTCTAATTCATTCTTGTACTAGATTAAAAAAAAAAAAATCAAGCCCTTTGTTCCTCTGCCAGTGGGTGGTTAACGCCATTTCCAATAGAACGGGGAAGCTGATGCTGCCGCGGCACGTATGTCTGTGTGTGGTAGCCGTCACCGGTAGTAACTATGCAGGGCAGTGTAGAGAATGGTCGTGTGGCTGCATCTTGGCTGCTGAGGGGGTAGGGAGGCCCAAGAGTGTGTATGCTATACCGTTGTCATTTTGGGTCGAGAACCTTCTAGTAGCCTGCAAAAGAAAAGGAAGAATCCAAAATTATGTAATGTGTTATCTTTCTTCACCTCCATGAACTGGAGGTTAAAGTCAGGGCTCCAAAGTTGCAGTTCCCACGCCTCCACCAGCCACTGTGGTCAGCAGGTTCAGCTGAGCCCTGCAGGTAGTGAACTTGAAGCTCACGTTAGAGACTGAGATGAGGCCCCTTTTGCTAAAACAAGCATTCATAACCTTGGTCCTTGGGGTCTGTGGGTGTGGGCTATAGGGGAACCTCAAACTCCTCAAATTACACAATTTTGTGCGTATGGGTGTGCGCACCCTTTCCTCTCCTTTCCGGGGGTGCCTGGGACAACCAGCCTGTCTCCGGCACGCGGCCTCCCTCCCTCCATTCCAGGAGAAGCCCGATGGAGCTCTTACCTCTCTTTGTGTCTTTCCTCCTTCAACATCCCCTCAGCACTCACACTCAAGGATTCTCCTGTCATCTCTTGCACCCTGAAATAATCATGCCTGGAGAACATTCTGCATCTTTCCTGACATAAGTCTGTCTCCCTTGGATAAGATTGTTGGCTGTTCTTTGTGGCTACTCTTCATCTCCCACATACTCTTGATGCTCTGAGTACCCCTGTGTGCTGGCTGCCTGGCGGGAGAGGACCCTCAGCGTCCCCGATGGAGCTCTGTCTGTGGATCCATGGAAAGGAGAGTGAGAGCCTGAGGGCCAGGGAAGGAGGCTGCCCCTCAGAGCACGTGGCGCCTCAGCTCCCAGCTTCCTGTGTGCTGAGTGGAGTTCCCGGTGAGGCCATCCCTGCCTCACACCAGTCACATCCCTCCTTGGGTGGATACTCCCATGATGCCCAGCTTGTTCCCTCACTTCTTGGAGGCCTTTGCCTGTTGTAACCTTATCAGAGAGACCTTCCCTATCACCTTACCCAAAGTCACACCCTCATCACTCTCGAGCTCCCTTAACTTTAGTTTACTGCAGACTGCTTGTTATCACCTAACATGTTATTATGAATATATGTTTCTATTTCTTATGGTGTGCCCCCTCCTACTAGAATAAGCCCGTAAGAGCAGGCACTTGTCTGATTTGTTCTCTGCTCCGGCCCCAATGCTTAGCACAGAGCCCAAGTCATCATGAGTGTTCAATAAATATTTCCTGAAGGAATGAATGAGTGAGTGAATGAATGAATGAATGAACAAATGCATGGATGAAACTCTTATTACAGTGACAGGAGGCAGGCTTTCGAAGGAGTGAACTGTGTCCTAATAAAAGCTCCCATGTGTCTGTTGCCCTCTTTGTACTGCGCTCTTTTTGTGCATCAGACATAAACATTTGGTCCTTCCTCCTGAAAACAGCTTACTTTGTTGTTTAAAAACTGAGATGGTGAGGGGCTAAGAATTTTACCCAAGGTCAAATCCCTGGTAAGTGAAGATGGAAACCCAGGAATGCTGGAGTTTGCATCCCTTGTTTTATTTTTTATTATTCTATGACTTTACTCCACTGTCTATCGTCTTTGTATCCTGACCTCTAGATAGTTCTTGGCCGCCATCAGGCCCTGATTACATGCAGAGTAACTGCACACATTCACGAATTGACCTTGCATTGAGGTCCTTCTTCTCTCCTCTGCGGCTTTCTCTCCAGACATTGAGAACATCTTGCACTCTGGGTGGTAGGACTCTGGGCCACTACTAGTTGTGATATTTCTAAAAGCCAGTTCAGAGACGTGGTTCTTGCACATTAGGCCGTAAACTATGTTGGTGGGGAAGGAAACATTAGCAACTAGCTCTTACTGGATATAAATACAACAAACCAACCCCAGCCCAAGTGCCTTCTGCTGCTTGGCAAAGCACACAAGCAGAGTTCTCCAAGTTTCACAAGTTCTTTCTTGTGAGCTCATTGGATAACAGAATTATTCCAGGTCATAAATACGTTTACATTCTGCAGCCCAGAGATTGTCCCTGTGCCAATTGTACCTACTGTACGGAATCGCCGCTTTGATGATATCTGTCGTTTGCTCCTCTCTGAGTGTGAAAGCCCCTTTCCAAGGGGACATGGAGTTGGTGCCGGTCCCATCTTAGTTACCACCAGCTTGCAGAAAGGCAGAGTGATTCCACATTCGCTCAGCAAATGGACCCTTTGTTAGGAACAGGCAATTCAGAGATACATAAATAAGGTGGAGCCCCCTCCTCGAACTGCTCGAGTCTGGAGGCAAGAAGATGACCAGCTAAGGTACCACACGTGAGGGGCACATGGGAAGAGCACTTCCCTGAGATGTTTCTAAGACCCCTTGGAAAAGATAACAAGAGTGGCTGAGCTCGAAAAGGTGGTGGAGAGTGCTGTGAGCTGAGGAAGCAGCCCACGCGGAGGTGCGGGAATCCAGACAGAAAAACCAGAGTGAGCTTGGTGCATAATTTTATAAAATCTGGTAAGACTGTTGGCAAAGGTGGGAGGGGTGGAAACTCTCGAGCCTGCTGGTGGGAGTGTCATCGATTCAACTTACACAGGGAGTGGGGAGAAGGCGGGAAGTCCCGAGTAAACTGGGTTGAGAAAATGAGATTGAAGGCCATGGTAGCCGTGGAGACGCTTGCTTTTTTAAGGGGACTCTTAGAGCGCCAGGGATATGAAGTATAGATGGAATTTGCTGGTCTCAAGCTCTAAGAGGAGCCCCATTTAAAGCTGTTTCCATGAGGTACGGGCTGAAGCTCCAGGTCTACTTTGGAGACTGAACGGGCCCAGCTGGGTGTTTAAGGGTCCAAGGCCCAGAAGGTTCCAGGTATTAGAGGGCCATCGACAAATACCACGTGTGTCCTGGTGGTAACGCCCAGAGCTGCAGGTGGAAAGTTGGGGAAATGCTCTCTCTCAGACCGTGGGGTGGGTCTTTGCAGAGGAACCTCACCACACCAGATGCTGAGGGGAATCGAGCTCAGGGTTTCTCGTCCTCTGCTGCTTTGACATTAGCTTGGCTCCAGAGTCTTGGTTTGCAGTCCTGTTGGGGAGCCGTTGAAAAGTGTGTGTTTATACTCTTTTATACTGAGGTGTAACATGCATACTTTGTATCTTGCTAATGCAGTTTTTCTGCTGTTGAACAGAATGGGCTTCAGACACCCAGGAATACGTAAGTGAGGGTTCGTAAAAGTTCTCACTCACCCAGGTGGATGTGTTGCATTCACTTTTCAGTCCTCCTAGAACTCTGACGAGGAGGAGACTGGGAATAAATAAAGGCAAAAGGAATATGGTGATGAGGCGGTATTTCTCTTCAGTGAGTTGCAGTATTTGATTTTGGAGGCTTTGGATAACCACTGAGGATTTTTAGCAGGACTGTCATGCAGTGATATCTGTATTTCAGAGAGGTAGTTCTGGGCCAGCATGGGGGTGGGATGAAGTGAGGGAGAGACGGTTATGGCTGGGAAAGGAGAGATGCAAAGTTAACCCAGGAATGAGAGATGAATTCTAGAACTGGTGGACTCTCCAGGACTGGCTGGCTGTGGGAATAAAGGAGAAGATAAAAATCACAGAAGAAAAGCTCAGCTTTGTTAGCGAGGCGAGGCGGGTGTCCCGCCCCGAGGCAGGGGGTCGGGCAGGGCAGCGTGGCCAGCTGCGGGGGAGTGGAGGCCGGCCAGTGCTGAGTCCAGCCAGGGACACGATGACTTGGAGGCACCGCGTACACATGGAGCAGGCTGGGAGTTACCTGGGACTCATTTGCACGGTGGAGGGATCCAGTTTTGCACGATGTAAGCCATTTTAAAAACATTTGAAATGAACCACAAATCACAAAATGAACCAGACTGCATACCAAGTCTACTCAAACCATGAATAATTCCAAAACCACTTTCCTGGGAAGGGATATTTTTCTCTTTGTTTCCTTTCAAACAGGGAAGGAAAATTATAAGACGTTCAACAACTAATATTGATTTATAAAATGAAAAATCCGAAGCTACAGCAGATATACTGAAACTCATTCAAATATAATTTCTCTACTGAACAGAATTACTGTCTTGCTTTACAATGCAGATGTTTCAAAATAATGAACATCACAGTTTTTGCACTTTCAGAACGGGTGGTGTGGATTGTCATGTAATGAGACTTACTCCACAAGCACGTCCAAATAAGCACCATTACGTGATAGTCACGTCCAATGTGACCAATATTGACATAATTTTGTAGTTAATTGTGAAACTAACCGTTTGCTCTTTATTCAATCTGTCTTTAATTTTGGTTCCCAGTAAGTAATCTTTCCCTGTACCAGGTTGTATTAGTTACATTGTTAATATTAATCCCATACTTTTCCATGGTAATTAGTAGGCAATTATAGTACATCTTGGGTTATTAGCATGTGATTATAGGATTTTCGTCTGTGCCCTAACGCAAATCTATCTCTTTATTTTTAAATCGTGTTGTTAATAGCAATCTTATATTAAGATAAAGCTTTCAGGAACACTTAAATTCCAATGAAATCAAAATATTTCTTCACGTTTAGTTCTAAATTGTTTTCTTTGAGAGTCAAAGAGAAGCCTTTCAGAAGACTTTTGAATACAGAACTTCGTTGACCACTGGGACTTATTCAGCTTGACTGTCTGTCCAGGCCTGGGAGCTCTCTTCTGAAATCCTACTCCACTTTCAAATAGGAATTGCGAATAAAGTTGTCACACCTTTCCTTCCTTCGTTCCTTCATTTCTTCCTCCCTCTTTCCCTCTCTCTCTCTCTTTCTCTCTCTCTCTCTCTCTGTCTCTCTTTCTTTCTTTCTTTCCTCCCTCCCTCCTTCCTCCCTTCCTTCCTTCCTTCCTTTTTGCTTTGAGCTTTCTAGAGGAGGCTGGCTTTGGATGTGCCCTAGAAGTGTGCTTTCTTGCAGTTTTTATAGTTAAACCTGGGTTGGGCTACTCAGAGCTGTGCAGAAAAGTGGGAGGGTAGAGACTGGGGGTTGGGCGAGGCAGCTGCTGCCTTTCAAGAGGTCAGGTAGCCAAGTAGTCAGAGTGAATCTGTGGCTCACATAGGCCTGGGAGACAAGTGTGACCTGCCACTCTCTCCTTTTCCTCTGGGTTTCCCACTCCGCCACTCAGTTGTGTTCCGTGGAGAGCCCTCCTCCCCCAGAACTGTATAAACTTTCTCCTGCAGTCGAGAAAGTGTGGGACTTCCCTCCTTTCAGAATAACTCAAGTAAATGGAATTTTGATTTTTGATGTTTCCTAGATTCTTTCCACACTTCTGAATAGATATGAAAAGGAAATTTGATTCAAAATAAAACACCACCTCTTGAGAGCCCTCAACTTAAAAAAGCAAAGAAACAGCAAAAACCAACCAGGGCTGCCTGGAGAGTCAAGGCAGTGAGTCAGAGCTACACTAGAGGAGCAGCCTTGAGCCTGCCCCCTGCACAAGAGGGAACAGGCTGGGGTATGGGCCAGGCTCCGCCCGACCCGCTGTTCACGTGGCGTCGTGGTTTGGCTGTTGCCACAGGTACAGGCAGTGTAGGGCGCCTCTAGTTTTATAGAGAAGTACCGTAGCCACAGCTCCTGGAAAACTTTTTTCATCTTCTACTTTGGTTATACAATATTTATGTGATAAAAATGGTAGGCTATTAATGTTATATATTTAAAAGATTACAAACGGCAAATATTTTTTTAAATTTAATCTTAGTTCAGGCAGAACAAATTAGTTTTCAATAAAAATTGAGCCACTGCGGGTTTTTATTTATTGCGTGCATGTCTGTGTATGAGTCCTAGAAGCTCCTTCTGTTGGGGACAAACACCTCTGGGGAGAATCATTTCCTCCTTGGCACGTGTGCCTAGGGTGATCCGGGGCTACCCCCAGCCTTCCCCCAGGGAATGGACCAGGACAGGGGCAGAGTTGAGACCGCCCACACTTACAGGCCCTGATCCTGGCAGACTCCCTTGCAAAACACTATTGCTGGATCTTCCTCTTTCCTTCCAATCCATGTTTCTTAAAAGAGGAGTCAATGCCTACCCCCCATCCTAAGCTACTACTCATGTCTGAATCCAGCATAACCTGCCTTTTATTAAAATTTCTTCATGCCAAATCTACAGGTATATTTTCACCCCTCACTAGTTTTCCTAGTTACTTCCAACCTCTCCTTTATTCCTTCTCTAGGGCTCTTCTCCTTTACCTGGCTGACATCTCACCCCTAAGACCTTTTCCCCCGACCCCACTTAGGTGAGATCTTCCTCATCTTTCAGGCATAGTCAGCTGCTTCCTCCACGAGTTTTAGTTTATGTCTAGACAGTAACACTTCTGCTGTGTTTCACTTGGTTTATCAGTTTACATTCTGTCCATTCCACTAGATGCCAAGCTTCTTGAGGGGAGAGAAGATTTTTTTTTTTTTAACTTTTGTATAACCAGCACCTGGTATAGAGCCTGGCACAGAAAAGATGCTCAACCAGTGCTGACTAGTTGATGAACAAACTTCCATGTATGGTTCTGTGTATGTAGGTAATACCCTGGTAAGCGGGCATGTGTCTTGTTAACAGGGCAGTCAGGGTGCGGTCGGGCTGTGTCCTCTTCCATGATGAAAGGATCAATTTTGGTAGTATTTTTCTGGATGCCAGCTAAATGTGCATTTGGTACTTTAATTTCTCATATTTTATATATTATTGTGTTACGCTGTAGACTTTTTGATGAAACTTGGTTAACAACTCGAAGACTTCATTGCTAACATAGAAATATAATACCTACACTAATAAACCAAGGGGAAATTTCTCCTTTTTAACTTAACTAGAAATTATTGTTTTTCCCTGAAGCAAACAAATAGAAAGTTGTTTTAAAGCAAACTTTCCCAAGAAAAGATAGCTAGATTTGGAAATTAAAAATTATACTTAATGTGGTCTTTCATTTGGGTTAATTTTTCTTCACCGCTTCCAGGAATTGTGTTTGTCTGGCTCTAGGCATTATTGTTTAATAAACCTTTTCTGGAAAAGTTCTTCCCTACTGCTGGCAATTTGAAGCCCTGAGTGGTTAACCAGAAGGAATGTTATGCAGAGGATTAAAGCAGGGAATGGGTGCTTGAAGAGCATCCACCGAATGGATGCTCTGAGAATCTGTTTTAACGAAAGGTTAAAGCTGTCCCATAAAGAGATACTTGTTTAGATTATGAGGTTTCAGAATTAACACACACACACACACACACACACACACACACACACACACACACACAGAGATAACTAAAACCTCTTAATAGACCCACCGTGCTTAATACCATAAAATGCTTTAATTTCCTGTCTCGCATCTTTTTCTTTTTCACGTTTACCGGGTACCACCACATTGTCTACCCCTACTTGGTGGGCCGTTATTCTATATCTTTACTGATGTAATAAGACCATGTGTTCATCTCAAACATGTAATCTATGCTTTTTATTTGAGTTTATGTTTTTTGCTTGGGGCCTAATTATTTTCTCTCTTTAGAGATGCATTTAATGACACCTCAGATAACCTGATAGTCTCACATTTTTTCATATTATTTGGTTGGCTTAAAAATTTTTAAAAAACAAAAAACCCCTGGCAATGCAGTCTGATAGTTTCACGAGACTCATCTATTTACTGAACAAAACTACAGAGCTGGTCTTTTCAGCTGTCCTCCAGTGATGGCTGGAAGCCTCTCTCTCACTCTGCCTTTCAGCGGGAACAAATGTATGTCTTCGTTGCCTCTGCAGTACCCGCAAGTGTGGAATTAGGCAAATCTAAAGGTTTTTTTTTCCCCTGTTTACAAAATCTAAAACTTGCCAAGAGAAAGTTTTTCCCCAAATTTAATTAAGCTCTTTGAGGCTGGAGAAGCCAAAATAAGGATCCAATCTTAAGAAAACTCTTTGAATTGGCTCCAGGAACGCAGAGCTGCCACTAAGTGTTTCTTCTCTTGAAAAGGCGAGTATTGAAAAAACCGAGAGCCGAATAAATGAGCATCTCATCATTGTTGAGAGATGCTGTGAGGCCAGCCCTGTGTTATCTCCATTTCACAGATTGTGAAGCCAGCTTTTCTAAGGTGGCTGCTGATTCTGCTGTGCTCACACCTACAATCCCCAGATGCTGTGGTTCAGCGTCACCAAAGAAAATAGTAAGAGCGGGAATTGCTTCCCTCCTTTGAGGGACACATTTACCTTCTTGAAGAAATATATTTAAGAGAATTGGAATTTCAATTTTGAAATAACATCTAAATCCTCTAATAATCGTTGGAAAATAAGTAAACAGGAATAGCAACATGAGTAATTCAAATAGCAGTTAATGCAAAAATCCCTCGTAGAACAAACACCTCCCAACCCTATCGTCTACATAACAAACTTCGCTTCCTTTATCTGTGGACCAGTTTGGTAAGTGATTGGGCAGCCACGGGCTATCGGGGAGGTTGAAAATGGAGGTTAATTTTAATGGATCTTGAGCCACTGAAGGAATTGGGTTTATAATTCCCAATTTATCAAAAGGTAATCCATCTGAGGATTTATACTTCTTGTAGTGTGTCTGTGTCCTGCACCACCAATTACCAAAAAGTTCTTTCTTTTGTTTGAATCTATTCAGTTTGCAACTCAAAAGGACAATTATAGGAGCTGGAAAATTATTTCTGATATTTAGGGCTACTAGACACTAGAATGCGTCTTTGAGAGAGACCGTGGAATGTCTTATGACAGGACAGCAATTCTCAAGACTCTTGCTAATAATAAAGTATCATCATTTGAGAAAGAGTTCAATTTTCTTTTATAAATTAGAGTTGGTTTAACTGGGAAGTGTTACAGTTTCTGGAAATAACTGGGGTGGGGAAAGTTTGGGAACTTGTGCTGGAGGGAGAGAGCCCTGTTTGTAGGTCTGAGATGATTTGGGCTGATTAACTTCTAATCCTATGTACCTATAACATCTTGTCCCCTTCCTCACTCTAAGACTGTTAGCGTATTAAGTAATGAAATGAAGAATGGAATAAAACATGAGTAGTTCATGCAGTGTACAAGAATAAATTATTTACGGAAGCAACACCGTGTCTTCATTCAGTAAATTGTCAGAATATGTCAGGTACTTTTGTGTTGTTCACGAATTTAAGAGATAAATAGTTTGAAAAGACAAAATAGGTAAATTGAAGTTAAATCTCACTGAATAACAGACTGATGAGAAGAGTTAAAATTTAAGCTCATCCAAGTTGAATTAAATTCAGAGCTAGAGGCCATGGTGTGTGTATAGGCACATATGCATGTGTGTATATGTGTCTACACACAGACTACGACCTACTTTCAATTTGAAATCAACTTTATGGGTCAAGATCAGCATTCTTTTTTTCCCCTTTTCCATTATGGTGTATTACAGGATACTGAATACAGTTTCCTGTGCTATACAGTAGGACATTGTTGTTTATCCATTCTAGGTATATTAGTTTGCATCTGCTAGTCCCAAACTCCCAATCCATCTCTCCCCCAATCCCCTGCCCCCTTGACAACCACAAGTCTGTTCTCTATGTCTGTGAGTCTGTTTCTGTTTTGTAGCTAAGTTCATTTGTGTCAAATTTTAGATTCCACATATGTGATATCATATGGTATTTGTCATTCTCTTTCTGAGTTACTTCACTTAGTAGGATAATCTCTAGATCCATCCATGTAGCTGCAAATGGCATTATTTCATTCTTTCTTATAGCTGAGTAGTATTCCATTGTGTGTGTGTGGTGTGTGTGTGTGTGTGTGTGTGTGTGTGTGTGTGTGTATCTCACATCTTCCTTATCCATTCATCTGTTTATGGACATTTAGGTTGTTTCCATGTCTTGGCTATTGTAAATAGTGATGCAATGAACATAAGGGTGCATGTATCTTTTCGAGTTATAGTTTTGTCCGGATACATGCCCAGGAGAGGGATTGGTGGATCATATGGCCCTTTTCTCCACACCCTCTCCAACATTTGTTATTTATAGACTTTTTAATGATGACCATTCAGACTGGTGCGAGGTGGTACCTCATTGTAGTTTTGATTTGCATTTCTCTAATAATTAGCAATGTCGAGCAGCTTTTCATGTACCTATTGGCCATCTGTGTATCTTCTTTGGAGGAACATCTGTTTAGGTCTTCAAGACCAGCATTTAAACAATGAAGTCAAATGGAGTAAAAATACTAGCATATCTGAATGCAGTAATGGGTTACAATGTAAAATGCTTTTCTTCCTCTAAGTTTATGGTCAGTGCAATTGAAAGCTATCTCATGGGCCTATATAATTCCTTCTCAAGAAATAGAAGGGTGAGTCAAACACAAAGAAAATATTAGGTTTAGCCTACTGGGAAAATTCCAAGAAAGAGTTCATCTTAAATGATGTATGGAGAGTAAATATCAATAATATTATTAATAGCTCCAGCTTTAATAGTGCCGAAGAGTCGTTCTATGCCAATCACATTCTGTGAGTCACAACTTAATGTTTTCATAATGTCAGCCCCCTTTGTTCTGGATTATGTATGGAAAGGTGCTCGTTGGAAACGTTATATATCACAGAAAGCAAAAGGCTCTGCTTTGTACGTAGAGAGAACTTCTTAGGCTTCAATCCCAGCTTGGCCCTTTCAAAACTAAGTGACTGCTGGGGAGGAGAGGTACTTGACACGTTTGCCTGTTATACCAAGTAGGAATCATAAAAAAAGCTACTGATCAGAATTGCCTGAGGTTGTGTTTGTGAAGTATGTGTATTTAGCACACACTAAGCTCTCAAAAACTGGTGGCTGTTCCTACTATTTGCTCAGGGCCCAGGACCCAGTGATGGAAATACATTTAGTGCCTCTAAAAATCAGCTCAAGTGTCAACACACTTAAGGAAACCCAGGTTACCTCTGACTTGGTAAAAGTATCATAAAAGAAATCATGGACTCATTAGTGGTCTCGTGAGTCATTCAGATTTTAAGAAGCTGCTTCTTTGATTTTGAAAACAGAAAAAAAAAAATCTCAGAACCTACTTGGACTAAGGTTTATTTATTTTACCTATTTCAAGTCAGGGCGAATACTCCTAGAATGACCCTCAACTGTTTCCTGAATTTGAGCTGATCCCATCTGGCCGTTGCAGACAGAGAAAAGCAGATGTTTGAGGACGGGAGGGATGGGGGAAAGTGGGGAGTAATGTTGTTTCTGTCACTGACCACAGGACTAGCAGGGTCTGTTCCCTTAGACATCGCCTCTATTTTGTGGCTGAGGAAATACAAGTGCAGAGAGGTTCAGTAACTTTTCACTGGACGTCTTAGGGCTTGTGAGAGGAGGATAGAAATTAAATTCAGGTCCCCACCAGTGTCCTTTCTCTCTGTGCTTTGGGCACCACTCTATAAATGGACTCCTTGTAGCATCCTGACCCCAAATACATGAACTACCCCAAGTTCTTGGCTTTTCAAGATAGGCATCTTCTTAGGCTGTGGTGTGTTGCACACTGAATTGGCAGTAGCGCCCTGAGCCATTTTCAGCATTCAGCTTCATTATTACACTAGTCCAGGCAGAATCTACACCTTTCAAAAGAGAAGCAGTTTTTACTTTAATTACAGCACTTCTTTTTATCTCCAACAATACATACAAAAAATAATTGAAAGGGGTATTTATAATTTACCAAGCACATGAAGCTTAATTAAGTTGAAGGAATTAATAGTTCCTTTGACCGCATTCCAGGATCACACTTACACAATCAGTCGGAAGAAAACTCAATCTACAAAAGTCTGAATTTAAAGACCTTTTAACAGACCACTGATTTCATGCAAAAAAAATTTTAAAGATAACGAAGGATTCACCGTCCTGCTTTCCATCACAATTAAAATAGAATTGAATCCCATAATTTCAGCATAGAATATAACTTGCCAAAAACATACAGAAAGCATTGTACATCCAAAAGGGTGTGCCTAGCAGCCCTTTGCTGAAACACTGTCAAGTTTATCATCTTTGCCCCGACATCCCTTGCTTTCTCAGAAGGGCTAGTGTGTGAGCTCCATCTTCCTGGGGTCTGCAGCACACACCCCTGACTTTGCCCTCCTTTGTCAAGGCATTTGCAGTGGTCCAAAAATGTCCAGTCTCTCCACATCATCAAACTTACATTCCCCAGCACTTCTCTACCAGTTAGTTGCCACGTAGGCTATGCTATGATTTTTCTCTGTAAGATATTACTATCTGGTGGCCATTTAGTGTTTAATTTGCAAGATAAATATAGGCAGTGGTTAAAAGTATGGCCTTTGGCATTAAACAGACCTAGATTCAAATCACAGGTTGGTCTGTTACCAGCCACGTTATTTTTCACGAGCAGCTTAACTTCCCTGTAGGAGGATGCTGATACCTACCTACCTCCCAGAGCGGTGGTGGGGATTAGATGAGGTAATGTCAGTGGAAGGCTTGGCACTCAGTAAGCTCTCAGTCTGTGGCAGTTACTACTGTCCCAGGAGCATTTGCGTTTTCACGTCAGGAGATGACAGTGTCTGTTCCTAAAGGAAAGTGAGTTCTAGGATGGGATTCCAGGCAAGAGAATAGCAAATGTTTTGGAGCAGGTGGTACCCACGTCTCACCACGTAGGTAACTGCCTGGTCCTCCTGTATGTGGTGTTGATGTCCGCCCAAGAGGGGAGACCTTTGAGGAAGCAGAGCAATCTGTCTCATGGACGTCATGGGTAGTTGATGTAGGACATCAAGGCATACCTAGCGCTTTCCAAGACTATATGTGGGATAAATCAAATGCACACCAAGGATTCGGTCATTTCAATTTGCCGTAGATCCATGCTACCCAGGATGGTCTCCAGAGCAGCAGCAACAGCCCTGCCTGGGCGCTGATTAGAAAGGCAGATTCTTTGCCACGTCCCAGACCTGCTGAATCAAAATCTCTGGGAGTGGGCTCGGACATCTGCATTTTACCAAAGCCCTCCAGTGATTCGGATGCACCCCTGCATTTGATTATCCCTGTTATAGAACATCCACACAAGCCTATAAACTACGAGAATCCAGACACCATCCGTCTGCGTCTTTGGAGGACATCCTAACACGCCCTAGAGAATCTCTACGGCTGTGCGTTCCCATATGCCTCACTCTGACATGCCAAGGACACACTCAGCCTGAGAACAGACCCTGGAAAGTTTGACTCTATCGCCGGCAACATGACATTAACAGTGAGATCAACTTCACTCTTATTTCATTAGACAAACTCTCATTTCTTCTTCCCAGGGATGCGTTGTTTTTGATGGTTTGAGCTGGTTGTGTACTTTAGGGTTATTCCTTTGTGTGAATGACTGAGATTACTAAGAACTGCCTTCGTAACTCAGATTCCGTTGACGTACATTTTTTAGAAACTTGTTTTAGCCAATTGTAGTTTTGTGCCATCATGTCACTTTTTGGAAACATCTGAGCCATATTTCTATTTATATCCCCATGCTCACCAAGTAGATGCTAGTATTCCATAGATATTTACAAACCCGTGTACAAAACCTGTAGTTTTTGTGTTGCCTCATCATTTTTTTAAAGAAATGAGAGTCCATTCGAAATGCAATACGAAGCGTTTTATTGGGCTTCACTTTATGGCGCTTAACAGATACTGCTTTTTAAAAAATTGGATGTTTGGGGCAACCCTGCATGGAGCAAGTCTATTGGCACCATCTTCCCAACAGCATTTTCTCACTGCATGTCTCTGTGTCTCATTTTGGTAATTTTCTCAGTGTTTCAAACTTTTTTATTGTTACTGAATTTGTTATGGTAATCTGTGATTAGTGATCTTTGATGTTGTTACTGTAATTGTTTTGGGACACCACAAACCGCACCTATACAAGACGACAAACTTAATTGATAAATGTATGTGTTCTGACTGCTGCACCGACAGGCCATTCCCCCATCTCTCTCCGTCTCCTCGGGCCTCGCTGTTCCCTGAGACACAATATTGAAATTAGGCCAATTAATAATCCTACAGTGACCTCTAAGTGTTCAAGTGAAAGGACAAGTCTCACATCTCTCCCTTTAAATCAAAAGCTAGGCGTGATTAAGCTCAGTGAGGAAAGCATGTCAAAAGCCAGGACAGGCCAGCAGCTAGGCCTCTTGCTCCAAACAGTAAGCCAAGTTGCAAATGCAAAGGAAAAGTTCTTGAAGGAAATTAAAAGTGCTACTCCAGGGAACACACGAATGATAAGAAAGCAAAACAGTCTTATTGCTGACATGGAGAAAGTTTTACTGGTCTGGATAGAAGATCAAACCAGCCACAAGATTCCCATAAACCAAAGCCTAATCCAGAGCAAGTTCCTAACTCTCTTGCATTCTGTGAAGGCTGAGAGAGGTGAGAAAGCTAGAGAATAAGAGTTGGAAGCTAGTCGAGCTTGGTGTATGAGGTTTAAGGAAAGAAGCCGTCTCCATAACATAAAAGTGCAAGGTGAAGCAGCAAGTGCTGATGGAGAAACTGCAGCAAGTTACTCAAAAGATCTAGGTAAGATAATTAATAAAGGTGACTACACTTAACAACAGATTTTCAGTGTAGACGAAACAGCCTTATATTGGAAGAAGATGCCATCTAGGACTTGCATAGCTAGAGAGGAGAAGTCAATGCCTGGCTTCAAAGCTTCAAAGGACACGCCGACTCTCTTGTTAGGGGCCAATGCAGCTGGTGCCTTGAAGTCGAAGCCAGTGCTCATCTACCATTCTGAAAATCCTAGGTTTCTTTAGAAATATGCTAAATCCACTCTGACTGTGCTCTATAAGTGGAACAACAAAGCCTGGATGACAACACATGTGTTTACTGAATATTTTAAGCCCACTGTTGAGACCTACTGCTCAGAAAAAAAGATTCCTTTCAAAGTATTACTACTGCCCATTGACAATGCACCTGGTCACCCAAGAGCTCTGATGGAGAGGTACTATGAGATTACTGTTGTTTTCATGCCTGCTAACACACATCCATTCTGCAGCCCATGGACCAAAGAGTAATTTCAACTTTCAAGTTTTATTATCTAAGAAATATATTTTGTAAGGCTATAGCTGCCATAGATGGTGATTCTTTTGATGGATCTGGGCAAGGTAAATTGAAAACCTGGAAAGGATTCACCATTCTAGATACCATTAAGAACGTTTGTGGTTCATGGAAAGAGGTCAAAATATCAACATTAACAGGAGATTGGAAGAAGTTGATTCCAACCTTCATAGACGACTTTGAGGGGTTCAAGATTCAGTGGAGGAAGTAACTGCAGATGTGGTGGAAATAACAACAGAACTAGAGTTAGCGACTCAGCCTGAAGATGTGACTGAATTGCTGCAACCTGATGATAAAACTTTCATGTATGCGGAGTTGCTTCTTACGGTTGAGCAAAGGAAAAAACTTAGTCGATAAAGCAGCGGCAGGGTGTGAGAGGTTTGACTCCAGTTTTGGAAGAAGTCCTGTTGTGGGTAAAATGCTATCAAACAGCATTGCATGCTACAGAGAAATCATTCTTGAAAAGAAGAGTCAATCAATTCGGCAAACTTCATTGTTGTCGTGTTTTAAGAAATTCCCACAGCCACCCCAGCCTTCAGTAACCACCACCCTGATCAGTCAGCAGCCACCAACATCCAGGTAGGACCCTCCACCTGCAAAAAGATTATGACTCGCTGAAGGCCCAGATGATGGTTAGCATTTATAGCAATAACGTATTTTTAAATTAAGGTTTGTACATTTTTTTAGACATAATGCTATTGCATACTTAATAGCCTACAATACAGACTAAACATAACTCTTGTATGCGCTAGGAAACCAAAACATTTGTGTGACTCACTTTATTTCAATATTGGCATTATTGGGGTGGTCTGGAATGAAACCTACCATATATCGGAGGCATGCCTGTATGTTCACAATTAAATACTTTAAAATTCTTTTAAAGTAGGGTGATTACTTTTTAGCTACAGTGGCTCTCATACAAGAATAAGCCATACACTCAAATCACATGACTTCCAATCATAGGAGGGAATCTCAGATGCAGGGGTTGATGGTAACTCTCAAAAATTGTATGTTCATATTCTAAGTCGCAGAACCTGTAAACATGACCTTATTTGGGAGAAAGGCCTTTGCAGATGTAATGAGTTAAGCTTCTCAAGATGAGATCATCCTGGCTTAGGGTGGGCCCTAAATCCAATGACAAGTCCTTAGAAGAGAAGAAAAAGGGGGAAGAAACACAGAGACACACAAGAGTACATCACGTGCAGGCAGAGGCAGAGATTAGAGTGATATGTCTGCAAGTCCAGGGGTGTCAAGCATTGCCAGCCACCAGCAGAAGCTAGGAGAGGCATGGAACCTCCAAAAGGAACCAATACTGCCAACACCTTGATTTGGAATATCTGGCTCCAGAACAATGAGAGAATAAATTTCTGTGGTTTTAAACTTCCAAGTTTGTGGTATTTGTTATGGCAGCTCTAGGAAACTAAGCTCATTACAATACCTTTTTTTTTCTTTTGGCTGCGTTGGGTCTTCGTTGCTGCTCACAGGCTTTCTTTAGTTGTGGTGAGCGGGGGCTACTCTTCGTTGAAGCGCATAGGCTTCTCACTGCGGTGGCTTCTCGTTGCGGAGCACTGGCTCTAGGCACGTGGGCTTCAGTAGTTGCAGCATGTGAGCTCAGTAGTTGCGGCACGCAGACCCTAAAGCACACGGGCTTCAGTAGTTGTAGCGTGTGGGCTCAGTAGCAGCGCACGGGCTCTAGAGTGAGCGGGTTTCAGTAGTTGTTGTGCTCGAGCTCAGTAGTTGTGGCTCGTGGGCTCTAGAGCGCAGGCTCACTAGTTGTGGCGCACGGGCTTAGTTGCTGCGCAGCATGTGGGATCTTCCTGGACCAGGGCTCAAACCCGTGTCCCCTGCATTGGCAGGTGGATTCTTACCACTGCACCACTGGGGAAGTCCTACAATACCTTTTACTGGTTGCAGCTATCAGCATTTACAAAATTTGGGTTTGAGAAACTTTCTTGAGGAAATAAATTCAGGAAGAGTTAACAACAGGTTGTGGAGGTTTTATTCCTACACCAAGGGTCATGAACCCTTAAGCAAACAACAGTTACCAAAGGACATTAAGACAGTTTTCAGAAACAGGAGACACATCTATTAGCATTTTGTTTATTAGACTAAAATGCATGTGGACAAAGCAATATCAATGTGTGTAAGTCGTGTACAAAACTTTGACAGTCACCACATGATAGCAGAGCTGTTTCACCATCTATAGGTGAGTGGCTTAGAGACTAAAAACAAGGGGGTAGAGAAGAACAGGTATGTCTTTTATAAGGTTAAAGAGGAGTGTGTGACATTAGTCTCTTAGTTATATTTTTGTTTAGACTACTCATGGATCCATTATTCCTTCATTTACTCAACAAATTTATGGAATGCATCTTATCTGGATAATGTTAAACACTGAGAAAGTAGCAGTATTTAAGTTCCTTGCCTTTACATAGCATGTATAGCTAATGGGAAGTGGCAGTGTTAAATAAATAAACAAATAAATAAAACATTGATATGTAGTATGAAGGAAATAAGCAAGGTAATGTAGCCACCCAATAAAAAGTAGCCTGACCAGTCTTGTTTTTTTTGTTTTTGGCATAAAAAGCATATTAAACGTAATATGTTTTTCATTTATTTGTCTAATTATTTGTATTCTGTCTCCTTCTGAGCTGTAAGCGCCATTAGATCAGGGACCTAGTCTTATTTTCTGCTGTTTCTTAAGCGTGAGGATGCTGCCCAGTATATAGGGAACACACAGTACATATTTGTTCAATACCTTTGTTGATTGAGTAAGTGAACATGATAGAGAGAAACTGACAGAGACCCTGTGCAAGACCCAGAAAGCATTTATTTGTGTTTGTATTGCATTTGTTCTTAAAATTCTTTACTTTTCTAAGCTAAGATATTTTTTTAGGGGAGGAATTTCTCAGGTAGAGAAGGTGTGGAAAAATAAAAACTTAAAAAGATCTAGGTTAAGTGTTTGACCAAACCATTTTGATTTCTCTTTATTGCTAGATATGGCATTTGCTTTTTAAATTTATGATTGATTTATGATTTTAAAAATGCTTGTTAAAAATTGCAAAACAAGGCTTCCCTGGTGGCGCAGTGGTTGAGAGTCCGCCTGCCGATGCTGGGGACACGGGTTTGTGCCCCGGTCCGGGAAGATCCCACATGCCGCGGAGCGGCTGGGCCCGTGAGCCATGGCCACTAAGCGTGCGCGTCCGGAGCCTGTGCTCCGCAACGGGAGAGGCCACAACAGTGAGAGGCCTGCGTACCGCAAAAAAAAAAAAAAAATTGCAAAACAAAATTGTAAGACTATCTTTTAAAACAAATAGCTAAGAAGAATCAGGGAACTCAGTTCCTTTAAGTTCAGTGATCTATTTTCTTTTCAAAATTTTAAGAAACTGGCTGGCCTGCTGAAAGCACAGTTTTGCATTTAAAATCATCTGAAATATGATAAAGCCTTTTTTTAAACTTGTAGGATATAAAATCGTTTTCCTTTGCTTTCTGTTTTATCGCTTAGCTTTATTTACTTTAAATCGATAAGAAAATTTGAATTCCCTAAGAGAAAAATGAGCAAAAGACAGAACAATAAACTGTTACAATAAATGAATAAATTTTAAAAGCAAAGAGAAAGAATACAAAGAAACAGCCAGAAAGCAAATAGAAGACTGTTCTATTCTTTAGCAATCAAGGCATTGCAAATAAAATAATGTTAGCATGCTTTGCATACCAACTTGGAAAGAGACAGTTTGAGGAAACAGGAAGTCACACACTGTTACTGTGAATATAAACTGTTTTAACCTTTCTAGGAGCAATCTGGCAAAGTGAATTAGAAGCCTCAAAAATATATTTGCCTTTGACCTATTAATTTCACTTCTGAGAGTATATGTTAATGAAATAATGAAGTATATATGACTATTTTGCCATAAAGATAATTAGATGAAACGCTATTTAAGGTAGCAAAGTATTATACATCATTTAAGGGTCCAATAGGAGCAAAATAAAGTTATAGCATTTTATTTCAACCCAAGATAATAGTATTTGGACATTAAAACTATTTTCCACAATTTTATTTAGTGACGTGGAAAGATGCTGAAGATGTATTAAAGGGAAAAGAAGCAAATTAAAAAATAATTGTTACAGTGTTGTGTAAAAGTATTTACCTATTTTCGAGAAAGGGAGACAGAGACTGAGATAGGAAAAATGAAGTCTACACAGATGTGTTTGTAGTGGGTGAGTAGATTGTGCCTGCTTTTAAATATTTTTCTTATTTGTTCATGGTATACGACTTTCCTATGGTGAACACACGAGCTTCTATGTTAAAGGGTGTGTGCTTTATTTAAAATGTAAAGATCTATAGCTTTGCTTTAAAGTTTCCCTGAGGAAGCCAATAAAATTATAGACAAAGGGCATGAATAGGCAGTTTGTATAAGGAGACACCTCGTTGGCTATCCTGGATGTGAAGAGACGCTTGAATTCATAGGTGATAGAAGAATGCAACTATAATATCATTAACATCCCACTTTGTACCCACTGGATTGGCCACAGAAGTCAAAATTTGGTGAGAAAGAGGGGAAATAGAATTCTGGTCAGAGTATAGATTGACATAACCCATTATAGGAAGTGAGTCTGAGGACCATTCTGGAGAGCACATCTCAGTAGGTTTTTCTGAAGTTAACCAGCAATCCAGGTCCCAGTAATAAGGAGTTATTTTAAAAACACAAAATCAAACTGACTTTGTTTTATTATGGATTATTATGAACTTATTTTATTTATTATTATTATTGGCCATGCCATGCGGCTTATAGGATTTTTTTTTTTTTTTTTTGGCTTACAGGATCTTGGTTCCTCAACCAGGGATCCACCGGGGCCCCAGCAGTGAAAGTGCTGAGTCCCAACCACTGGACCTCCAGGGAATTCCCCTAAACTTATTGATATTATTACTATGGACTTTGTTTTATTATTATTTGTGTTATGGATAGAAAAATCAAATAGGAGCCCTGCTTCTCCCAGCCTAATTCACACGAACAAAATGAGTTGTATTAGTAAGAGAAGGTAATTAAAATCTTGGTAAAGGATCACATGAATTTAGATTTTGTGATAAATGAGGAGGAAATGATCTAAAAATGATCAGATATGTGAATTTTAGGAAAGCCCACTTCAAAATCTTACAGCATTAACATAGAGAACTTGCTGAAGCCTCAAGAAGCCACCAGCCCTGGAGTGATAGGGCCACTTAGAACACAGGTTGAGGAAATGCCCATTTGGCCAGAAACATGTCAAATTTTGTAGACAGTGAACACTTTATACTTTATACCGGAAGTCAATCATAATAACTCATCCTAACTCAGAAACATATTCAAAAAGATTTTATAAACAAAAAGACCTCCAATATCATTAGTATTGAACCTTCCTCTGGCCCCCATTGTGGGGCTGGAGTGTGATGACTCCAAGAGAAGTGTGCAGGGTCTAATTGTAAAGCATATGATGGGTCATGGTGTAAGTTTTAGCCTTAAAAAATTAATAAAAGCACGTGATTAGAGTTTTCATTTTAGAAAAATAATTATGAAAGTTTAGAAAGAAAGAACGTATGTGATTAGGTGATCAAGTTGTGAGTGAACCAGACCTCAAAGGAAAGCAGATGGGCCTTACCGTCATGCCAGCCAAGCAGGACATGGCCAATGTTTACTTAGTACACAAGGGATGGAATGGAGGTAGGATGTCATATCGAAGGAGGCCAAGAGTAAAAATCTAGATGGTAAGCATGAGCTAAAAGCCTCAGGAAGTAGTGAGGATTAAGCTACTAGGAACGTCGTGTCTAGACCTGAAGACCAACTAAGGCAGTGACAGTGGAGACAGAGGAATATCACAGTGTTGTCTGTGGTACCAGAGAGCTGGAGACCACTGAAGGGTCCATCTCTGGGGAGAGGGGATAAGTAAATTGTAGTTGGTGGTCACCACTAAATTCTATGCAGCCACAGCTAGGATTTAGGCTTACAACCAGCAACGTGGATACGTCTGAAAAGGCCCATAGCGAGGGTTGCCAGATAAAATACAGGGTGCCCAGTTAAATCTGAATTTCTGTTAAACAACAAATACTTTTTTAGAGTATGATCCAAATATTTGCTAAATCTGGCAACCCTAGTCACAGTACGGCACAATTTGTGAAAATGAAAACTATGTACACAGGCAAATCAACCCAACTTACTTCATAAGGATACAGAGCAAACATGTTGATAGCTATTGTGTTTGGGGGTGGGGGATAGAGACAATAAAAAGGAATAAATAAATATTACATAAATAAAGAAATAAGAGAGGGCCTTGAGGGGACAGGTGGTGGTAATGAGCTGAGTACGATTGACTCAGTTCTCTGTACCTGAATCCGAAAAGAAGTAAAAAATAAGTTTTTCTGCACTCTTGGATTTCTTCACTGAAGCCCCGGAGACCCTGCCTGGCTGATAAAGAGAATATTCTGTCCTATGAAACGATCCCTATGGAATACTCTGGCACTGCCGGCAAAATTCAGTGGCAGAAAAGTGAGTAGGAGAGAGACTAGGCAGGTGGTTCATCTGGAACCTTGTCAGGAAGAAGAAATTTATAAACCGAGTTAAAAAGGAAACTAATGAACAAATCAGTTAGGAACATTGCTTCACCTAGGTTTACTCTTTTAATAGAGGAACATGCTTACATTCTTATGGAGTAAATATTAGTAAAAGATTATCAGCAAGCACAAATCCTTAACTGTTGCCATGGAGACAGACAGAAGAATAGGCAAAGTTGCCATTTCCCCACTGGAAAAATGATAATTCAATACATGTCGCCCAGTAACGCTGATTCTTTTAATACCTTTTTCTTTTTTCATGTCACAGCCGATTACAAGGAGAGCTTTAACACGATTGGCAACATTGAAGAGATTGCGTATAACGCTGTCTCCTTCACCTGGGACGTGAATGAAGAAGCTAAGGTGAGTGTTAAAGTAGCACTGATTCATTGGTCGTACCTTTTAAATACCGTGTCCTTTCTCTGCAGAGGATTCTTTTACAAAAGCCTCTGAGTAGGGAAAGATCTGTTAACTTGAGCCAGAAAAAAGGGAAATGAACCTATGATCTTTCTCTTGAGTCACACACTTTCAATTACGTGCAGCTAAATTGCCTTTTGTGGAGCAAGGAGAAAGGGGGTGTACCTATTCCCCTGTGGCCTCCCGCTGAACGGGCCAGGCCCCTTGTCCCTCCCAGATCTTCCAGGCCCCCAAGCTCCATTTTAGCACTTGGGGCTGACAGGATTGGGCCAGAAAAATCTTTTCTACCTGCACTGCAGTTTCCCCAAACACCTCTCCAACTGCTGCCTTCTTCAGAGGCAGGAAGGTGCTCAGAGCTACTGTCTGCACAGGTAAGCAGCTGGGCAAGCCTCCCGACCCCCGGCCCCTTTGAGGCTTCATCTGGTCAAAGGAGGGTGCAGGAAGCAGGGCTGCAGGTCTCTGAACTTGACTCCCTGAGGAAGAGCGACCACTGTGACCTTGAGCCATTTCTTTCCTGTTAACCTCAAGCTTAAGCTTTTCTTATTTCTGTCTGGTGCCAGCATGGTTAAGAAGGGCAACAGTAAAATCTCTGGCCAGGTGCATTCTGAGGATAGATGTCCACCGTTGCATGGATTCGGGTAAAAAAGTGAGACTTGATGATACTCAGATTTGCTTTCCAACCATGAGTCTCTGAGTTTATGAAAACTGAACTTTGCTGCTATGCCCACTCTCCTTCCTGTGTTCTGTACCTTCTGATTCTCGGTCCTTATTTTGCACCAAAGGGAAGGTTCCAGGTGAACCCAAAGCTTGTTTTCTGCTTCGGTTATGTACCATCTAGGAGGGCGTTAGAAGACTTTGTCTTGGAATTAATGAAAAGGTCAATGTAAACAACTACTTTCAATGCTTCATTGTCTGTAAGCAGGGGAAGGCCAGGTGAGAAAGGAAACTGGATGGGAGTTTGTGAGCATGACTTAGAGAAGAAGATGAATTGCTCAGTGTCTCATTTCACTCAGGTATAAAACAAAGTAAATGAAATTGGCTTTAGGCCCAAGAAAGGTGACCTAAATGGGCAAGCAGAAACAGAGCTCCATAGTAGCTGGGAGAATGTTCCAGTGGGTCAGTGCATCTGAGGGAAGGCAGGAGGCCTTGTGATGTGATGGGCACAGAAGTGCAGGAAAAGCTTCTCCTCGAGGCCCCACTCCACCTCTGTTTAAAGTTCCTCACCCAAGCCCCAGGCTTTCTCCTCGTGCCCAAGCCCCAGGCTTTCTCCTCGTGCCCGCTTCTCTTCTCCCAGAGGCTAGATTACTGGGCTGGGTAAGGAAAAGGCAGTGTGTGCCATGGTATCAGGGCCCAGGGTTGGAATCCTGGCAAGTCAGCTGACCTCTCTGGGCCTCAGTTCGCTCATGTAAAGCAAAACAAAACAAAACAAAACAAACTTTTCCAATTGTCCCTGCTGTAGCAAGCATGTGCTGGGAGCACGATGTGTGAAAATCCAGTCTCTGAGGGAGGTAAGGGAATCATTAGCTGGACAGCAGTGTGTGTGAGGAGTGAGAGGCAGGCCCAAGCAGAGCCATCCATTGGGAAGACAATGGGATCCTATACTTGGAAGTGCCTTGTCAAGGTAAAGCAAGCTGTAAAGTGAGCTGTAACTGCAGCCCTAAATTTCCTTATCGTGCAATCTGATAACACGTGCTAGAAGGTGAATGCGTTAACTGTTACCAGTCAATAAGGACCTTTTAAAGAAAATGCCTAAACCTGAAGGGACATCTTGAATGATGGCGGCTCTATGGTCAACCAGTGGGGTAGTTAATTGGGGGTTGAGTTGACTTTTCTTGCATTTCCCATAGGTAAGGCTTACTTTTCTTGTTGAAATATGAATGTTTGTGCACGTGTATTGTTCCAGGCTGACACATTTAAGGTCACATCTGCTTTGACAAATGGCAGTGCTTGCTTGCTGTAGTAAAACTTGTTTCTTTAATACATATTTTCAGTAACTATTATTTGGTAGTTGCAATTGTGTGCAGTTTGGGTTAATCGATGAGTAATAAAAATAGCTCCAAATACTTCTGCCAAACTACTGGAAGAGCTTTTAAAGAAAAACCATAAAAGTTAAATCCATTTCATTAGGTAGGCTGAGAAGATTATTTTTTTCAACCTGCAGGATGTAAGGTTTTTCTTTAAAATATCATTGATTTTGGGCTTCCCTGGTGGCGCAGTGGTTGAGAGTCCGCCTGCCGATGCAGGGGACACGGGTTCGTGCCCCTGTGCGGGAAGATACCACATGCCACGGAGCGGCTGGGCCCGTGAGCCATGGCCGCTGAGCCTGCGCGTCCAGAGCCTGTGCTCTGCAACGGGAGAGGCCACAACAGTGAGAGGCCCGCATACCACAAAAAAAAAACCCAAAAAACATATCATTGATTTTATAATAAGCAGGCTGCAAAAAAACCCAAAATTACATGATTGGGAAAAAGGTTTTCAACAAAGCAAGGCATAAAATCCCCTCACGGTGGGATTGTTTGTGATTTTCATACTGTGAACTTATTCTCGGGAGCAGTTGCATTTGACTTCGAGTTCCTCTTGGTAACATCCACACAGGAATCTGTTGCAGGCTTTAGGATCGTGACATTCATTCAGTGTCACATGTTGTTTTAGTTCATGTGGCCAGAGGACACAAATTTGTGACCCGCAGCCTTATATATTCCACAGAACGTATATGTACGTGTGTATCATGCATTTATGTACTTATATTCCAAGTTTTAAAATATTTTGCCCACATTTAATAATCAGGAGATTCAAGAAACAAACAAAACAAAAACCTAAGTTTCCAGATTCTTTTGGGTAATTAGAGATTCTGGCAACATGAGCCCGAGTGTTTGCAAGCCCACGAGTAGCTCTTGTGAGGTACCAGCTGTTCTCTTTAATGCTTTCTCTAGCCTTCTCCATCGTGGAACTTTCCTTGCCTGGTCCTCATGGACACTTGAAGTTTCACGCCCCAGTCGCACCCCCCTCAGACGACTGAATATGCCGTTTATATCTTTACTTGCTCTCGGTGTTGGGGAAAGCAGTGACACAAGTGACGCCGTGTGGCTGAGAGGAATGGGCCAGTCAGGAACCCCACCAACCTCCCCGGGTTCCTTTGGCAACGGGCCACACAGAGGCTGACTTGTGTTGGTGCCGTTACGGACAGCTGCTGTGCCTTTCTTTGTTTGAAAGAAAGGTAGTAAATCTTGATCTTTGAGGATATTTTCTAAAAAATCAGAAACCACTTGGGTCCAAATGTGAGTGTGTACCAACAAGTTGGATAATATCACTTCAGGGGTAAAAATAATGTGTAGTTTTTGGCACAAGACCAGCTTTGAAGTGGGTAATATCCCGAGAGACACTACGAATATACTTTGAGCCATGGCAGTATCATTTGAGAGATCTGTGTGTCTTCCCAAGATAGCTTCTATTTGGATATTTGGTTTTGGTGCATTTATTAAAAAAATAAAACAGTCCCGTATTTGTTAGTCTTCCCACATATGCATCATCAAGGCCTGATGACAAAATTTATGGATTTTTCCAGGACACTACTCTTTTCTTTTGCTGCTGACCTATATTCTATTCTTACCTCTCGTTTAGCAGGAACAGAAGAAAGGAAAGAATGTGAAACTCTAATCATTTAGTTTAATTTAATTACAGGAAAAGTTTGGCCAGGGAAGGTGTTAATAGAACCTAGGGGCAGGACAGGAATAAAGATGCAGACGTAGAGAATGGACTTGAGGATACGGGGAGGGGGAAGGGGAAGCTGGGACGAAGCGAGAGAGTGGCATGGACATATATACACTACCAAATGTAAAATAGATAGCTAGCGGGAAGCAGCCGCATAGCACAGGGAGATCAGCTCAGTGCTTTGTGACCACCTAGAGGGGTGGGAGGGAGGGAGACGCAAGAGGGAGGAGATGTGGGGATATATGTATATGTATAACTGATTCACTTTGTTATACAGCAGAAACTAAGACACCATTGTAAAGCAATTATATTCCAATAAAGGTGTTAAAAAAGAAAATGAGGTTACGGGATTAACTGCAGATCGCCAGTCTCAAGGGCAGCACGGTTCTGGCAGAACTACTGCAGACTTCTTCCTCCCAGAACCGGTTTTGCTGGTTGCGCTGCCGCGTCTCTGCACAATGACGCCCTCAGCAGAAAGAGTCTCCGGCAGGACATTCGTTTCCCCTCAGGGTCTGTGCAGTCTGGAAGCTCCTGTAACTTGAACCGGGGTCCCTGGGCCCCTGGGAATGACTCAGGTGGCATCCAGGTGGGTGAGGCTCTGAGCATCCATGCTGGTGGAAGCTTGGAAGTTGATGAGGTTGGGGCACAGGGTGACAGAGAAAACAAAGCGCTGAAATGGGGCTCAGGCAACCAGGTATCGTCCCGGCGCGGGAATAGCCAGCTTTGCGTCTTCCTCCTTCTGAGCTTCGGTTTCTCAGCCGGAAAATGGCGGGAAGCGGAACAGGGAGGGGCTGACAAAGTATTAAGGTCCCATCCGTAAGATTCTAGTGGGAGCACCAGAGGGCTGCATTCTTTCACATGACTCCCACTTACAAGGTCATTTCGATTTCTCTTTCTCCCCTCAGCCAAACGCAGGTACCCACAAAGTAGATCTGTTGGTCACTAATCCCCGAGATGAGAAGTTCCCAGGCAAAGCCCCTATTGAATTATTGAAGGGTGGTGAGCTCAGATTCCTGGCACAGAGCGCCGGGGATGACATCACCCCCAAAGCGGGAGCACACAAACCCTAATTATAGGCTCCGCTTTCTCCCCGATTTCTAAGGAGATTCTTGAAACCGGGCCCCTTATTTGTGTCCAGAGCCTTTTTCTCTGTTCGCAGTGATTTCAAGATTAAACCAACCTCGACGTGCTACAAAGGCCTCTCTCATGTGACCACAGAGAATTACTTGAGCGTTAAGATACTACTTAGTGCTCTGAGAAACGAGTTTCTTTTTTGTGTCTTTTCACTGGAACACCATACCAATTTCCCCCTGTTTCTATGCCTCCCCCTTCTTGTGGTTTATAGACTACCTGAGATGAAGGAGGCCTATTTCCATGAGCCCTCTGCTGCTAAGCCTTTCGGAATGATCTTGAGTCAGTGAAATGTTCCTTTTCCCTCACTACCAGCACTGCTAAATAATCAAGCAAACAAGGAAAGCCGCTCCTAGCCCCTTCCCTGTCTCTATGATTTAAAAAGAAAATGTATTGTAATTCAGTAATACGGAGCTCTGTCTGCCCTGTGTCACTCTGCTGCGGTCTAGCCCAGCGCCTCTGCTTGCGGAAGCGCAGTGACTGCGCTTGGAGGGATGTCTACCTCCCCCCGCCCCACCACACTCTCTCTCTTGAGTTGCAGGAGGGGCTTCGAGAGAGGAGCTGTCAGGCCCTCTGCTTTGCAAGGTCAGGTGGGAAACGTTCTTCCTGCGTTTTGGTATTTGGGAGGGACTTTCAGACCAGAAGTTGTTGCAGTTTTAGAGAGAGTCAAGGACACAGATAAGGCATATTTTCATCCCTGTTAACAGATTTTTGTGGTGAAACTGGGGGTGGGCAGGGCTGAAAACTGGTTGGGGTGAGGTGGGAAGTAGAGAGGCTGAGAGACACCATGGATCATTTTCCTGTGCATCTCAGATTCTGATTCCACTAAATATCAACTTTCTTCATAGCAGGCTCTGCAAGATTGGGCAAGTGGAAAAGGTGGACTTTGAACCATGGCCCTCTGAGTCCAGAGTCCATGTTCTTAAACCATCCCAACAGAGGGATATCTGTAATTTTTTTTAGACCAAAGAATGCTATGACTTTCCTTCTCAAAGAAATGTATAGGGTACAACCTAGAAAGCAAGAAATCAAATGAATCTCATTTCCTTGAGCAAAGCAATTCTATCAAGTCACCCTGATTTTGCCACCCATCTCCCCCATCCCCACCAACAAAGATGGGCCCGCTGACCCAGCGCTTCCAGCACAAAGGTCTCTTCCTATCCATGTCTTTGGCTGCCCTGGTACGTTCCCGGTTGATGTCATACATATTATTGACCAGAATGCATAGGGGAGTGAGGACTGTTTGGATCCCTTGCCCTCTTCAACTGAGTGTGTGTGTATGTGTGTGTATTAGCTAACATTAGGGATCTCATTGGCCTAATTATGACCTCGCTCTGTGTTAACTGGAGATCAGTGCATGCTTTCTAATAGTGCAGCTCTGAAGCATAGCAGCGTTTTCTCCTCCATACCTTACACATTTATTCTCCATTTTCCCCACTTCTCTCTAGCTCCTTTCCCTGGTATCCTGAATTTCATTTTCCCACTCATTTACATTATTTCTGTACACTTTTCTTTTATGCTTTGGTTTTTTCCTGTTATGAACAGTGAAGACTGTTCCTTACTCTTTTTTGCCATACCATGTAGGAAGCACAGCATGAAAGATTTCGAAGCAAGGATGACAGTTATTATTCGAGAAAATGAAGGTTGCAGAAGGTACACAATGGCTCCCTGCTTTACGTTTGCAACTTAAGAAATACAGTAAATGAAAACCCATATTTACCAAGCTGGTAAATTGGAAGTAAACATTTACACATAAGCAATATTTATTTTATATTTAGATTCCTCTCACTTTGGGTCCCTTTGGATGCTATAAATGAATTGCATTTACAAAAGAGATTTTCATGTAATTTTTTTTATTGAAGTATAGTCGATTTACAGTGTTTTGTTAGTTTCTGGTGTACAGCGCAGTGATTCAGTTTCCATGTAATTTTTTAAATTGAGAGAAAATGCCAGATGAGAGGATGCATGTTGATATTCCCTCTAGGCCCTATTTCCCTGAATATTTTTGCCTTATTTCTTGCCTCTGTGTCTGATTTTGCACTAATACCAAGGAGATGTCATTTGAGAACTGAGACCCGGTCTGAGGGATGGAAACATGGATGTGCTAAGAGGAATCAGCTGGCCGAGCAGGAGAACAAAAGTGAAAGTTGGGAGTAAAAAGTTCTCTTCCAGATTTGCAATTCTGTCCTTAAGGAAGAAAATGAAGTTGATTGAATGCCCCAGCACTGCCCTGGACATAAGGGCATTTGATGGGGCCCGTGTCATGAATTGCTCCATATTGTGAGACATAAATAAAGCTCTCATATCGGGTGACTTACTTCTGTCATGTTAAGTCCAGGTTTCTTCCTTTTCTTCCTGTGTGGTTCAGCCCGTTCTCTTCCCAGTGCTGTCTTTTCAAGGTACAACAAGTGGTCAGCAAGCCAAACCTAGCTCTTTACTCTATCAGTTGCTAAGGGGTAGGAAACAGCCCCTCAGTCCTCAGATCTCAATGTTAGTAGCTTCAAAGACAGGATGGTGCAAATGGCGGTGCTTTGATCACAGCCTATGTAAAGGCAGTAAACTAGAGAAAATGTAAGTGTTCTAACCTTCTTGTACCCTGTAAACTATTCAGTCTCTCTTTGTGGAAAACATGTTAATGCTCCCTGAAAGACTGTTTGGACATTTAGTACCAAATCACAGCAGAACCATTAAAATTGTCCCAAATTTATCTCACCCTCCTTCCTTTTCTCTCTCCCTCAACATTTTTTTTCGGTCTAAAAGATTTAATCAGTTTTTATGGGGCTCCACTGTGTGTCAAGCAAAGTGCTTTAGAAAGTTACACTTTCGTTAGTCTTGACGAATCACGGCTTCCAAGGGGATGCTTCTAAATGGACTGTATTCTCTTTCTGCCAAACTCCAGTGTTGGTCACCAGGGAGAAGGGGAGATGCGTAAATATTGATTTTCAAGATGAAAAGAGTACCCGAAGGACCGACCAAAGGAAGCCATACTCCTGAGTGCCCTGTGGGTTCATGACCTAGTTTGTTTCCCTGACCTCCACCTCCCATCAGCAGTCCAGGGAGTCCACTTTCTGCTTACAAGACAGTCCAGGATGCAGTGGAGTTGATGGATATTACTGATAAAGAAGAAGTTATATCCTAATGTTTTGACTAAATAGAGCCCAGGTTTCAGCAGGTCATCATATGCAGAATAGAGAATATTATAGGGCATCTTCCATGCTCTCCAGAGTAAAGAAGGGGTGGGGAAGGCTCCTGGGAGGGGTCTTGAAAGGTTGAGATACACACTGCAGAGCAGGGCAAATGGCATTTTTGTGCGTTTGCTGGGGCGTGGTGTGGGTGAAGGAAGATTTAAAAGGGAAAGGTAAACATTTGCTGGAGTCTTTGGTATTGAACTTAAAGCCACGCCTTTGTTCCAGTTTTATAAGGTAATGGATGGCAGGAAAAGCTATAAAGCTGGAGTTAATTCATATATAGAAGGAATAATCTTTGGAAACCATCTCATCCAAGCTACCTACGGCTTGATCTTTTGTTAGAATGTGGAGTATACATGGTTTCTGGCCTGAATTCTGCTGAGGGCTCTGTAACTCACATGTATCAACTGTTGTGTGTATACAGAGACTGAGATCGCATACTTGGATTTCACAGACTGACGTGTGTGTGTGTGTGTGTGTGTGTGTGTGTGTGTGTGTGTGTGTACCATGGCTAGTATTTATTCAGTGATTACCATATACCAGGCACTCTGCCAGGTGCTTTGTATACCTTATGCAATATTCATACTTTAAGTGGATATCATTTTTCATTTAAATAATGGAGAGGTTGAAGTCCAGAGAGCTTACACAGCAAATGGACAGCAGAGCTGGGATTCCCACCCTGGGAATGTCTGTCTGAAGTATGTGCTCTTTCCATAGTGCCTTTTCGTCTTGGGAAGAGGTAGTCATAGTATCTTCTGTATTATCTGTGGCAAAGGCGCAGTCATCCCCTCCAAGCAGCTTGCCTGCTGTACATCACGTGCTGGGCCAGGCAGTGGGAATTTACAGACACACCAGCCAAGCAGAGTGTCTGCCGCTCTCAGAGGACATTTTGGCTGGGCCGAGAACTCAGACATATCTGTAAATGACTGTAATATGAGGAAGAAAGTGACAAAGACTGTAATGAAAACAGAATTAAAGGGCCAGGAAAGTTCTGGAGAGGGAGATAGCCCTGTTTTTTATTTTATTTTATTTTTTTAATCACAACATAAAAAGATTTATTTTCTTGAGCACAAATAAGCATCCACCTACTAGATTAGTAGCCCGGAGCTTTATGGTAACTTTATTTTTATTTTTATTTTTTTTTTAACTTTTTTTTTTAACTTTATTTTTTTAAACCGTTTTTTAAATTGAAGTAGAGTTGATTTACCATGTTGTGTTAGTTTCAGGTGTACAGCAAAGTGATTCAGTTATATATATATATATTTTTTTTTTTTTCAGATTCTTTTCCATTATAGGTTATTAGAAGATATATAACTCCCTGTGTTATACAGTAGGTCCCTGTAGGTTATCTATTTTATATACAGTAGCGTGTACATGTTAATCCCAAACTCCTAATTCATCCCTCCCCTGCCCCCCACCCCGCCCCCGCTCTGCCATCCCCTTTGGTAACCATAAGTTTGTTTTTCATGTCTGTGAGTCTATTTCGGTTTTGTAAATAAGTTCATTTTTTAATTTGTTTTTATTTTTATAAAACATTCCTATTAAGTTTTCTATTTAAAAAATTTTCCCCAATTTCTTGTGTAAAAAATTGCAAATGAAAAGTTGAAAGAATAATACAGTCCTTACCACATACCCTTCACCTAGATGACTCATTGTCAGTCTTTTGCCAGATTTGCTTTCTCTTCTCTCTCTTCTCTCTCTCTCACACACACACACACACACACATACACACACTTTTCTCTACTAAAGACTTCAGCACGTAGAGAGGGCGCCATTCTGTGGGATCAGGGAAGGCTCGAGGGAGGGTGTGGCACGGGAGGGAGTTGTGTCTTAAGGGTCGGGTGGAATTTAGACGAGTGTGGGTTGGAAAGGGGAGCCAGGTGGAAGGACGGGGTGCTCAAAGGTGCAGAGACTGGCCGCAGAAGAAGAGCTGGGAGTGGTGGAGCTCGGGAGAGAATTTCGAGTGGGCTGCAAGGAGGGGAGGAGAGATGCCAGGAGAAGGGGTGAGATGCCGCGGAGAGAATTGGAGGGTGGGCGAAAGAGGGTCAAGGTGGGAACTTTAGACCCACCCATTTAGGGGAGGTAGGGAGAGAGAAGGAAAGGGTGGTCGGGAAGGAGAGGACAGAAGGATGGGGAGAGGAGGAAGTGGCCGGTGAAATGGGTGTTGTAGGCAGTGGTTTCTCACAGCCTGAGCCTCCACAAACAGCAGCAGCAGCAACTTGGGAAATTGTTAGAAACGCAGATGCTAGGACCTCCGACCTCAGACCTACTGAATTGGAAACGCCAAGGGGGCAGAGTCTTAACATGTTGTAACAGGGCCTCCTGGTTGCATACCCCTGCTTATAAGGATGCCACTGAGAAGGCTGACCCAGAAGAAAGCAATCTCGGTAGAATAGTGAAGTCCTAAGTCAGATTCAAAAGAGTCGGTGACATGGCCTTTACTTACAGCGGGTGATTTATATATGCTCATGTTGAAAGCATGCATTGCAGCATCGTTTACAAGATGAAAAGACTAGAAACAGCCTCATGGTAAAGACATTGTTATTCCATAATCATGGTTCTTTTAAAAAAGAAAAAGAAAGAGCTGTCTTCAAAATACCTTGTCAAGTGGAGAAAGCAGGCTGCAGAACTGTGTGTTTACTGTGCTACCATTTGTGTAGAAAAGAAAAGGATATGAATTTGCATAGCTTGTTTCTAGAAGGATGCACAAGAAAGTGTGAAGGATACTCAAGAAGCTGTTGGTTGGGGAACAATGCTGGCGGGGGAGGGGGTGTGGTTTCCATGTTTGCCCTTTTGAACTTTGTGCTAGATTCAGATATTACGAACTCCAAACAAGTTTTAAGTATTAAACATGAACAGAAAAAGGTTTAAAATAATAACAAATGATCAGAAATTTGAGTGAGTGTCTCTTTCAGTCTCCGCGTAAATTCTTCCTCCCACTGAAAGCTCATTATTTATGAAACAGGCCAACCCATTGTTACACAATGTCCAAATTTTTCCTTGTCCTGAGGTGCTGTTTCACAAGACCTGTTCAGGTGACAGAGCTGAGTGGCAGAGACTGGCCATTGGCAGAGCAATGAAGGTTCTGCCCGAGAGAGTTCGCCCTTGCTCTCTCCCCACCAAAGGCTATGATTCTCCCCCTTGAAAGTGTCCCACAGAGATAGATTTTATGTTTTAAAAATCAATTCACCTTCATAAGATATCTCTCTATTCGAGTTCTGTGAATATAACTAATCTACTTTGGAATCATTTGGGGAGAACATCACAAAATGCCTTGAGAGAGAGTCCGGACAGGAAGCTCTTAGAGTAGTCTGGTAGGAAGGAGAGCTTGAACTGGGGGCCAGGGGGACGCTGAGGAAGCGAGCCTCGTGGCACAGTTGGGGAGGTAATTTGGATGGGGCTTTGTGGACTGTGCTGTGGGCCTGAGGAGGAGCTTGGAGTCAGAGAGTAGGGCTGGCTGGGTGACCGGGCATCTGAGAGGATGGAGATCATGGTGGGCACAGGAAGCTGCCATAGATTCGTAGCACTTTACAGTTTAAAAACGTGATCTCAGGGGCTTCCCTGGTGGCGCAGTGGTTGGGAGTCCGCCTGCCGATGCAGGGGACACGGGTCCGTGCCCCGATCCGGTAAGATCCCACACGCCGTGGAGCGGCTGGGCCCGTGAGCCATGGCCGCTGAGCCTGCGCGTCCAGAGCCTGTGCTCCGCAACGGGAGAGGCCACAACAGTGAGAGGCCCGCGTACTGCAAAAAAAAAAACAAAAAACAAAACAAAAAACGTGATCTCATTTTAAAGTGTCACAGTAGCAAGCTAGGGATTGTTATACCTATTTAAAAGATGAGGCAAATGAGGCCCAGAAAGCTGCAATTAGTCCAAGGCCATAGTGTCAGGATTTGCACCAGGGACATAATTTTGAGTCTCCTGTACCTTTTTTTTTCTTGCTGTGCTTTCTCTCATTTCGCCCTCCAGCTTCATAGAACGCTCTTTCCTCTTACAGAACTTCTCCTGTGAGTTGATCCCATTTAATCCCTGCTTCCAGGGCTCTTAGCTCCCACAGAGCCTCCTTCTGTAGCCTTACGTTCATCCTCTCCTGCTGTGCGAACACCTTGTCCATCCTGGAAGAACACCTGTGCGTGGCCCTGTTGCCCGTGTTCCTGCCCAGCCTCCTGCCTCTGCCAGACCCCCCAGCCGAGGTTCTCCCTCTCCATTTGGTGTCCTGGCTCCCTCGCCCCAGCAGTCTAGCTTCCTGTCCTTCCCTCCAGGAGTCTGGCCTCCAGAAGGGGCGCAGACCCTCTGCTTCTGATCCTGATGGTCTTTTCTTTGTGCTCACTCTGTCCTCTTGGTAACTTGGATGTTGGATACTGGGGCCACAGTTCTATCTGCCCTTGGCCTCAGTGATACACCCTTGACCTCATCAAGTGTTCCTGACCTATCACAGTGATGCAAGCATCTTGGTTGGCCTCTTCTCTCCCCAACGACCCCCTCTGAGCCTCCCACTAGGCTGGTCTCTTCCCTCTTTTGAGAGCCAGGATTCACTTGCTTCTCCATCTCTCTTTTTTCTATCTCAGGACACCTATAGGAAATCTTCCCTTGTTGAGCTCTCTCCTTTTTTTCAAGTTCTTACAGTACGTACAGCCTGAGATATTCAACTTAGTTCCTACTTCTATACACCCCACCAGTGTATTGAGAGATGTTATATCTCCCCTCTTCCTTGACGGCAGGGCCCTACCATAGATTTCTATATCTCCTGTAGCATCTGTATGTAGCATCTTCAGTAGCATATATACATGTATCAATACATACATGCATATGTACATACATACATTCATACTGATTATATAATTGGTGCTTGACTTGTGTTTGTTGATATACAGATAGATAACATTTTTTTGAGGATAAATGTGGTCAGAGCAGCTAACTCTGCTGCATTATCTTGACAACTTCAGCTACACAGAGCAGTCCTGACTCTTAGGATGTTTTGCTTATGAAAGCAAGAACACGGAAAAAGAGGGAAATGTGTATTTAGAAAAGTAATTTTCTCTTAATTCGTTGGACAGATATTTGTTGAGTATCTCCCATGGGCCTGGCACTGGGAGTAGAGTGAGCTTGAGGCAGACAAGGGCCCTCCTCTTATGTGTTTAGAGTCGCATGGAGCAGACAGATAATTAAGCACTAAACAGAGAAACAAGATAAATCCAAATAATGTTCAGTCCTATGAGGCAACCAGAAAAGAGAAGCACGGTAGGGCGTGTGCTACTCGTCACGGGCAGAGGTGGGAGAAGGAGGACAAAGACAGCTCTAGATGGCCAAGGTGGGGATTGCTGAAGAGTTGACATTGGACTGAAACCTGAACGAGAAGAAGGAGCGGGCAGTGATGATCCTGGGGGCAGCCTTGGAGGTAGAGGGCACAGCACATAGCAAAGACTGGCAACGGCGAACAAGCTGGGCATATTCTGGCAATGGAGAATATTGAGTACTAAAGGAATATGGAAAATGTGGTAGACTATGTGAGTAAGCCGAAAGTGCATCTGTGCACACCCACAGTATCTGTAGGAGAAAATGAAGGAATCTATTCTCAGGTTTTAAATCATTCCCTAAAGGAGCTATATCTATATAACGGAGGTGTCAGGAAATCTAGGAGTTTCTTAGATCCTCAACAAAATTGCAAACTCTCTGAGGGCAGGGAATCTCAGTATTCTTGTGTCCCACCTCGTAGCATGACACCAGGCACAGAGAGAAGATATTTGATGAATTAACGCATGGAGAAAATGAATAATTGCCCAAGACTGAGATTTCATATGTTAATATTATTTACTTTTAGTTTGTCTTTCTGTCTCAATTTAGCTTTGCATTTGTACCAAATGCAATCATATAAACGGGAAAAAATGCTGAAATGTGAGAAAACCATCTATAAGGTCTTTAATAATTCTAAGAACCAGAAAGAAGATAGAGTATGGAAACTGGCAAGAGCACACTTAACCTATTAATATATTGTTTGCATTTTACAGTGAAAATGCTGATTTCTTGCGATATGCCATGTCTGTAATTTGGAGGCTAATGTGTGTGCAGTTTCTTGTAAAAGAGCTCTTAAGAGTCTCAACCTTAGGAAATAAGTAGCTTTCTTAGGTTCTAATCAGAGGATCTTCTTGAAAATACAAATTGCAATTGTTTAAAGGGGAAAATAAACAACTTCCATCAAATCATGGGCCTTATGATTTTTAAAATCCCAAACTGCTTTGTAAATCAAGATTGACCTATGTGTTTTAATGGCAAGCTCTCAGAAAAACTCTTGGGAGTTAATAATCAAGTTAATGCAGCAATTCTAAAGCCCATTAATCTGTATTTGTTTTTTTTTTTTTTTTTTAACATCTTTATTGGGGTATAATTGCTTTACAGTGGTGTGTTAGTTTCTGCTTTGTAACAAAGTGAATCAGTTATACATATACATTTGTTCCCATATCTCTTCCCTCTTGTGTCTCCCTCCCTCCCACCCTCCCTATCCCACCCCTCTAGGTGGTCACAAAGCACCGAGCTGATCTCCCTGTGCTATGCGGCTGCTTCCCACTAGCTATCTACCTTACGTTTGGTAGTGTATATATGTCCATGCCTCTCTCTCGCTTTATTACAGCTCACCCTTCCACCTTTCCATATCCTCAAGTCCGTTCTCTAGTAGGTCTGTGTCTTTATTCCTGTCTTACCCCTAGGTTCTTCATGACATTTTTTTTTCTTAAATTCCATATATATGTGTTAGCAAGAGAAAGACAAATACTGTGTTTGTTTTAATAAATCTTACTACACACATAATGCACAACTGAGAGGTATTATAACCTGGGTAAAGTCACTTTTCTTGTGTAGGAACTACAAAATGGGAATTGCAATTCACGTGTCAAAAAATGATTTTATTAAAAATTATCAGTTTTCATGAGACTGCCTCTATTTCTGGAATACAAATGCTCTTTCTATCTGAATCAGTCTTTGAACCAATGACAAAATTAAAATTGTATCTATTATCTGCCTGGATACACCTGATTCAATTAAAATTTTTCTAAAAAATAAATTATGTGCTGTAAGAATTATAGGAAAATAACATTCATAACTCTTGGTTGGCAGACCAATTGTTCACGGCATTTCTTTACATAATTAGGGCTTCTACTAAAGTTAAAAAGAACTTTCTGTGCTTGACATTTGGATGAACATTGGTGAGGGAAAGCATACCTTTTCCCTAAGTTTCTGTAATACACATTTACAAACAGTGCTTTGTAGATAAACTTCCAAGAAATTTGTTGTCACATTTGCCTGCTGGGTATAGAGCTCAGACATGGTTGGGTTTGCAAGATGAAACAAATTAATGCTTATCAGTCCCAACCCGAGGTTTTAGTTAATGTCCTTCCATGCCTTCCCAACCCCCGCAATTGCAGTTAAAGTTCAACCATTCAGGTTTTAAGTGCAGCACAGCGAGACTGTGATCGATACCATCAGGCACATAGACTGTGCTTTGCTATTGGGTCAGACAGCCAGGCAAGAAGAAAGCAGTGCCAACCCTATTATAAAATCCCTGCTCGTTAGGGTAACTCTGGGAGCTTGGCAACACAGTGTAGCAGAGAAGGCAGATTCTCGTGTTGTTTACTTTTTATGGAATTAGGATGCCATGAAGCAAAGAAGGCCCACTGGATCTTCTTCTAAGGGCCTTTCTCCATTACGGGGACCTAAGTCTAAGTGTCTCCTAGTGGTAGAGTCCAGTGTGTAGACCTTGTCTACTGGATGGCTGATCGTTACAGCTCCTCCAAGGAGGATTTCGTGTATGTATTGTAGGATATTGCCAGTAAGCATCTGTTATTTCAGTGGATCTGTCCTGCTCAAGTGACCCTTATAAAAATACATGTTCCATCAGCTAAGCTTTCTTAATTGAGACTTGGAGCTGACAAGGCCACAATTAATATTGCTTCCTGCCTGTCTGAGTGTATGTTCACTGTGAGTGACGTATGGATGTATCAGTAAGCCCAACCATGATTCCTATTAGCTTAGGAAATACAGAACACTTTTCTCTTCTGGCTTCTGCAGGACTAGGCAGGCTTTATGAGGGTGAGGAAAAAAACTGGTCTGGTTGAGGACCCTGTGGATTACAATCACCAACACGTTGGAAGATTTCTACGTGAAATACGTAGCCCTAGGTAGGAACAACCACGTCATTTGATCCCAGAGTGATCATTTGATTTGCTGACATAAAGCTGTATTTATTTATAGCTTCTGGCCAAGATAACCCCATTGTCAATAATGACAATAAAAATAAAAGAAGTCAAGTGTTCCCAGAAAAGTATGCTTTTATTTTTTGACCTAATGATCGGGGTTTAATGAAGCTATTGTAATCTTTAGAGCACCATCGTGTTGTCTTTCTTTCCCATCTAGCCTCCAACTTCTGTGATTGCAGGGACCATAATTGGTGCATCTGTACTAGTAACTAGCACAGTCTCAGGGACGTGGTAGATACTTAAAAATATCTGTGGCATGAATGAATGTTCTCTGCAGTTGGGGCATCTGCAGGAGCAGTAGACAGCATTTTCTGTCGACTTTTACCCTGGAAGTTCGGCAGGAGAAACAGGCATAAGAAACATGGCGTATTCTTTCTGAGCTGAGTCTTCATCACTCAGCTCTCCTAAATCATTTGACATTTGCGTCTGTAGTTACTCTTTGTCTTTACCATTCCTAAATAATAAACAGATATTTATGGAATCCCTGGTCTTAGCCCAGTGTCTCTGTGGGTTTTGTATTTCACTTGTGTCCTCCAAGTTCAGTGCTCTGTTCTGTGTTCTCATGGCCTCTGTACTCATCTCTCTCAGGGGAGCCCTGACCACCCTGTGTTGGTCGTTGCTGGATTACTCATTGGCCTTCCCCTTGGACTGTCAGCTTCACGAGGCTGGGACCTACTTTCTTCTGTATCCCCAGTTTCTAATTGTTTGACCTACTGTGGACTTGTGTTGATATTTATGGAAGGAATGATTAAAGAAATGAATGAATAAGATGACCGTATTCGATGTTAGATCATCTTTAGGCACTCATTTTCAGATGCAGCTGGAGAAGTGAGGTCCTGTGGCATGGTGTCCATAGTTGTTGTGATTAGCATGTCGCTGAGACCTGTATCTGGCCTTGACTGCTATTGATGTGGTGCCTTGCTAATGTGTTTCTCGGCTCCAAGTAAGGGGCTCAAAAATTAAATGATTAAAATGATCTTTCTATAGATATAGCACTAAAAATGAGAGATCTGGTTGTATAAATTACCAAAGGTCTACAGGCATAGGACTTAAAATGAATTAGGTCAGAAATTTGAATGGCCTTTAAAATGCAGCTCATGGCAGTGGCTCTTTGCTTTCTGCAGGGTTCTTCTCTGGGGTGTTGCTGTGATACGAAAGGCTTCAGGTCAAGGGTTTGAAGGTGAATAAAAATTCCAAGGAGATGAAGTAAAACAAGAGTCAGATAATACATCCAATGAAATGGTTTTCAGGATAAATAACTGTACAGTTTTAAAACAGTGAGTTTAAAGTTTTCTGTTAAATAGAAGTAATACATATGGTATTAAATGGAAATACTATCAAGGATATAATATAGTATGCCTGTTTTTTCCCAGAGACTGCCTCTTACTATTCATGTAGTTACCACATAAGTCTGGGTGCCGTCCTCATATCCCTAGTCCGTGATAAATCAACTTTAAATGGTATATATTGACATCTACACACTATAGAAAAGGAGGATAAATTGAGTCGTTTGTACTTCTCCTTCTATTCCTGCCAATATTTCGTAATAAAATTATTATTTTTAGTTCTGTTGGGCAGTGCTATAACCTTTAATTATTTGCTTGAGTTTCCATTTTTTCGGATTCATTGTCATTTTTGTTGTCTTTCTTGCTATCTCATGATGTAAGATGAGGACGCTGGTGACTTTACTACCTGTCCTTCCTCCTGTTCCGTGTCTTACCTCTGCCAGCCCTGCTTTTACTTTTTCACTAACATGAAAGTATCTTAGTATTTATATTCTGTTCTTCAGGGAGGGTTTTAAAGATGATTTAAAGGGAAAATTGAAAACCAAAGACAAGAAGTGACTTGCCTGAGGTCTGCTTAATGTTAGAGTTGGGACTAAAGCCTGGGGCTTTTGACTCCCAATCTAGTGGGCTTTCTAGATAAACTCGTTGACCTCATTCATCAGATGTGTATTGAATGCTTATTCTCTGCCAGGCACTACATTAGGTACCAGTAATACAAAAATAATAAGAAATTCTCTCAAGTCTCATACTGTCATACAAACAGGAAAGACAGATGTGTAAACAAATAACTATGTTTCAGTGCAATAAGGTGCAAAGGAAGGTGTTGTGTAGCTTTCTTTTTTTTTTAATCTCACAGTCAGAGATTAGAGAAATTGATACATTGAGGAGACAGCATTTTACCCAGCTAACTTACGCATGTTTGAAAAATAAGTAAGACTTTGCTAATATAGTTAAAGAGAAGTAATTTAAATTGTCTGTTTCGAGACTAAGTATAAAAGAAAAATTTTTATAAATTTATAACTATAAATTATATAATAAATCATGTTATATGTGTTTAATAAGTTTTTATGTGAGAATATCCAGATATTCTTCAGTTGTCCTTATAGGTTTATTTAATATTTTGACTTTAAGTCTAAGCGTTATGCATTTTTTTAAAATAGATCTTTTTTATGGTGACTTGTGAACTTTTTCCTTTCTTTCTTCCTCCCTCAGATTTTCATCACTGTGAATTGCCTGAGTACAGATTTCTCCTCCCAAAAAGGAGTGAAAGGACTTCCTTTGATGATTCAGATTGATACATACAGTTATAATAATCGTAGCAATAAACCCATTCATAGAGCTTATTGCCAGATCAAGGTCTTCTGCGACAAAGTGAGTAAAGATGACAGTTTGTCATAAAGGTATTTTTGTTATTAGATATTGCTTTAATGACATTTCCCCTTTGTCACCTTCTCTTGTCTAGTGGTGTCAAAATAATCACTTACTAATCACAGTGGGAGTGGTAATCTTTCATTCTCAGTTCCTATTAGATATCTAGGGAGTCATCAATCAACTGTATTTTTTCTTTTCAGTCAATCATTCTACCACTAATTTAATGACTGATTGACATTGCACCGTGCTATGAGTCTGATTCAGTTAGATAACTGAAATAATAGATTGTTTTTAGTGGATATATAGATCCTGTCCCAGAACATATCGATGTAACCGCTATTAATATATGGGTTAATTGGGGTCTCAGCTAGAGCCTTTTGGAATGGAAATGGCACCTCTAAAATAAGTTCATTAGCAAACATGCTTCAGCAGAAGATGTCGTTTTTGAACCTTTTTGAAACCCCTCATAAAAGACAGAGCAATTAAAATGGCAAAGATTAAAATCCCGTGATTATGTGACAAGAGACCCTTACAAAATCCCAGATGTGAATGGGACCAAGCATCAACAATTTCAAGACCTGTGTGATGTCGGCATCGTGAGAGAAAGTAGTGGGCCCACTTGATGACCAAAGAACAGGGAACCTACCAAAGTGACCCATGGTACCAGAGAGAGAAGTGGGCCATCAGAGGACAGTATGTGAAACTAGGGTGGGAGGGGATGGATTATACAGACTTCAGTTTACTGGTGGGTGCAAGGGGACAGAACATGGAAGTGTTCTGGGCTCTATAAACTCCGGAAAGTTATAAATTGAAGCTCCCTGGTAGGATAAAATCCTGCTCTGAGAAGAGGCTGCTGGGAGTAGAATCCAAGTTGACTTGAACAAAAGCAAAAACAAAGGTTCAAAGGAAAGAGAAGTTCCAAATAAAAAGGAAGAGGGGAAAAGATACAGAGTAGGCAGATCTCAGGAAATACAGGACTATTTTCTTTTATCACTTTGTGAACACAACTGAAGGAGGAGCATGAGAGCCATGAAGCTAAAAGAATTGTCCTAGTTCTCTCATTTCACTTAGAAATGACCAGCAGAAAAGAAAAACAGTTGAATCCCATACAGTCTCATGAAAAAAATAATTAAGATCAGACTGACTTCCTGTGGACAGTGGATGCGTGCCAGAAAGACATGCCCACAAAACAGGTGAAACCTATAGCCTAATGTTCCAAAAATGGGCTTAAAATTAACATAATTTAAAAATTTTGAAATTAACAAAATCATGGAAATTATAAAGAGCAACATAAATCACAGTTTGAAAAACTTAGACATGAGGTGTTCGGAGAACAGAATGATTTGAAAAGAGATATGGTAGAATTCAGGAAAGAATTTAGAAGTAAAAGATTAAAATATTTCAGAAGAAAAGACTACACTACAAGCAACACAAGAGTGAATAAGAAAAGAGAATGCCTTAATAGAAATACAAGTTGGAAAACAGCAAATTCTTAAAAGTCAGAAGAAATGAAGAAACAATTAAGAGAAAATAATAGATATAGAAGAGAGGTAAAGACGATCCAAGAGACATATAATACGTATCTTTCAGGAAGAAAGCTAAAACAATGGAACAGAAGAAATGCTAAAAATGATAAATCAGGAAAAGTTAAAATAAAAAGTATACATTTTAAAATGGGCTACCATGCATCTGGGAAAGTTGACCAAGGATGACTTTAAAAATATTCTTTGAGGGCTTCCCTGGTGGCGCAGTGGTTGAGAATCTGCCTGCTAATGCAGGGGACACGGGTTCAAGCCCTGGTCTGGGAAGATCCCACATGCCACGGAGCAACTGGGCCCATGAGCCACAACTACTGAGCCTGCGCGTCTGGAGCCTGTACTCCACAACAAGAGAGGCCGCGATAGTGAGAGGCCCACACACCACGATGAAGAGTGGCCCCCGCTTGCCACAACTAGAGAAAGCCCTTGCACAGAAACGAAGACCCAACACAGCCAAAAATAAATTAATTTTTTTAAAAAAAGTAACAAATGTTCAAGTACAATTGGTGTCTTTAAAAAAAAATTCTTTGAGCATCTAAGAAAAATAAAATAGACAATGAGTCATTTATTTTTTTAAACTAATTTTTACTGGAGTCTATAGTTGATTCACAATGTTGTGTTAGTTCCAGGTGCACAGCAAAGTGAATCAGCCATACACATGCATATATCCACTCTTTCCCAGACTCTCCTCTCATATAGGCTACTACAGAGCACTGAGCAGAGTTCCCTGTGCTACACAGTAGGTCCCTATTAGCCATCTATTTTATAGTAGATAAGGAGTCATTTATAAGGAAACTTTTATCATCAAACTTTTCAACAGCAACACCCTGTCAGAAGACAATGATATTTAAAGTAATCAAATAAAGAAGATGTGAGCCAAGGATTTTATATCCAGCCAAGCTGACTTTCAATTATAAAGATGACAGGCAAAAGCAAAACAAAATAAAACAAAGAAATAAGACCACCAACGAACAAACAAGCAATCAAAAAATCCAGGGAATATCTCTTCTTGAGGAATCTATTAAAGAACAAGCTTTAGACACCAGTATGACTGTAAAGACATTGATAAAAGGACTGATGGTGAGCATTATGTGTATATTTACCTTGGATCTAATTCTAAAGGATGGGAAAGACAGTAATGGCAATGTGATATGTAGACATAGTACAATTATTTAAAAATTGGGTAGGGTGGGGAGACACTATGAAAAATAGAATAAGGTGGCAACTGCTTATAGGTGTTAACTGGACGTAAAAGGGTGAGTTCAGATAGGTCCCGGGGAGAGGAGAGGAAGGGGAAAAAGAGGTTAGTGGCTAATTCAGAATTGCCAGCACTCTTAAAGGTGCTACAGTCAGATGTAGATCAAAGATCTACCACGCCATTAAAATGTCCGAGTTGTAGTTTAGCAGAGATAGAGAGTAGGAAGAAGTGGGCCTCTGTGAACAGAGGCAGAGACGGTCATGAGAAAAGAGAAGGAAACACATTAACTAGAACTGCACTGAGTTTAGGGACATGGGGCATAGCAGTGCCTCTAAAATCTCGATAGCCTTTCAGGTCATGATGACTTCAGCTAGTGCTACTCGTCAGAGCAGCACAGCCCTCTCGGGGACAGTTAGGCAGCCCCCACGATACAGAGGAGACACAGTTAAGTCAGTAAGACACGGTTGTTGTGTAGAAGAGAAACCTGCCAGCGAGCACAAGTAACTCTCCAGAGTCACACGGCGAAAAAGTAGAGGAGCTGGATGCAAATCCACATCTGATTCCAAACTCATACTCCTTATATCTTTAATTCAGCATATTAAACATTAAGAAAGCGTTTTCAAAGGACATACAACGTGGAATTTTTAAACCACATGTGGGAGAACGTTTAAACAATTTGAATTCCTTATTTTATTCCAGAAGTTTCAAGGGAGATGGTAGAATCCCCCTCAGTGAATCTCCTTCTTGGAAGGGACGAGAAAGATTAGGATCAAGGAGAAAGGGAGGGAAGGATTGAATGGAGGCCCTGGGCAATCCATTTGCCTTTATGTCATAGTTGGAATTGAAAGTAAGAAAGAGAGGGCTTAAGGGATACTCATATAATTTTTTTTTCCAGTGTTGAGGTCATAAATACTAAAAATCAAAACAAAGCAAAAATGCAGAATACATAGAGTTGTATTGTTCACCTGTGCCCTAGAATGAGAGGAACTCTAAGAAACCAGTGACGTAAAGAGTTTCTAGTGGGTAGTTTTTAGTTTACGTTTCCCAATGTTGCGTGTTAGGAAACTCATAAGGAAGAAATCTCATGGGACAAGCAGGGTGTATTAACCTTAACTGCTATTAATTTTTCTGATAAGCTAGAAACAAAATTTTTTTGCTATAATTTGTCATCATATTTGTAGCTCTGATTTCAAAACCCAAGCAAAACTCACGCCTGGGAAATTAAAAAGAGAAAAAGTTTAATTCTTGCACTTTTCAAATGGGTGTGTAAATGCAAATGATTAATTTGAATTTTCCTCTAAAGCAAAAGAATTAAGAGCTATTCCATTTAAAACTGTAAATTTCCCAGTCACAGTCTAGAGTTTTAAACAGATGGTATTCTGCACTATTTATAGTTCCCCAGCTTGATTTCTAATTAATGCACCTGTGAGATTGCAGATGAAGATAAAGTCCTTCTCTACCTTTTTTTGATATTATGATACTTCTATTAAAATACATATGTTTATGGATTTAAAAATTCAGCATCTGCTATATGGCTGTACCTATATCAATACTTATGTCTATATCTTTATATCCGTATTTAATTACTTCCATTATCTTTTGAAAGACAAGAATTATATTGCTGAAGACAGTGACTATATATTGTTCAAAACTTGAGAATAAAGCCACATTCTCTTAAGAATTTTTTTCTCTTTATTAATTCTTGTTTGGAATGATCTTGGAGACAATGACTGTTGGAGATTATGAAAAGCTAAAGATATCCCTCTGAACTACCTTCTTAGCCAACTTAAATAGGTTAAGGCCACATTCTTTTTTTTTTTTTAAACATCTTTATTGCAGTATAATTGCTTTACAGTGGTGTGTTAGTTTCTGCTTTATAACAAAGTGAATCAGTTATACATATACATATGTTCCCATATCTCTTCCCTCTTGCATCTCCCTCCCTCCCACCCTCCCTATCCCACCCCTCTAGGTGGTCACAAAGCACCGAGCTGATCTCCCTGTGCTATGCGGCTGCTTCCCACCAGCAATTTATTTTATGTTTGGTAGTGTATGTACGTCCATGCCACTCTCTCACTTTGTCCCAGTTTACCCTTCCCCCTCTCCATATCCTCAAGTCCATTCTCTAGTAGGTCTGCATCTTTATTCCCGTCTTGCCCCTAGGTTCTTCTGACCTTTTTTTTTTAGATTCCATATATATGTGTTAGCATATGGTATTTGTTTTTCTCTTTCTAACTTACTTCACTCTGTATGACAGTCTCTAGGTCCATCCACCTCACTACAAATAACTCAGTTTCATTCCTTTTTATGGCTGAGTAATATTCCATTGCATATATGTGCCACGTCTTCTTTATCCATTCATCTGTTGATGGATACTTAGGTTGCTTCCATGTCCTGGCTATTGTAAATAGAGCTGCAATGAACATTTTGGTACATGACTCTTTTTGAATTATGGTTTTCTCAGGGTATATGCCCAGTAGTGGGATTGCTGGGTCGTATGGTAGTTCTATTTTTAGTTTTTTAAGGAACCTCCGTACTGTTCTCCATAGTGGCTGTATCAATTTACATTCCCAACAGTGCAAGAGCATTCCCTTTTCTCCACACCCTCTCCAGCATTTACTGTTTGTAGATTTTTTCATGATGGCCATTCTGCCCGGTGTGAGATGATATCTCATTGTAGTTTTGATTTGCATTCCTCTAGTGATTAATGATGTTGAGCATTCATTCAAGTGTTTGTTGGCAATCTGTATATCTTCTTTGGAGGAATGTCTATTTAGGTCTTCTGCCCATTTTTGGATTAGGTTGTTTGTTATTTTGCTATTGAGCTGCATGAGCTGCTTGTATGTTTTGGAGATTAATCCTTTGTCAGTTGCTTCATTTGCAAATATTTTCTCCCATTCTGAGGGTTGTTTTTTCATCTTGTTTATGGTTTCCTTTGCTGTGCAAAAGCTTTGAAGATTCATTAGGTCCCATTTGTTTATTTTTGTTTTTATTTCCATTTCTCTAGGAGGTGGGTCAAAAAGGATCTTGCTGTGATTTATGTCATAGAGTGTTCTGCCTATGTTTTCCTCTAAGAGTTTGATGGTGTCTGGCCTTACATTTAGGTCTTTAATCCATTTTGAGTTTATTTTTGTGTATGGTGTTAGGGAATGTTCTAATTTCATTCTTTTACATGTAGCTGTCCAGTTTTCCCAGCACCACTTATTGAAGAGGCTGTCTTTTCTCCACTGTATATTCCTGCCTCCTTTATCAAAAATAACGTGACCATGTGTGTGTGGGTTTATCTCTGGGCTTTCTATCCTGTTCCACTGATCTGTATTTCTGTTTTTGTGCCAGTACCATACTGTCTTGATTGCTGTAGCTTTGTAGTATAGTCTGAAGTCAGGGAGCCTGATTCCTCCAGCTCTGTTTTTCTTTCTCAAGAATGCTTTGGCTATTCGGGGTCTTTTGTGTTTCCATACAAATTGTGAAATTTTTGGTTCTACTTCTGTGGAAAATGCCAGTGGTAGTTTGATAGGGATTGCATTGAATCTGTAGATTGCTTTGGGTAGTAGAGTCATTTTCACAATGTTGATTCTTCCAATCCAAGAACATGGTAAGTCTCTCCATCTATTTGTATCATCTTTAATTTCTTTCATCAGTGTCTTATAATTTTCTGCATACAGGTCTTTTGTCTCCTTAGGTAGGTTTATTCTTAGATATTTTATTCTTTTTGTTGCAGTGGTAAATGGGAGTGTTTTCTTAATTTCACTTTCAGATTTTTCATCATTAGTGTATAGGAATGCCAGAGATTTCTGTGCATTAATTTTGTATCCTGCTACTTTACCAAATTCATTGATTAGCTCTTACAGTTTTCTGGTAGCCTCTTTAGGATTCTCTATATATAGTATCATGTCATCTGCAAACAGTGACAGCTTTACTTCTCTTTTCCAATTTGGATTCCTTTTATTTCTTCTTCTTCTCTGATTGCTGTGGCTAAAACTTCCAAAACTATGTTGAATAAGAGTGGTGAGAGTGGGCAACCTTGTCTTTTTCCTGATCATAGTGGAAATGCTTTCAGTTTTTCACCATTGAGGACGATGTTGGCTGTGGGTTTGTCATATATGGCCTTTATTATGTTGAGGAAAGTTCCCTCTATGCCTACTTTCTGAGGGTTTTTATCATAAATGGGTGTTGAATTTTGTCGAAAGCTTTCTCTGCATCTATTGAGATGATCATATGGTTTTTCTGCTTCAATTTGTAAATATGGTGTATCACGTTGATTGATTTGTGTATTTTGAAGAATCCTTGCATTCCTGGAATAAAGCCCACTTGATCATAGTGTATGATCCTTTTAATGTGTTATTGGATTCTGTTTGCTAGTATTTTGTTGAGGATTTTTGCATCTATCTTCATCAGTGATATTGGCCTGTAGTTTTCTTTTGTTGTGACATCTTTGTCTGGTTTTGGTATCAGAGTGATGGTGGCCTTGTAGAATGAGTTTGGGAGTGTTCCTCCCTCTGCTATATTTTGGAAGAGTTTGAGAAGGATAGGTGTTAGCTCTTCTCTAAATGTTTGATAGAATATGCCTGTGAAGCCATCTGGTCCTGGGCTTTTGTTTGTTGGAAGATTTTGAATCACAGTTTCAATTTCAGTGCTTGTGATTGGTCTGTTCATATTTTCTATTTCTTCCTGGTTCAGTCTCGGAAGGTTGTGCATTTCTAAGAATTCGTCCATTTCTTCCAGGTTATCCATTTTATTGAAGGCCACATTCTTAAAATAAACTTAAGAGAAACAATATAAGTGTCAAATAAAAAAATAAAGATAGCCATCCTCTCTCAAAAGGTGGCAAAAGTGATCACAATATAATCAGGAAATCCTCAGGCATAATTTTTTTTTCTAATTTAACACTCCATAGTGAACATATAAGTTGGGGAATTTATTTTCAAATGGTAAATTTGGTGTTTGCAGAAAATATACTATTCTGGAAGAACTAGACTTTTTTGTGCTTTAATGAGAGTGAAAAGATTATTTTCTAGAAGCTTTAAGTCACAAATAATCAAAGGAAGGAAAGGAATTCTTGGAAGGTCATGTTCAAGGATGCTTTCTCTATGTTAATTGAATGTATCAAAGCTGCCCTGGGTCATTGTGAAGTCAAAGCCTTATTTTAGATATGAGAACTGCGGCTCTCGAAGTTTGGATACTCTCAGAATTGTTTTGGTGTGCTGATATCTGAGACTTCTGGGCAGGAAATTTCTTACGTAGATGTGGTACTAGGACTAGGCTCTATGGAGAGCTACTCTGTGTTTTATGTTAATCCTTTGGATTTGGCATATCAAAGAATACCTGTAAAATAATAAGCAGGTGACTTTATTTCCTAGTAATTGACATTGAACATATAGAATTCCTGAAACAGATTAATTTCAGACCCTTTTCTCATAGCAGTTGTGCAAAATAAAACACCAATTTAAAAATAAAATTGCTTGACAAACCTTAGGGTATGTCTTTGGTGAGTTGTAATTTATATAGATGAATTTCCATATTTCTGCTTACATTAAATACTGTATTGTACAGACTTTCAAATACAGAGAAAAATGTCTTACTTGGACACAATAAAAATGAATAATAGGGGCCTTTTGCTTATATTTCACACCCATTTGAACAAAGTCATGTTTGTACATTTAACACTTTATTTTCTGAAAATATTATACGTTATCTAGACAAAGAACTCTACAAAACCTTAGTATATCTTGAAGAGACTTGCAAAGGAAATATTTCTATATTTTTTCTCCCTCTTTCTATGAATTTCTATGGTTTATAAACATCAGTGACAGTTCAAAACTTGAAGCACTGTGAAATAATTACTCCCTTTTGGTAGTAAGTTTTTTGGCATAAAAATGCGTATTTAAAATATCTGATTAAACTATTATAACTATCCAAATCTTACCTATGTAAAGCTCTTAGAACTCACCTGCCACAGAGGAAGTGCCCCATAAGGATTAGCTGTAATCACTCATTCTTCAAGAATCGGCTCTAAAGCCATGATGGATACCTTGATTGACCATACATCCCTGTTGTGTCATGGCCTTACTTTGGCCAGAATTGGGAATCAGCTTTTTTTAAAAAAGCCAGTTTGATAAGCAAACTCTATATTTCAGTGTTTTAATTCAAACCATTTGTGTGTCCTTTTCTGTGAATTGCCTATTTCTTGGCTCTTGTCTATTTCTTTATTGGTATGTTAGTTGTTTTTTTCATTTGAATCATTATTTATATATTAATGATTTAACACTTTATATGATATTTTATTGCAAGTATTTTCACCAATTTGTCCTTTGCCTCTTTTTAAAATATATTTATTTATTTTCATTTTTGGCTGCGTTGGGCCTTCAGTGCTGCGCGTGGGCTTTCTCTAGTTGCGGCAAGTGAGGGCTACTGTTCATTGCGGTGGCTTCTCTTGTTGCAGAGCAGAAGCTCTAGGCGCACGGGCTCTAGAGCGCAGGTTCAGTAGTTGTGGCTCATGGGCTTATTTGCTCTGCGGCATGTGGGATCTTCCCTGACCAGGGCTTGAACCTGTGTCCCCTACATTGGCAGGCGGATTCTTAACCACTACACCACCAGGGAAGTCCCCTCATCCTTTCCTTTTTAATCGATCTGTGTGTGTGTTTAACAGAAGGAGTAAGTTGTATACTCTCAAATCTGTCTCTTTTGTGTGTGATAACTTGGGGGCAGTCTCTAGGGGTAGAGGTTGCTGGCCAGTCCTTACTTTACTATTCCTTAAATCCACAAAGGGCAGGACCAGTAAATGCAGATCTGAAATCTAGGGGAGGAGTCTAGGCTGGGAGTGTGTATCTGGATGTCACCTGTCTAGAGCATCATGGAAATATGGGTGTAGATGAATTCTTCTGTCGTAAGAATGGAAAGAGAGAAAAGAAAAGGAAACTGTGTTGGAATGTCTGTATTTGGGGAGTGAGAAGAGGAAAACGAGTTAGCAAAGCTGACCAGAAAGAGAAGATATTCAAAGAATCATGGACGGCCAAGAAGGCAAGAGACATAAGGTGACGGTCAACTGGTTAAGCCAGATGGATTTGGCAAGAGAAGCCAATGAAAAAGTCAAAATACAAGGAACAGAGGAGCAAAAAGGAGGCAAATAGACCAGCCTCTTTTCTATTCGGTCAAATGAGCACCATCTCCAAGAGCATATGAACATATTAAGACAAAACCCCAAATCATACTTGTATGTACAAAATGATCTTAAATCCTCTGTAGTTTACTTATGCCCTCCCTCCTTTCCTCTACTGTAATGATTTTTTATAGTTCCATACCAACGAGCAAAGGAAACATTTTATAGGGAATTCGCACTCAACTTTAATGCCCCCCCTCCGTGCCCAGGAGTGATGTTAACGAGCTGATGCTTCATCCTACAACATTTTATTATAATCAGTAAAATTACTTAACCGGCTTCACTGCGATAGGGAACAGGGGGAACTCTGGGAAGAGTGGGATCCCTTGGAGGTCAACAATGTACTGTAAACTAAGGAGCAGTCTCAGCCTTCAGAGTGGAGGCCTGACCTCGCCGGAGGATGGAAACGGGGCTGCCTGGCTCACCTCCCCACGTGTTGTTTCTTATCCCTGTGGCTTGTGTGCAGACAGTTGCTCTGGTCACATGCCTAGCGTTGTCTGCATTTGTTTTTCCCTGTCAGGGAGCAGAAAGAAAAATCCGAGACGAAGAGAGGAAGCAGAACAGGAAGAAAGGGAAAGGCCAGGCCTCCCAAACCCAGTGCAACAACTGTGAGTGTGGCTGCGAAGGGGTAGGCTTTGTCTGGGCCAGGTCCACTGGGGAATGGGTGAAAAAAAGAAGTGGGTTGCGGGTAAAATATGGGCATGCAAGGGATGGCTTGCTTTTCCCTAGCAGTGGAGGAGGGGCGAACTGTCCCTGTTAAACGTAAATAGAATCACATGATCACAATGTTCGAACTAGGAGGGATTTTCTAATGTCAAGGAGACCAACATCCTCCTTCTCCAGACAAGGAATCTAGGGCACAGAGAGGGACAGGAGGGCAAGAGGGGACCGGAGCTCCCCCTCAGGATTGCTCACGCCAAGTCCACTCTCTTTCTGCTGGTTTGGTGGTGGGAGAGGGGAGGCTTTTGAAGTGTGTTCACATCTATGGTGTTTGGGAATCTTCATAGGAGACCATCATGAACTGTAGCTAAGATTAGATCTTACAGGTGAGAGTTTAGTCATTCACAGCCCTCTCACTTATGGGTTTTGTGATTGTGTCCAGCCTCTGATGGGAAGTTGGCGGCGATACCGTTACAGAAGAAGAGCGACATCACCTACTTCAAGACAATGCCTGATCTGCACTCCCAGCCCGTCCTCTTCATACCCGATGTTCACTTTGCAAACCTGCAGAGGACAGGACAGGTATGGCCTCCCTGCTAACATCTGCCTGCCATCCATTCACTGGGCTGGTAGAGCCTTAAGACAGCATCACTTCAGGCACTGTTGATCTTAAAAATAAAACCCATGAATTCAACAAAAAGTCAGCTCTTCCCTACAGAAAATGGAATTTTATAGAAAGGAATGTCTCGGGAGAGGAAACCAACTTACTAAGGGGAAGGTGAGAGTGAGCTGATAATCTCCAAGTGTTGACAAAGCAATGAAAGAGGAAGAAAGTAAGAAGGCTGATAACCTGTAAGAAAAGTTTTGTTTTGTTAGTTTTGTCATGTGGGATCCACCTGATGCGATGGAGCTCCATCTAATGGTGGGAAATTGAACTGCACCCATAACTTTAGAAAGTTGCCCAAGAGGAAAAATTCTTTGATTAAATAAAACTCTATCAAAAAAAAAAAAAAAAAAACTCTATCAACAATTTTTCCCTTAGTAAATTAACAGTTTCCATTGAATAGGTAAATAATTTCACACCAAGGGAAAACTGAGATTGTAGACAAGCCTTTTAAAAAAAGTTCCTGTCTTTTAAGTATATCTATAAGTGAAATTATAGAAATAATATTATAATATAAAGATCCAATAACTAACTCATTATGGTAGCTCAAGTTGATGAAATGTTATGCAGCCACTAAAATTATATTTATGAAAACTATGTAGCAACATAGGAACTCATTACGATAATGTTCAGAGGGGAAAAAAGTACAATAGCCATTTGTATCTATACTGTGATTCCAAATATATACCTGAATTTGAACAAGACAAATTGTAATACTTGATGAGTAGGGCTAGGAGATGGATGATTTTTTGTAATGTCTTTAGTATTATTTTTTTTATGTTATGAATTAAAATTGTGTGAGATAATTACTTCCCCAGCACTAGCCAGAATTGTCTTTCACCAAACCAGTTGGGTTTAGTGACTCTTGTATTGATTAGTTTTCCTTTAAACACAGAGTCCTCTGAGGAAAGGTCTGTTGAGAAATAGGTGCATAATGACACATTCCAGTTTTTCTTCCATTCTAAGTGTTCAGACACTCATTAGAATTGACCTTAGTCTAGGAGCAGAAATCATTATCAGCTTGACTTTCTCTTTCTGGAGAATATTTTGTGTATGAGACAAAACAGTTGTACAACCAGGGCTTTTTTTTAAAGTTGCTGTTTTTGACACAACATGGCAATAAAATACCCATAGTTTTTTCTTAGAGTGCATTCCACTAAAATGTAGCATTCCCATCTTGTCTTACTTGTTTGATAGGAAAAGGACACAAGGAGGAAGAATATTATGATTTATTAAGCTATGAGGGCCAGCACCTATTTTTATTATTTTTAATTCCCAAGAACATGATGGTGATTTGTGTATTTACAGTCTTCGTAAATACATGGGATTTTTTGAAGCTAGGTGTCCACACCTTCCAGGAGAGAGGGGGAAACTGAGTTAAATTGCTCTTATTATTTAGTGGTGTGATTCTGGCTTCAGCCCGGTGTCCAGACTGACAGCCTGACCTGTTCTCTTGGCAAGATTTCTCTGAAATACACAAAGCTGTAAATGAATCCTAAGAGGAAAAGTGACCAAATCTGACTGCTCGTGACTGTCAGTCCTCTGGCCTCACTTGCTCCCTCCGTGTCCTGAGCTGGGCTCCTAGCCTGTGGCTGAATCAGAAGAAACGTGTAGACTTTACCGTGGGTTGGTTGCAGCAATTTGCAAAGCAGCCCAATCAGCGTCCCCTGGGGCATTGCGAAGTTAAGTCCTGCTGTCTGGGGCTGTTCTTGAAGAGCCTCAGGCTTCGCCCGGGGCCTTGGAGTCAGAGTTAAGGGGCTCAGTTAGGGAGCCTGCCTGGGCTTCAGGCAACAAAGGAACACACCCTTCTGTGCTCTAGAACAATGGGTGAATGTCCTGTGGTTGATCAGCTTGCTTGGCCGAAGGAAAGGAACGCCTACCGTGTAGCTGGCTGGAACTTTAAAGGCTGCCTTTTCTTAGAAAAGCTGGGAGCCTTGGGAGATGGGTCCAGAGGCAGGAGGGAAGAGGGCAATGCCGTGGCGTGAGAAGTGGGCATGGGACAGGGCTTGGCTGACTTTGACAGGCAAAATGAGAGCTAGTTGTGGCAGATCAAAAGCTGGGCCAGTTTTACCATAAGGGAGCAGGGGCGGGTAGGGGAGGAAGGGCCATGGTACCCACTGCAGGCGTGAGCCTGGTAAAATCAGCCACGCGGCAGCCCTGCACAACTGCGGAGCAAGCAGCTGTTTAGCTTTCATGGTCGGTGAGCTCTCCGAGCCACGCTGAAGGCCCCTCAGCTCCGGTCACGTGGCCCGGGGAGCAGGCTTTTCACTATCAGCCCACATGTCCCCTGCTCCCTCATTATCTCACTGATTCACTTGTGGGTTGGTACATTCACCAGACGGTTATCCAAACCTCATATGAGGGCATGAACCCAACGTGCAGGCTCTGTGGAGATCTTCAGTCTCCCTCTCCTCGCACTGAAGTCCTGATACGCACTGTGGCTTCTGTCGGGAATGCCTTTCAAAAGAAGTGACAAGGGGAGCTTGGGAGAAATTGTGGGAGGCAGAGGCATTATCCCACTGGATAACATGTACTTGGCGGGTATGAGCCTTCCTCAAGCCACCTGAACACAGGGAGGACATCATTCCTCCCTCACACCCTCAAGAACCGTCTCCCCACTTGTGGCTTGTAAACCCTCGATCCCCCAGATCAGAGGCATTATTTTTTTTTTTTTTTTTTTTTTTGCGGTACACGGGCCTCTCACTGCTGTGGCCTCTCCCGTTGCGGAGCACAGGCTCCGGACACGCAGGCTCAGAGGCCACGGCTCACGGGCCCAGCCGCTCCGCGGCATGTGGGATCCTCCCGGACCGGGGCACGAACCCGTGTCCCCTGCATCGGCAGGCGGACTCTCAACCACTGAGCCACCAGGGAAGTATAGGCATTCTTGATAAGAATGCATGTTCCCAAGTTCCATTCCAGGCCTTTCAAATTAAAATCTCTGAAGGGGGACTCTGGGAATTTGCATTTATGAGAAGTTCTCCAGATAGTTTTTATGCACTCTAAAGTTTGAGAAACACTGTCTAAAAATTAAATTTGTGCAATAAGCCCTACAGCCAACCAGGAAGAAACAGTGGGTCATTACATGCGAGGAGAAGCGACAGTGCAAGGAGGTGATAGGGACGGTGCGGCAGAGGCTGCTCAGGAGGCCAGGAGGGCACTTAAGAGAAGGCTGCTTCCAGCTTTGGGTCACCCGTCACCTCTGCAGAGAGCTGTCCATTACCCTACCAGGGTGGTGCAGCGGAGTGGATGTATTATGCCACGTTTAAAGAAACGAGCAAAAGACAAGCCAACATCAGGAACCTTTCCTCCACATCCAGTTGTGTGTCCAGTGCTACGGCTCAGGCTCCCTTGCTTATGTGGGTCACTCTATATGCATCTAAATAGACAGTCCCATTACTAGCACACGTCAGTGCTCTGATGCCACGCTGAAACGTGGGGTCTGGGGAGGAAACGTGTCACCTTCATTGTTCTCTGTTTAAGAAGAAACAAAGTATACAGTACAACCGTAGACATTAAAAAGTTTAAGAGGAAAAAGTTCCCTGTGGAAATCCGAGCTAATGTCTAGAATGACTCATTCCCAAAGAGTTCCAGGTAACCAGCTTTGTTATATAACTAAGTTTGGGTTTGGCAGCATCCCAGGAACTGCCACGAGCCTTTGAGAAAGTTTCCACGGAGAGTGTCAGTCTAGACACAGCTGTTTCTCTCGCAGGTGGCTACAGCAGGGACAGTGAAGAAATGGACTAGAGCCAGAGGTGACTTTGAAGTTAATGTGTGAATGTTGGATACTAACTTGAGTTTCATTCTTCACCCAAATGGAAATGGTCCTGCAACACATAGTTAAAGCTCACAAAAGGCCCACAATTAATTGTCATAAATAATTGGATGAAGAGGACTTAACATACATAGCGGATACCCTCTGGATTTCCAGAGTTGCATAAAATAAGGATGCTTCATAATGTCTTTAAATCTGATTCTGCCTGCTGCCATGCTGGCCACCAAAAGAAGTGTCTTTTCCTTCTGGCCAGAACACCTCCTAGAGCTAAATGACCTTTCCTGGCCGGAGGGTAGTTGACGCCTAGATTTTTGTGGTCGTGGGATGCCAGGGTAACCCAGGTCCCTTTGGGGAAAAAACAGAGGCCTGGGGTTACTGCCGTGGGGACTTGCTGTTCTGCTCTCTTCTCCACAGCTCTCCTGTGGACTGGATGGGATTGGTTACTCACAGGCCCTGCTCCAAGGCCTTTGTAAACAATGATTTTTAGATCTTGCTAAAATATTTCCTTAATGTCAAAAGCAAGATTTGGCTTAGGGCTATAGGTAATCTGATTTCCAATTTTAGTTCATTAAACTCTAAGAATTAACCCTAGGGAGACTGTGAAGAGGTTAAGTTTGTATTTCCTCAGACACAGGTGTGCAGCATCATTAAACAGATTTGTCTTTTGTCTTTTTTGAGACAGTGTAATGCCTTAGGAAAGTCTGTGCATCATGTAATATATTTCCATTTCTTGTGTCCAACCTACAGTCAGCCTGTTGTTTTGTTCCACAGGTGTATTACAACACGGATGATGAACGAGAAGGGTAAGACACTCGGTCTTTTCACTCAAGCACCCAAAGTCAGTTCATGTCAGTAGAAATGGGTTTCCAAGCACAGGGTAATGGGGCAGGGAGTGAGAATGTCTGCTCAGCCTCCAGACTCAGAGCTAGGAGAGGCTTGACTCTGGGGATTGTCTGGAAGGAGGCTGGGGGATGCCATTCTCCTTCCAGGCAGATGGAGCACAGTGTACTGCATCCTTGACAGGTGGTCAGCCAGCTTCTACTTGAATGTTCCCAGTGATGGGAATGTTCTGATACTCATGACACTGTTGGCCAGTTCCAGCTCCAGGAAGTTTGTCTGTTGAACTGATGTCTGTCTTCTTTTGACCCGTTGGCTCTATTTCTGCTCTCTGGATAAGTCTCAACCTTTCCTCCTCATTCAAACATAGTTTTACCTCTCAACATCTTAATTCCCCCTCCAGGGGGTACCGCCAGATTTGTTAACAGTCTCCTTAAAGCTGGCTCTCAGAAATACACATGTTCTTGAACCACATGAGTTGGAGATTATATTGGGATAATTTCTTCTTATGACCCGGATACTGTTTTTCTCTTAAAGCAATCTAGATCTACGTTCATTTTTCATCTACATAACATTACTTATATACAACTAAAGTCTTGGTTTGCATTAATTACGTGTGTATAACTAAACTCTCTAGATCACTGGTTTTTCAAACTATAGTCAAACCAGGGCTTCCCTATTCTTCCCTATGCAATTAACATATTTACTTGTAAAACATTTCAAAGTGAAGTAAGTGGAGCAGATATTCGTGAGCTCATTTCCTAGAGCAGAGCTCAGGGAACTATAGCCTGAGGGCCAAGTCAAGGCCCAATACTTTTTGTACTGTCTGCAAACATTTTTAAATGGTTGAAAAAGTCCCAAAGAAGAATAATATCGCATGACACTTGAAAATTATGAGATTCAAGTGCCCATAAATGAAGCTTAATTGGAATACGGCCGCATCAATGCCTTCGTGTCTTGTCTCTGGCTGCCTTGGTGCTACCACAGCAGAGCTGAGTACAGAGACGCTGCTGTAGTTGCAGCAGAGACCGTCCGTCTAGCCTGGAAAGACTAAATATTTACTTTACAGAAAAAGTGTGCCACCCTCTAAAGGACAGAGAATCTCAAAAGAGCCTAATAATTCCCTAATTGGTTAGGAACAGAGCCTTGTCCAGGATTTGACCTCTAAATTCTGAGTTCCAAATTTTCTAAATACATAATTAGATTGTTCTTTTTGTCTTGGTACAGAGGCAATATATTCCAGTGGTGGGAATGAACAGAAACGCTTAGCACGAGCAATTGTAATCTGTTGTTCACACAGTTTACAAAGGACAGGGTGGTGTCATGGAAAGAACGTTGACTCTGAGCTGAGGAAGCCCGCGTTCTACTCCTGGGCTGCCGCTCACCAGTGTGAAGCCTGGGGCCACCTCCCTGACCTCTGGGCTTCGGTGTCCTCCATCGTAAAATGAGGATTTTGTATAAGACGATCTGTAAGATCTCTTGTGAGAAAATTGAGTGTTATGAATAAGAAGTGCCTGGGACCTAAATGCTCTTGCATGTGCAGGCTGCGCTTGTGAATCTCCCTCAGCCTAACTGTCCTTCCCTGCAAGTCGGCAACATTTAGGTGGCTAATTGACCTACTTTTACCTCTTTTGGCCTGGCCTCTCTGTAACAATTCCCCTCTTTTATTGCAGAACCTTGAGGCCTGAGGCCCAAGGCTCTTACTCTTAACCATCTTCTAATTAGAGTTCGATTGAGCAATATGGGCGGCCTTGGAGCCCAGTGTTAACACATAGTAGGACTTGGCTATGGTTGCATGTAAAAGTGGTAATCAACAGTCACTGGATACCTTGGCTAGGCACTGTCCTAAGTGCTTTCTATGGATTATTTTATTGGATTCTTCCAAAATTCCCCTAGGGAAGATGCTATACTTACTTCCACTTTATAATGAGGAAACTGAAACTTCAAAAGATCAGGAAACTTCTAAGCCGCACAGCTGGTGAGTGACAGAGGCAGGATTTGAACCTGGGTCTAGCTGCACTCCCATCGCCTGCCTTTAGCCATCACGCCCCATCACCTAACCCTCGTAATTCTTGATCTGTGGCTGCCAAGGAAGCATCCAGAGACAGGCCCTCATCGTGATGGCTCTCTGGCCTTGACAAAGGCACACCGTTTGGATTTTCGGACCCAGGTGTGAAAGCCTAGAAGAGTGTACCTGGCGGAGGGGGTCAGTCCACCGAGCCCTGGGGAGAACCACCTTCATGGGCATTCGCTTAGCCTTCATCAGATCAGGACTATCTGGCCAGTTCTTCTCTCTCCCTGCCAGGCATAAATCAGTTAGTATTAAAGCATCTAACTGAGTGCTGGAGAGCGTCATTCAGGCAGCCACCAGCTGGAGGACACAGCCTGCCCAGGTGCACCAGGGCCCTCTCCCGACTACTCCAAAGCTGGAGTGGTGGCCAGACACGGACTTGTTCATGAGGAGGAGAGCTTTTTGGCCTGAAGTGCCGGCAAACCTGAGTGCAATTAAAGAGAGAAACTAGAGAAAATTCGGATGAGGTGGGATGGGGAGCCATCATCAGCTAAGTACCTAAACTAAACAAAAAGAGGAACACCTATTGGCTCCTGCCTCCCTGTCCAGTGATAAGTATTCGGGGTGACTTCTGGTGCTGAATTTGGGGATCACAGACCCCATGCAGGCTTGTTTCCTAGGCAGGGGCTACAGCAGATACAGAGGCTTTTGGACACCATCTCTGAGCAGCAGGTCTCTCGCTGCATATCAGAATCAAGCTGGGGAGTTAAAAAAATACTCACATACAGGGACCGTCTCCGGGGATTTTGACTTAATTGGCAGATGGGTGCAGCTCAGGCATGGAGACCTTTTTAAAGTCTCCAGGTGATTCTAATGCACGCAATGTTTGAGAACCACTGCTCTAGAGCCAGTCAGCCATGATTTGAGTCTTGCATTGATCTTACAAGCTGTGTAACTTAAGATAACAACCTTTTGGGGCCTCAGTTCCCTCATCTAAAAATAGCAAATATTAATACCTACCTGCTAGAATTATTAGAAGCATTAATACGTAAAGTGCCCTGACACATGGAAGATGCTTTCAAAAAAACAGAGCTATTATTGTTGCCAAGGTTCCTTTTCAGGCCCTAAATAAATGATACTTCATTGAGAAATGGAAGAGAGGAAGATGAAGAAAAATGGAAAGAAAAACCAGACAAAAAGAATTTTCTGTAGAGCTGAGCCCTTAACCGGGGATTCATGAATGGCTCTCATGGGGAAGAGGGAAGGGCCTTACGCTCCCTGAAACAGTATTTAAATTGATATGCAAATATCATGCATGATGAGAAATTCTATTTCCATTATTTCTGGGGATCTGGTATCCATCTCCATCTGACCTCTAGTTCCTGGAAAACCATTCTTGCCTTAATCCTCTGTCCACACTGGTCCCCACAGAGGTGTCCCCCGTTCCAGTCTATTGTGAGGTCCCCTCAAGTCTAGCAGCTCTGTGGCTTCTGCACTGCATTTGGGGCACAGGGATTCTTGGCAAATTTGGGCATCCTCATGTCTGTTTTTAATCAAACCTTTCATTTCAAGATAATTATTGATTCACATGCACTTGTAAGAAGCCCACCCCCTTTTCTTTCTTTTTTTTTTTTTTTTTTGGCCACACTGCTCAGCATGTGGGATCTTAGTTCCCTGACCAGGGATTGAACCCAGGCCCACGGCAGTGAAAGCACCGTTTTAACCACTGGACCACTGGGGAATTTCCAGGCCCACCCCCTTTTCAATTGATGTATTTTTATTTTTACTGTTAGATATTGCAGTTAAAAAATCCACCCAATAATACTCAAATCTGCATCAGATATACAAGGAAGATTTTTAGAAAATATTTAAGGAAATGAAAATCATGTTTACCATCCCTCAGACTGGCAGATTTTTATCAGTTTCTTACATTAGTACCAGTTATTCTTGCTTGTATACTAGTTAGCCATTTTGCAAATTAGAAGATTTGAACTGAAGACTCTTAGAACTAAGCTTTGCCTTCTTTTATAAATTTAACCAACATTTGCCCTCTCTGTTGCTCTTCATTCCTTCCTTTATTTCTCTGTTTCTCTTTGGGATCCTTTTCCTATTTTTTTTTTTTTTAAATTGAAGTATAGTTGATTTACAATGTTGTGTTAATTCCTAGTGTATAGCAAAGTGATTGTTATACATGGGATCCTTTTCCTATTGCCAGAAGAATTCTGTTTAATAATTCTTCTGTTGTGGAACTTTTGGCAAAGAATTCTCTCATATTTGTTTATTTGTTGTAAATGCTTTTATTTTGTAATCGCTTTTCTAGGGTATTTCTGTTAGGTATCAAATTCCAAGTTGGCAGTTACTTTCTTTCAGTTTTGGTTTCCATCATTTTTTGTTGAGAAGTCAGCTGTCTTATTGTTGCTATTTAAAATGTAATCTTTTCTTTCTTCCCTTCCTTCCTTCCATCCTTCCTTCCTTCCTCCCTTTCTTTTTTCTTTCATTTGGGAAAGACTGCTTTAAAATTTTTCTCTTCCTCTCAGGTTTTCAAATTTTTTATGATGTTTCTACGTGTGGGTTTTCTTTGTACTTTCTTTTTCCCCCTGCTTGGTATTTTATACCACTCATTGAATCTGTGGGTTGATGTCTTTCATCAGTTTTGGGACATTCTTGGCTGTTATCTCTTCAAATAGTGCTCTTCCCTGTTCTCTCCCCACTCCTTTGAGACTCTAAATGTGTATTAGAGTTTTTTATTCTGTCCCTATGTTTTTTATGTTCTTTTCTAAACTGTCCGTCTTCTTTACTCCATGCTCCAGCCTGGATATTTTCTATTGACCTAACTCTCAAATCCTCTCTTCTGCTAGGTTCAATATACTAAACCCATCTATTGAGTTATTAATTTCAATTATTGCACTTTTTAGTTCTAGGACTTCCACTTAATTGGTTTATTTTAATGAACTTCAGTTCTAAATGTCTTGTCGTTTATTTTCATGAACATAATAATAACTGTGCTATAAGTATGTTATCTGGGTCTGTTTCTATTGTATGTTTTTCCCTTGGTCCTGTTTAATATTTGATAATCATTGAATGATGAACAATATACATAAAAATTACGGAGGATCTGGATGACCATATTTTTCCTTATGAAGGTTTTCCCTATCCTCTGGTATGTAGCCTTAGTTAACAGATCACCATAACTGAGTCAGGGACAGAACTGACCCAAAGCTGGGTTGCAGTTTATTTTAACCTCAGATGACCTCTCATTCATCCTATCGCATAGATTGTACCTTTGAGGGACTTTCTATGGGTCTTTTTCCTTCATGGAGCTTGAAGTTCAATTTTTGTCTCCTTAGCATGGGGAGACTACCCAAGTCTCCTCTATGAGTTTCAAGGGCTTTCTGCTTAACTTCTTACTCTCTTATCCTGTGCAGCTTAAAAACTTGGCAAGTAACTGGGAAGGAATACTGCAGTGTCTGGCTTACTTCTCTGCGCTTCTCTACTCTCTGGAAGTTTTCCTATTAGTCCTGAATAGCTTTGCAGCCCTAAACACCAATTTCTGTTTCTCTAACACCGTAAGATTGCCAAAAGCTGTGCAGACTTCTCTGCCATTAAGTATGTGCCTCTGCTGAGATCACCATCCTCTACTCCCAGCTGAGAAATGGCAAATGCTTCGAGAGGAAGGTGGCCCATTGACTATCAGCTCACCTCTCGCATTTTTCTCCTCTGAGATCTCAGCTCTCAGGTTCTGGCTGACTCAACAGTAGTGTCCAATACCTTCAATAAGATTAAATATATACATATATATATATATATATATATATATATATATATATATATATATATATTTACAGTTACTTACATTGTTCTTGGCTGGAACATTGCTTGGTTTGCCACAAGATACAACATCTTAGCCAGAAACAGAAATATCTGTATTTCCTCTTAAAATGATCCTTCTGGGGCCTACTGACCTAGTTATTTACTACTTTCAATTGTAAGCTCTTAACTACCATAATTATAAACATATGTGGGGTTTGCTTGTTGATTTTGGTTTGTGTTTACTGAGTGTATCAGATGAACTTTTATCAAGACCCTGAACTAGCATTGATTAAAGTCATTTGGGGATGATAGGTTCTTCCCCAGAGTGATTTATTGTTGAAAATAAACTAATTGAGATTCTACTCCATAATGTGAAAGACTTTGTGAGGACTTGAACATAAGAGCACCTCCTCTTTTCTGAGGCTAACAACGGGTAAGGATGTTAATTTATTTAGGGCAGACGTGGTCATCAGCCTACACAGGCCATAAGCAGAGTTGTGAACTAGATAAACTATTGTCTCCATGGTGCCTGCACCTCCTTTCCATGCTTTATTTTGGTACCTCCTCACCTAGGTACTGATGCCTAGTGTGGTTCAGCCTGATAGGTAGGGCTCAACATTGCCAAGTATGTCCAGAGGCAGGCTTCAGATCCAAACACCTTCCCAGTTTTTCTTCTGATGAAACTTAGCCATCCTTTGTTTACACCTCAGGGACTTGCTTTCCCTGACATTGACCCCACAAAGCAATGATTTCATATGTTGCTGGACCTGGAGTCCCTCTACATGTTAACATGTTGTGCCCACGGGATGGAGATTGATGTCAAAGAAAGCACCTTCTCCTTGTTCTTGTCCTTTTGTGCTACAAGCCAGTGTAATTGAACAGGACAATAGGAGACCTGAAATCCTTACTCTTTCTATCAATTGGGCAGTCATTTCTGCCCTTCTTTTCTCACCTTGCTTTAAGAAGAAATGAAACCATTGAGTTCAGACCACACAAGCTTATTGACTCCTACTGGGTTTATAGATTTGAAAGTGTGAAAAAACATTTCTGAACTCCCAGGAGAAATGTGGTTTATCCAAGATGTTATTTTAATGGCAAAGTTTGTCATGCTCAGAATGGGGTGCTGTCAAAAGTCAACAGACCTGGAAAAATGTAAATAAGTCTTTCTTGAGAGAAAGAAAATCCCTAGTTTAGGAACCCTAACACAGCATGAAAGAGTGTCTGGTGATGTTTCAGGCTATTTACCCATTATTAACCTACTGGTCATTGACAGCAATGTCAATAGATTTTTAATCTTCTGCTCCCAGGGTCATGGTCAGTCCAGCTCCAAGACATGACAGAATAATATGACCCGCTTTTATGGTTTTAAAGAAAAGTGAGGGAAAGATAGAGGGAACAGTGCTCTAAAAACCTATTACCACCTTCAGCTGGGACTTGAGTTTGAGTTTTTCTTCTGGCTATTTCCATAGTTTGACTTACTATGGAATAAAATAGAATGCTGACTCTGAATATCATTTCTCATACCCTCACTCATCATCATCTCAGATTTATCGAGTACTTTATCATGAGGTTGTTCCTCAGCTGGGTTCTCTCAACAGCCTGTTTCACTTTTTTAGCTGCGTTGCCCTGCATAAGACACATAACGCCCTGAGCCTTAGTTTGGTCATCACCGAAATAGGGATAAGATTGGTCCTTGTGCTGCTGGCTCACAGAGTGTTCATGAGGCTTAATTGACCAAGGAGATGTAAAGTGCTTTGATGAAAAGCCTGGTCTTATTAAGGGCTCATAAACATAATTTTGGACCACCTAGAGTAGAAGGTGGTAATTTAAAGCCTTGTTGGTGTAATACTTTAAACTATTAGAATTAATAGAAGTACTTTCTGGACTGTCCACAGTTTTATACCATGTGTTCTTTCTACCACTGGACCCCACCATTAGCTCCAGTTGAGAATTGATAAAAAGAACTTCTTAATGACAATGATGCCAAGAGGGACTTGGCTTTGGAGCAGGTTTTTTTGTTTGTTTGTTTGCGGTACACTGGCCTCTCACTGTTGTGGTCTCTCCCGTCGCGGAGCACAGGCTCCGGACGCGCAGGCTCAGCGGCCATGGCTCACGGGCCCAGCCGCTCCGCGGCATGTGGGATCTTCCCAGACCGGGGCACGAACCCGTGCCCCCTGCATCGGCAGGCGGACTCTCAACCACTGCGCCACCAGGGAAGCCCCGGAGCAGGGTTTTGTATTATCTTGGAAGCTTGGGATTGATATAATGTCAGTCTCTGATGCAGGAAGCTTTTCCAACTTTAGCCCTTAAACTGGGCCAAAGTGGTAGTTTGGACTGTTTGCTATCTGATAGTGAATGGAAACTTTGAGCTCTTTCAAACTGTCTGCCTTATGTACTCTTCCCCGTATGTCTCTTCCTCAGATCTCTCCAACTTTAATTATCATGATCACCATGAACATCATCATCTCTAACTAACACTTCTATAGTACTTACAATGTATCAGGCAACTTTGTGAGTTTGAATTTACATTATGTTGAATTCATTTAATCCTCTCAACAGCCTCCTTTTAAAGAGGCTGTTGGCTCAGGGCAGTTGAAGAATTTGTCCATGTTTCCGTAGCTAGCAGATTGCAGAGCAGGGGTTTATTTTTTAAATTTTTAATTGAAATATAGTTGGCTTACTGTGTTGTGTTAGTTTCAGGTGTACAGCAAAGTGATTCAGTTATACATATAATTCAGATTCTTTTACGTTATAGGTTATGGGTTATTACAATAAGATATTGAGTACAGTTCTTTGTGCTATACAGTAGGTTCTTTTTGGTTATCTATATTATATAGAGTAGTGCATATATTTTAATCCCAAGCTCCTAATTTATCCCTCCCGCCCTTTCCCCTTTGGTAACCATAAGTTTGTTTTCTGTGTCTGTGAGTCTGCAAAGCAGGGGTTTAAACCAAGGTAGTCTGGACCCAGATCTCAGGTTTTAACAATTCTGCTGAACTGCCTATCTGGCATTGCTTCATGTGCCTGGTTCCAGGAATCCCCAGAGAGATTAAAGTCTTCTAAAAACCTACACCTGCTCTCTTGAGGGCTTAAAGGACCGTAAGAGTCCATGCAGGGGCATTTTCTCAGTGTTTTAGTCAGTTTGGGCTGCTATAACAAAATACCATAAACTGGGTGGCTTAAATAACAGAAATGTATTTTTCAAAGTTCTGGAGGCTGGAAGTCTGAGATCAGGGTGCCAGTATGGTCGGTGTCTGGTGAGGACCCTTTTCTGGCCTGCAGATCACCATCCTCTTGCTGTGTCCTCACATGGCAGAAAGAGAGAGGGTGTCCCTTTCTTATAAAGACACTCCCATCATGGAGGCTCCACCCTCAGGGCCTAATTACCACTCAATGCCCGGACCTCTGAATACCATCCTCCTGGGGGTTAGGGTTTCAGCATATGAGTTTGAGGGGACACTCAGCGGCAATGACTTCTCCTCAGTGACAATATGTTCTTCTAATTTCCTTCCTCTGGAACAGCCCTCCCTTCCCTAGAGTGCCCAGAAAGACAGAGACTTTGGGAGGAAATGCAGAGCCACCAGAACTGGCCAGTTGGGGGCCCGTGGGCCCTCAGGAAGGGGGACCTAAACCCTCTCCCATGAGGAAGGAAGGGCCGGGTCTAGGGAACCTCAGCCACTGCAGTCTCCTCTGTTCCAAGCTGATGGAGTTGTGGAACAGCAGGAACCGAGGGCAGCCTCATAACTTAGAACCAGCGAGGCAGGCCTGTGCCATTTCCAGAGGTCACGCTGTGCCCTCGGGGCTGGCGAGAAAGTGCAGGACACCCAGGCCCTAGCTAGGTGGGACGGGCTGTGTAACTTGCAGACCACACAAACACAGGGCTCAGGCCCGCATCCCCAGCCCTGGTCTTCTGAGCAGGAAGGGGGGTTAGGTGCAGAACGGAATGGGTAAAACCCAGAGGTCTCACCTCGGTGGATCCATGTTCAGCAGCAAGGAGGATGTCTCAGGGCCATGCATGAAAGATATTGGCATGTGTGTTCTGCCCCATATGCAGACTTGGGACCTGTGAGGGGGACGCAGGAGGTTGGTGTGTGGATCCAGTTGTGATAAGGGATGGCGTAAACAAAGGGAAAAGATAGGGACTGACACATCCATACACCTTTGTGTTGGCACCCCGGGTGCCTTCCTTAATTAACACTTTCTCCTCACCTTTTCTAGCAGCAGTGTCCTTGTGAAACGGATGTTCAGGCCCATGGAAGAGGAGTTTGGTCCAGCACCTTCTAAGCAGATGAAGGAAGAAGGGATGAAGCGAGGTACCGTTCCCGTTGAGGCCCTTCCCCGGTGTTGCTCCAATTAGGAATGCTGGTGGGGACATGTCACTGAGAAGAGCCCCCAGCCCGGCCCATGTCCCTGTGGTTCCGCGCTAGCCTGGGGATGCTTTTATTGACCCAGGAATTCCACGGTCTTCTCCTTTGCTTTAAACCTTATCTTTTTAAACACCCTAAGCAAACATTTATTCTTCCTGGGCACTGATTCTTTCCTTTACCTTTAGGGAAATGTAGTGAATGTACTGACTCATCCAGCAGTGAGATATAAGGTTAAAGAGAAACTCGTGCTGTGTTTGACAATACCCTCTCATAAGCATCAGCAGCTGGGAAACCTTCAACAGACGCAAACGATTAATCACAGTACAAGTCAGGGAACCTGTTTTCTGTGACATCACAACTTACTCATTTTCTCTCAGTCAGGGATCTTATCCCGCTTCACCGAGAGAATAAGAAACGAAGCACAGGCCTGTCAGTGTCTTGCTCAGCAGCTCGATGCTGTGCTGACTCACTGTCCCTCCTGGGAGTAAGGGGAAAGGGGAGGTGGTGGCTTTTCTCCCCACATCCTGCTGTAGCCAACACCAAGAGCTTCCAGAGACCTTCTGCTTACAGCACTGGACTTTTAATGAGTCAGGTTACCGTACGTCCACCATCTGCACAGGCTTGAGGTTTTTGTTACTGAGAATTTTTTTTTTTTCCTATTTGTTGAAATGGAATTTGCATAATGGTCGAGAGCATCCCCTGTGTAGCCTCCCTCAGCCACATCGAGTCACGTGACCTTGGGAAGGTCCTCTGCACCTTGGAGTCCTCACTTGTAAAATGGGGTGACAAGAGTACCTACGTCACAGAGGGAGGCTTGATGAGTTAATGTATGTAAAACACCAAACTCAAGTGCCCAGTACATAGTAAGCACTCCATCTTCACTAATATAATTATTAGTTTTATTTTTAGGCCTGGATCTAGTTAAGGAATATTATCATAATTGTGAATGAGTAATGAGCATTTCAGAATTCAGAGTGTAAACACCTGAGTAGTGTTAATTACAGTAGTAATATTTAAACCTATAAAGGGTTTTCCGACTTCACAGGCTCACCGTCAAATATTCGAGTGCATTTTGAGCTCCATTCCTGCATGCCTTTTATATCTCATCCTTTAGAATGAGGGCAATGTTATATGGAAATCAAGGATCACACGGGCCAAAGTAATAGTAGCTTACATCCATATTTAGTACATGCTGGCTGGTCCAAAGCTTGTGTTTTTCAGATATTTTGAGGTTGCGAAGTCTGCACAAAAATTGCCATCAGGAATTGCTGTGACAAAATGCAAAGTTACGGCCTTTGAAACATCTCAGTCATAGGGACACATGAGGGCACTGCAGCCTTCCAGCAATAGAGAACTCCTTCTCCCAGGAGTGGCTTTTCTTTGGAAAAGGACAGTGGAGTTACTGAGCCCCTCGCCTGGAGCTCCTACGCTGAGCTGGGCTTTGAGAGGCACAAGGAGTCAGGGTCAGTGACAGTGCCCGTTGTTTATTAAAAGTTCTCCAGGACAGAGAATGACTGTAATTATCACCAATGCCGTTATTTGTTTTGCCTTTGTAGCCACTTCTCAGGGTGGCTCTCTCAAAGTCATGGGAGTCGGTTGCCTTTGTCTGTACAAGCTCTGGGATGCCTGATAATGGTTACTGCTATGTTAGCGGAGTGATTGCTATCCACAGATACACAGTTAATGAGAGCTGCCTCTCTGGGCAGGCCCTGGGGGTGAGCTGTAAGCCCAGCATGCAGGTGTGGCTATCAACAAGCCCAGCAGGAGATGGTGGCACTGCAGCCCATCAACCTGCTGCCATGCCCCCTTTAACCCATTCCAGGGGCTCCTACAGCAGAAGTAGCAGCCACACTATTTTAAAGACAATGATTTTTCCAAGAAGAGGTCTGTAAATCCAATGGAAGCGGCCCTCATTTAAATATTGGGCTGGCCCAAAAGTTCGTTCGGGTGGTTCGAACTTTTTGGCTAACCCAATAGAACATGGTTTGGGGTTTCCTTAGGGTCAGCCTGCTGGAAATTACATTTTTCTGTTGGGGGTTACAGGAAGAAGTTACAGAATGTTCATCTGTAACAGCCACTGGTGGGAAGCAGTCTTCTGGGGCAGCTGCGTGGGCTCCACAGTCACGGCTTCCCATCCCTTCTCTTTCAGTGCTTTTGTACGTGAGGAAGGAGACAGACGATGTGTTTGACGCCTTGATGTTGAAATCCCCCACCGTGAGGGGCCTGATGGAAGCGGTAAGCAATGAACCCCCTTCAGCCTCCGAGAAACCGGCATGTAGTCTCCTGAGCTGAAATCCATTTCTTAAAATGCAGCCTTCGAGATGGCCCTGGAATGAGCTTTCTCAAGGAAAAAGAAAAAGCAGAGATTTATGGGGACACTGATTTCCACCCTGTCTGGCTTATTATTAGCATCTTAAGGAGAAGGAAACTTTGTAAAACTGCCAATTCCCTGTCAGTTTAAGGCTAATCAGAGTCAGATGCCACAGAGAAAGTTTAAACTGTGAGTTTCCATTTGTCTCTTTGCATGAAACCAAATTAGATACGTTTAACTTCCAAGTCTATACAGAACAAAGACGATTAGGAAGTGTCTTGCCAGCTGCGATAGTGTAATCCAAAATAAAATATGACCTCTTTTGGTTAAGAAAAAAATATAAATTGCAGAGTTATAAAATGATTTAAGTAAGATTCTGAAATCTCTCCCTCCCTTTTCATCCCGTTTAGTCTAGCGTTACCCAACCTGGGCTCAGGAGGTTATTTTATGTTTTATCCATGTATTATCCATCTGAATATGACTCTACATTGAAAATGATATCTGACTCCCCTGTACAGCTATGTTGTAGAAGATCCAGGGTTTTTGTGGTGATGAAGACAGCAGGACTGGCAAGGGACAGTCTAGAATTTTTGTTGGTCTGGAAAACTGCTGCATTGAAACAGCGTATTGGGCTATAGAGTAATATGTGAAAATGTGTAGGACAGTGACTATAAGTGGAATCATACACTGCGTTGTCTTTTGTGGATGATTTCTTTCACTTTGCCTAATGTTTTTGAGGTTCATCTATGTTGCAGTATAAATCAGTACTTCATTCTTTTCTATGGCTGAATAATATTTCATTGTATGGATATACCACATTTCGTTTTTCCATTCACCCGTTGATGGACATTTGGATTTCCGCCCCCCCCCCACCCACCCTTTGGCTATTGTGAATAGTGCTGCAAAGAACATCCAGGTACGGGTGTTTGTTTGAATACTCGTTTTCAATTCTTTGGGGTGTATACTGAGGAGTGGAATTGCTAGCCAGACACGTAAGGTCACATTGTATAACCATACAATTTATAGGAAATATCAAGAACAGGCAAATCCGTTGAGACAGAAAGCAGATTAGTTGTTGCCAGGAGTTGGGGGAAAAGCGAATGAGGAAAGTCTACTTAGTGAGCTTCCTTTTGGGGTGATGAATTGTCCTGGAACCACACAGAACATCGTGAATGTACTAAATGCTACCGAATTGTACACTTTAAATGGTTTAAGTGGGGAATTCATATGATATGTAAAAAAATTATTTGTTCACCTGAAATTTTTTTTAAAAAGCACAAGAATGTTACCAATGTGGTTGGCATTGTTAGGCAATTCAGAGCAGGGCACGGAGGACCACCCTCTAAGAAACACTTGGCTGGAGGGTTTGGTCATCTCTTCTGTTCTCAGGATCTGTCATTGGCATGGAGTTTGTTGTTACTGAATCTGCCCCCAACCCCATAAAGGGAAAACAAAAACAGAAATGAACACGACAAAAGGTATCATCTATCTCTCTTCAAATTAACTAGGATTTTTTAAAGTGACCCTAAAATGACTGGAAGATTGATTTATGAGCTACAGAAGCCCTTTGAACAAATTTCATACCTTTAATCTGGCCTTTAAGATCATATTACTGAAACTGACTTACCTAGGATGGTGGTGAAGCTGAAATTACTTTAGCAGCTGTTTTGAATGCATATTCCCAGTCCTCAACCCCAGATTCCCGTTCTGCTGAAGTGGAGGTGGGGGAGGGCAGTGGAGCAGCAGGAATCTGCATTTTTTGGGGTTTTTTTTTTTTGCGGTACGCGGGCCTCTCACTGTTGTGGCCTCTCCCGTTGCGGAGCACAGGCTCCGGACGCGCAGGCTCAGCGGCCATGGCTCACGGGCCCAGCTGCTCTGCGGCATGTGGGATCCTCCCGGACTGGGGCACGAACCCGTGTCCCCTGCATCGGCAGGCGGACTCTCAACCACTGCGCCCCCAGGGCAGCCCAGGAATCTGTATTTTTAACAGTTCTTCAGGGTATTCTGAGATCAGCCAGGTGTGAGAACAACTGACCTAGACCAATTCTGAACTGATTCATTACGCCTTTTTCCTTGGTGTCTTCCTTTCCTGTTTGTGACATCTGGCTAGTTCTACAAGTGTTCTGTAGCTGTGGTCTCGCTGGATCACAGTGGGGTTAAATGTCACCTTCACTTCCACCCAAACAATCCCTGAGTTAACTCTGCTTTTTTGTTTCTCTCTTCCCCAGTAGAATGTAAAGTTCATGAGAACAGGGGCTTTGTCTCTTGCTGTCTTCTGTGTATCCCCAGGTGTTTGAGCATATATATTTGTTGACTGAATTGAGCATCCACTGTGTATGTACCACCATGCCAAGTGCTATGGGTGGCATGTATTTCACATGCATTGCTTCACTTGAGCTTCACTATATCCCTGTGAACTTGGCAGGTCAGATGTCATCACCGTCATTTACAGATGTGGGGTTTCCTGAGCTCCACAGAGTGGCAGAGCCAGCTTAAGCCCTTGAGCAACTTAAGTCCACTTAGGGAGACGTCCACACATGAAAAGTTAGTACAAGAAGAATAACCATTCCAAGTCACAGCTCACAACAACTAAAGGAAAGAAGCTTAGGCAATAGTAAGCCATCAGGCAAGAAGTAGTGTGTATGATGGTTGATCCCACACAGTCAGGGTTCAAATCCTAGCTCTGACACTTCAGAGTAGTGTGACCCTAGGCAAGTTACTCAACCTCTCTGTACCCCAGGTTCATCGTTTCAGAAATGAGAGTAATAATAATATGGGATATTATTATGAAGATAGATACTGATAAAATCAGATGTAGGGTTGTTTTCGAGGATTAAATGAGTTCCTATACAAGGTGTTTAAAGTAGCACATAGAAACACTGTATATAGGGAGTTCCCTGGTGGCACAGTGGTTGAGAATTCGCCTGCCAATGCAGGGGACACAGGTTAAATCCCTAGTCTGGGAAGATCCCACATGCCACGGAGCAACTAAGCCCGTGCGCCACAACTACTGAGCCTGTGCTCTAGAGTCTGCAAGCCACAACTGCTGAGCCTACGCGCCACAACTACTGAAGCCCACGTGCTCTAGGGCCCATGTGCCACAACTACTGAGCCCGTGTGTTGCAACTACTGAAGCCCGCATGCCTAGAGCCCGTGCTCCCCAACAAGAGAGGCCACCGCAATGAGAAGCCTGCACACCGCAACAAAGAGTAGCCCCCGCTCGCCACAACTAGAGAAAGCCCGCGTGCAGCAACGAAGACCCAATGCAGCCATAAAAATAAATAAAATTTTAAATACAAAAACACTGTATAAATGAATATATATATATATATATATATATATATATATATATATATATATATGTATGTAGTAGACGGCTGTAAGTGCTATGGGGTGGAGAGGCAGATTGAGATTCCCTCAAGCCAAAGGGGCTAGAGAAGGGTGTTCTCCCTTGGTGAAGCTGGCTGGGTGCACAGGGAAAAAAGGTGGCTCGTGGCCCCGGTAGCACCCCCTTCTATGCAGCTGAGTCATTCATGCATGGAGATGCAGGCCTGTCCTCCCCAATTCTATTGACAGGTCAGATGTAGCCACCTAGGAAGTATTTATAAGCAAGAGCTACCCCTTTTTCAAAAGTGCACCTTGGAGCCCACATTGAACAGTTTATAACTCCACATCAAAGTCATCGGCCTCCAGAGCTGGCAGCTGTGTTGGATGCCTCTAGAGCAGGCAGACAGAGTCCTACATTGGTGAAAACCAATGGAAATCTCTAGTTCTGCCTGTCACATATCTGAGGTTTCTGGGCAAAGAGAACTCTCCACAAAGTAAAAGTCTAAAAGTTCCAGATCATCAGCTAGCCAGTAACACACTGATGAGATATGTCCAAGACCTAGGATCCTCTTGGGCATCAAGGAAGTCTTAGGGGGTCCTTAAAAATATTGATCATGAGCTTTTAAAAATGATGGACATATACGAGCAGTCCAGACTACTTGAAAAACACAAAGAAAAAACCAAGCAGTCCTAATGCCCCCGCTCTGAGAACTATCACGAAGCGTGTGCTTGCCACGCACACGGAAGGGGAGTGTTGTGGTGACACCATCCAGCTCCTGGGCAGAAGGATTCCTTCCGTAATCTCCCGACAGATGGCCAGCTTCCTCCACATGCTATCCTGCACGGTCTCACTTCTTTCCAGGCTTCTGGATTTGGCAAAGCCCACTTCCTTGCCTGGCGTGGAGGCAGAGGACGCCGTGTCAGGGTGGCATTTTATCCAGCTGCCTCTGCCTTTGCCTTTGCCAACTGCACAGAGGGCAGGGCTTTGTCCTCCTGGAGACCGTTGCCCTCGGCAGCCTGATGCCCGTGTCAACTCTGCCAGTTGCTTCTTGGTACTGGATGGGGTCCATGAGCCCTGCTTCAGACAGGCCCATCATATGCCCCTTTTCTCTATGAGCTTAGAATCTGAAACCAGACTGCCAGACTGTTACCTTTTAAATCCTGTCTCTGCCACTTCCTAGCTGAGGGACCCTGATTACTTACTGGGTGTTAAGCCTGAGTTTCCTTGCCCGAGAAACAGGTCTCCTAAAAACACCTATTCTGTTGCAACGATGTGAGAATTGAGTGAGTTAATAGATGCAGAACTCCCTGTGCTGACATGCTAAGCACTTAGTAAGCACTCAGTGAATGCTGGCTGCTGCCATAACTTCCGGCAGATATGCAGGTTTATGCAAATTTCCTGACTGTTATCAACTTATCTGTGAGCTGAGGTATATGCGTTCATGCTTTGGGAAAAACTGGGAGTCAAACCCCTGAAAAGAGAAGAACCAAGAATCAGATTCACCTCTCTTTCAGAAAAGGGGGACTAAGAGATATGAACTTGCTGATGTTGAGTCGAAAAAGGAACACACTTTATTTTTCCATTTCATTTTAAAAAGAAGTTCCAAATGACACCAACCAAAGTTCAAAACCCAACGCTTGCAGGCCAAGCAACTCACAACGATAAATGTTTTGGCTTTTATTTATTTTACTTTGTAGTTTCCTCTTTCTCTTTAGTTTTGCAGTTGGATTAAGTCACTTTTTCATCTTTTCTTTACTTTCCCTAAATTGTTTCAGTCTCTTCTCCTTATTGCTCTGTGATTCCATTATGTTCTTTTTACTTCAAGAATCCTTATTTAACACTTATTTCACATTCCCAGTCCATTTAACTATATATAGGTAGTTATACATACCTAGAACTCTATATATCTATATACGGACCATATATATCTATATGTATATACATTATATATGGATATAACTATAAATCTGTAGTTATATAGAGAGTATGTATAGTCTGTCTGTGTGTGTGTGTATACGTATATATATATTTATGGTACAACACTGATTGCTTGTTTTCTTCCCCCTTTGCTTTGCTGAAGTCTTTGTTTTGATGCATATTCAGTTTAGCTAGAGTTCTTTTGTGAGTATTTTCCTCAGATGGAATATCTGGGTGAAATGCGTTTCTTACATGCCATTCTTTAACCTGAGAAGTGAGGGAGAGCTTGTTGGTGTACAGAATTCTTGGGGTAAAGTCCCTTTTTTCAGTAGTCTGTAGGGGTTATTCCGGTTTGGTTTCTAGTGCTACAGATGAGAAGACTGAAGCCAGGTTCATTCTTTTTCTTTTCTTTTTTTGGTAACTTGTACTTTCTGTCCGGGAGGTTCCAGGATGTTGTATTTTCATTACCCTTGGAGATCTGGCACTTTTCAGAGTGGCCAGATGCATGGGTCTTTTCTCATTGCTCCTTCCTGGGATTCAGGATACCCCTCCTATCTAAAAACATGGGTCTTTCCTGTTATTTGTCTAATTGTTTCCTCTTCTCCATTTGCTCCTTTTTCTCTGTCTGGGACTTTGGATATAGTCACATCAGGTATGGCTGTCTCTATTCGTCAAACCTCTCTTTTTTTTCCCTTCATGATTTCCATTTATGCTATGTGTCTTTGCTCTGCACTTGAAATGATTTTTCTAGTCGATCTTTCCTAACGCCGATTGGTTTGCTGGATCGACCACCTGGCCCTCAATTCATTTATTGACCTTTACAGATTTTTTAGTTCAATAATCATATGTTTAGATCAGAATTTTATACTTGTGTGCTGTACAGCAGTCTTCATAAGTGCTCTTTTATGTTCTGTTCACACAGATGCCGTCCACATTAAGTTCTGTCCATTTTCTTTGCTGCCCACAGGCCATGTTATTTTATGTGCTGGGCTCATTTGGGCTCCAGTATGGCCATGAGGCAGTTCCATCAGTGACGGAGCAGTGATGTGCGACAGGCAGGCCACCTGTTTCCCAGTCTACCTTTGCTGTCTCATTCCTCGGCCCACCTGTTCTGCTCCTTTGGAGCTTGGGGGAGGGGGTGGGAGTTCTTCCTGTGCAGTGTAAGGGATGGATGGGTGGGAATCCGATTCTCTGGAGAATAAGCTCTTCCCAGGAGCCAAACCTATCCCACCTTTGTCCCAGGGCTCTTTGGCTTCTTTTCCTAGGCCCTGCTAGACTGCCCAGTAATCCAAGTCCCAAACCTCACCTGCCCTAGCTGTTTGTGAGCCCTGCCAGCCACTGGGCTCACAAGAGGTGGGTGGATTGGATTTGGGAGAGAAAAAGCATTTTGGGTAGGTGTCTCCAGAATCCATCTCTAAACTATTATTATATTACTTTATAGTTTTATATTTATAAAACTGGATCATGGTCACTGTAAAAATAAATAGTACAGAATTGTACAATGTGAAAAGAAAAAGAATCTCCTTGTTTCTGTCCATTCTTCCAGGGTAGCCACTGTTAATAGATTGGTGGGTCTTTCAGATATTTTCTATTTACTTACATATATTTTTTAAAAAAAATACAAGTGGGATTACACTATATACAGTGTTTTGCAATTTGTGTTTTTTCACTTAGTATGTTAAGGACATTTTTCTCATATAGGCGTCCTGCATTTCTTTTAATGATTGCATGACGTCGTGGTTTTCAACTGTGCAAATATCAAAATGTGCTTAATGAATGTTTGTTATACACAGTTATCTGTGTTATGAACAGTGATGCTTTGAAGAGCTTTGCATACATCTGAGTGTATTTCTGTACACCAAATTACTAGATGTGGACTATTTGGGTCAAAAGATATATGCCGGGACTTCCCTGGTGGCGCAGTGGTTGGGAATCTGCCTGCCAGTGCGGGGGGCACGGGTTCGGGCCCTGGTCCAGGAAGATCCCACATGCCACAGAGCGGCTGAGCCTGTGAGCCACAACTACTGAGCCTGTGCTCTAGAGCCCGTGAGCCACAACTACTGAGCCTGAGAGCCACAACTACTGAAGCCGGCGCACCTGGAGCCCGTGCTCTGCGGCGGGAGAGGCTACCGCAATGAGAAGCCTGCTCGCCGCAACCAGAGAAGGCCCACGCGCAGCAACGAAGACCCGACTCAACCAAAAAAATAAGTAAAATAAATAAATTTATAAAAAAAAAAAAAAAAAAAAAAAAAAAAAGATATATGCCTTTTAAATTTCAATAGCTTCTGCCAGATTTCCCTCCAGAAAGGTTGAGCTTGTTGCTCTCCTGTCTGTGGGCTATGAGAGTTGCTGTTTCTTATCCTTTGGCTGGCACTGTATTATCAATTCTTCAGTTTTTGTTAGTCTCATAGATTAAAGGTAGTATCCTGCTGTTGTTTTAATTTGAATTTTTAATTAATAGTGAGGTGGTGCATTTTCTTATTTGCTTATTGTCCTATTGTATTTTTTCTGTGAATTACTTCTTTATGTTGTTGCCTTCCTTTCCCCATTGAATTGTTAGTCTTTTTCTTTTAATTGAAGCACGGTTGATTTACAGTATTACGTTAGTTTCAGGTGTACAGCAAAGTGATTCAGTTATACGTATATATTTTTTCAGATTATCTTCCATTATAGGTTATTGTAAGGTATTGAATATAGTTCCCTGTGCGATACAGTAGGTCCTATTGATTATCTGTTTTATATACAGTAGTGTGTATCTGTTAATCCCAGACTCCTAATTTATCCCTCCCTCCCCCCTTTCCCCTTTGGTAACCTAAGTTTGTTTTCTGTGTCTGTTTGAGTCTGTTTCTGTTTTGTAAATACATTCATTTGTATTAAAGAATATGGACCAATTCACGAACTTGCACGTTATCCATGTGCAGGGTCCATGCTCATCTTCTCTATATCGTTCCAATTTTAGTACATGTGCTGCCAAAGGGAGCATGTTAGTCCTTTTTTTTTAATTTGGAGGTGTTCTTTCTAACTTAAGAAAGTTTAGTTCCATGTCTGTCATTTGTGCTGCAAAAATGTTTCCCAGTGTATTGTTTGTCCTCAGCTTTTTGGGTGGTTTTGCCTATACTGGTATTTTTCATTTTATGCTGCTTTATCTACATTTTGGCCTTTTTTCTTCAGGTTTCATAGCTTGCTTGGCATCTTCCTTACTTAAAGATGATATCTGTACAAAGAATTGATTCATGGTTTCTTCTTGCATGGTTTCATCTTTTCCCTGTAAATCTTTGGTGATATTTATTTTGATGGAAGTCGTGGAGAAGGGATCTGACTTAACTTGTTGATTTTTTTCTATATGGCTACCTATTTAATCCAAAATCATGATTAGAGTCCATCTTTTTCTGACTGACCTGAAATGACACCTTCATCATAGATTAAATTCTCCTGTGGGTGAATTTTTTGTTGACTGATTTATGGTTTGTCCAAAGAAATAAGTCTTTTTGAGTCTGACTCATGAGTGAAGACCACTGGCACCCAGAAACATTTCCAGGACAGTGAAGTTGGAATTTTCTCTCGTCTCCGCTTGGCTCCCCCCTTCCACACTCACCTGCCTTTTTGTTATTGGTTGCAGATATCTGAGAAATACGGGCTGCCCGTGGAAAAGATAACAAAGCTTTACAAGAAAAGCAAAAAAGGGTAAGAAAGAAACGGAACTTAAATTGATTTCCCAATCAGATATGTCTATACAGTGCCTTTAAAAAAAAAACAAGATGGTGCCTGTCTTTCGTTAGTTCTGTTGTCTGCCTTTTATAAAAATTTGTCATCCTTCCAAAGGCGTGCTGAGCAGCTTACGTGTGCCACGCATTTTGAAGACCTTTAATGAGAGAGAGCGGGGGGTGAGAGTGCATTGTCATGACGTCAGCTGAGATGCCCCCCTCCAATGACAGGATTAGTGGGTAGAATAGAGGGGTCTGGAAGTGGTGAGAGTGGCCCTGGGGACAGTGGCAAGGTCGCCCTTCTGCAGAGAGCAGAGTTTATAGGGAATCGCGTGCTGCCCTTGGGGCTGGTTTCAGGGCAGCACGGTAGAAATACAAAGGATTCAGGGCATAGAGGATTCTTCCGAGGTCATTACTAACATAATGATCGAAATGATTACTGGACCTGCTTGTTCTCACTGTTAAGAACAACAGCTCTCATTTATCTGGTGCTCACTAGGTCCTGGGTCCCCTGCTAAGTGCTTTATGTGTATTGTTCTATTATCCCTCACCACTCAGTGAGGTAGATTCTTATCCATAATTTATTGCTGATGGAGGCTAAGCAACTTGCCCAAAGTCTCATGTTCAGTAGGTGAGGCGCAGATTTAACCCAGGTCCGTGGCTCCAAAGCCCTAGTGTTTAGCTCGCCCATCTGCTGTCTCCAGCCCTCCCAGGGCCTCCTGTGTATGAGGCTCCAAGTTCAGTTGCCACGGAGCTGGATTTAGTGCCAGGAGAGGGTCTCCATTAGAGTCAGCTTCTGGAGCTATCTTCTTACAAAAAGCAGAAAATAGGTCTTTAAACTCCTCTCTGGGCCTCTTTCGTAAAGGAAGTTGATTATCTGGGATACTCAGGCGTTTTGAGTGATGCGGTCTCTCGGTTAATTTGGAGCCAAGCAGGAAACCCTTTCCACTTGAGCCCTGGTTGAAAAGCTCACTAAAATGCACGTTACAGTTCTTTCCAAAGTCAGTGCAAGAGGCCGAGGGTATTCCTTCGCCGGTGAGATTTGAGCGGTGTCTCACGGTCTCACGTTGAGCAGAAACCCTCAGTGTCGATGCACATGCTGATGGTAACATTTCACTTCCACTGAGCCCCGTCTCAGGCCCTGGGCTAAATACTTTAATCCTGACAACAACTGTCTAAAGCAGCGTTGTTATTCTTATTTTTGCGGAAAGGCTAAACAACTTGCCTGATGACACATAGCTGTAAAATGAGAGTCAGTTCTCAAAACAAGATCTGTCTGACTTCAGAGAAGGGGATTGGTTAAAGGGCTTCTAAATCACAGACAGGCCCTGGAAGTTGTTGGTTTTCTTAAAACCAAGCCCAACACAGATGGTTAACCAAGGAGTAGGTCACATGTGGTCAAAGTATGAACTTCAGAGTGAGGCAAAGCCAGTTTCAAAACCTAGCTCAGCAGTGAAGCAGCTGAGTGAACCTGGGGACTCGATCTCACCTTGCTGAGCTCAGGTTTCTCATCTGCAAAGTGGTGATGACCGCACCTGCCTTCAAGGTTGCCCTGAGGACTGAACACAAGGTCTCCAAAACACTGGAACACACTACATGCTTGAGGAAGGGTACCTGCAGCTCTTGTTTATCTTCCTCTTCTCCTAAGTGTGGAGTACTTTTTTAAAATGCATTTTCAAGAGGCAATATGGTTTAATGAAAATAGTTCGGGGACCTGGCCCTGTCAATAGCTAACTTTGTGATTTCAGGCTCTGTTAACTTCTGGGCTGTACTTTACCAATCTAGAAAGCAGAAGGTTTGGGTTGAATGAGCTCTGAAATCCTGTTTCATAAAGGAGTTAGTTCTGAGAAAGCGAGGTTTTGCTTTCCTCAAAGTGGCTTCTGGGGGCCAGTTTGGGGCCTGCTGCAGAGTGGGAGCCTCTCTCCCTGCCTGTCTCCTCTCCCCTCCAGCCCCCGCCCCCCTCCCTGGCCTCCCTTGCAAAAGCGTGGCTGAGGGAGCCCCCAGCCGGGAGCCTGCCCTTGCACCGAGCGCCTTGGTCACGGCACCTCTGTTCCCCCATCCCCGGCAGGATCCTGGTGAACATGGACGACAACATCATCGAGCACTACTCGAATGAGGACACCTTCATCCTCAACATGGAGAGCACGGTGGAGGGCTTCAAGATCACGCTCATGGAGATCTGAGCCCTGCTCCGGGCAGCAGCCCTCAGGGCCTTTCTCCCCAGGGCAGCCGGAAGCCCGGGCCCTGCAGACCCACCCAGCCCATCTCACAACTGCTGTTACACGACCGCGCTGGGGAGCGGGCCGAGGCCCGAAGCCCCGTGTTTGGTCCGTGCGTTTGGTCCACCCGCCGGCTCCTGCCATGGAGCCGCAGCCCAAGCGCCTCGGGAAAGGGCCTTGCGCCTGTTGGATCCTTATTTATTGTCCACCTTTCTACGGAGCCCAGGGCCCAGGCCCGCCAGGGCTCTGCAGGTCACTGCCGGCTCCAGGTGCCACTGTCCAGAGCCCTCCCCTTCAATCCATTCATCCCGAAGGGCCTGAGGATGCTCGCCCCTGCCGTCTCGCCTCCTTACGTCTCCTGAGTGGACGGACAGAACGAGCCATTTCCTTCATCAGAGGTCGGGGGAGAGGTGGACGCCCCTTCCTGGTGAGAAACCTTCAGGCTGCTCGGGGACGGTCATCTCGCCGATACCCCCAGGGGTTCCCGGTGAGTGGCCAGCAGGCCGTGTACAGGAAGACATTCAGCCACTGTGTAATTAGTAAGTAACCTAGAAGGTGTGCCTGGCTACCCGTGTACATAGTGTTTATAATATGGCAATAATATATTCTACCTGTGCTATGTGGGCATGTTTACTGCCACTGGCCGGGGGAGGCACATACCTGGAGACCCTGCTTTCTCCAAGAGGCTTCTGCCTCTGTGCTGTTCAGGAGACGCGCTGGGCGACGGAAGTGGCCTTCGGGGTGTCGGGTGACTGCGGTGGGCGCCGAGACAGCTACTCCCGTGGGCATGCGTGGGCCTCGGTCCCTGTCCGCAGAGGGCGCCCTGTTCCCCTTCCACGGGCACTGCTCGCCCCGGAGGCCACTGAGTTTATCTCACGGCGATGCGCTTTGCCTGACCCTCCTTCTGAGCTGTGTCGTGGCAAAGGTGAGATTGTCTGAGGCCCCAGCTCCTCCCGCTTTGGTGTCAGCACCGCCTGAACTTTCTGGAGAGACCGCAGGGGGGTTGCCACTAGGGCCGCGTCTCTTGGGCCCGCTGCAGAACTCCTTGGCTATCGTGAGGATCCTGGCCACTGTGAGTGCCTCGCAGTTTACAAGCACGTCCTTCATCACAAGTGGCCCCCTTAAAGCCCAACTGTGGTCCCGAGAGCGAGGCCGACAGTTCAGCTCTGAGTCTCCAGGCCACGGCGGCCTCCTGGGGCTCAGCCGGCACGGGAGAGGCCGGGCTCTGCCGCCTCTGCTCCCAGATGCTGGATGTGGAGGGAGCAAGCGAGGATGCCCCGAGAGCCCTGGCTCTTCGGAAAGCAGCGTCCAGAGGAGGACGGAGAGGTGGTTTGCCCTTCTGCTGGGTGCTGTAGCAGATGAAAAGAAATGCTTCCGCAAACGATCACGATGTCATGGACCGTCCAGGCCACAGCTCTCTTTGAGGGGACAGGAACGTGGTCTAGGGGTCTGTGTTCACCTTTGTGGGTTGAAGCGCTAGCTTTCTACTAGCGAGCACACCCTCCACCCAAGGTCCCAGGACTAGGACAGGTTCTCTGTAAGGACCCATTTGGTTGTAAAGCACTTTGATGTCTTACCTGGGGGCTTTCTCTTCAAGGGCTCCCTGCCCTCCCACCCCATTGCCCCTGAGGCCCAGAGCTGGACAGAAGGGCTGCCTCCAGTCCAGCTGTTTGTCCTGGAGGCTGCAGAGGACTTGCATGGAATGGTGGGCAGGTGCAGAGCCTAGGAAGATCTCTGGGTGTGGTGAGCAGGCACCTTTCCGTGTCTTCTGGACACATCACCCTCTCCGTGGTGCCAAAGGTTACATCCTGGATTCACCTCTGCTCCAGTCTGTCGCCTCCTCCTCCACTCTGTGACTGCCATGCCCTGGACTGGCATCTTGGGGACCCTCCTGGGTACTAATGGGGCTCATTGTTGGGAGTGCATGATGTACAATGCGCCTCCCATGCTCCTTGCCTGAGGGCTGGTTCCAGACGTGATCGGCAGATGTAATGGCGAATACCACTGGGCCGGGGCACAGCACTCCAGAATAGGAGAAAGAGAAAATCTTTGGCAATCTGATACGGGTTACCAAGCCTTCTCTCTCCAGCCTCTGTGGAAAAAAATGTTGGCTAATCCTGCCCTAGGCAGAAGATGAATCAAAGAGGCTTTTGCCTTTGTCCCAGGTCCCTGGGCAGTGATCGCGGTGACCACTGCCAGAACAAAGCATATGAGGTCAGTGCCAGCAAAGGGTGGTGCAGTGTCCCCTCTCATTTGATCCGTCCCCATCTTACCATGTCCCCTCTGCGTTCTCAGTGTGCCCATGGCTTAGCTTCGATGTGGCCTTCACTATGTATATCAGCAGAGCTTTGATGAGCAAAATTGTCCGAGAAAAACACTCCAGAGAGATAGGAAAACTTGCCTCCTCTTCTTTTTATGTCCCTTAATAAATAAGCTTTAAAGAAAAAATTCACGTAAGACGAGGGACATGTGAAACAAGTATTTTTCTTATACTTACCCAAATTGCTTAGACTTTATGGGTGTTTAGGAATTGGGTCCAACAGAAAAATGCAGTCGGGTATCATCTTGGAATTGGATCCTAAAAGACTAAGGCACGTCCCCAGCCCAGAAACTTAAGAAGCATGAACTGAATCAAACACTTATTTTCCTTCTTATTTAAAATTACGCAAATGCAACAGAAGCAGAGGGCTTGTGCCAAATTCTATGAACAGCCCTTTCTTAAAGACAAGCAAGGAAGACTGCTAGATGGACAATTTGCTCTCGTGTTAAAAAAAAAAAAAAAAAGGCAAATGTAACTTAATAGTTTTGTAAATGGGAGAGGGGGAATCTATAAACTATAAATACAGTTATTTTATTTTTTGTACATTTTTAAGAAGAAAAAAATAAATATTCCTAACAACTCGAATGTCTGATGTTCTCGGTGAGGTTGGTATTGGGGCTCTTTGCCTGACTGGAAAGAAGCCTCTGTGTGAGCGCGGAAGGTTCTAGGCTCCCCTTGGGCACCTCAGGTCCTGGGCTCCAACAAGCAGACGTTTCCTCTTCTGGTTGCTTTGTTGTGCCCAACCCCAAGGTTAAATGAGAAGAGGGCTGAAGACATCACGAGGCCTTTGGTGTGATCGTGACAGGCCACCAGCATGGCTATTCTTCCAGTTCCCAGGGCAGGGAGTAGGCTCTGTCCATCTGCATTTGCCTTCCTCACGCCCAGCTCCCTCACCACCACTTAAATGTACCACCAGAGCTTTCCCGTCCCTTAGTTCATCTCACCCACCTCTCCACAGAGACTAAAACCACGTGGCTGAAACGCCAACCTCATCATGACAGTCTCTTGCCCTGGAACCCACAGCCTCGCTAGTATCTGTCAGCTCAAATCCCAGTATTTTTTTTTTTTTTTTTTTTTTAAGTGTGGTGTGCTAATTCCCATGGAACAAACTTTGATCACTGGGAAACTGAATATGGGAGGGAGAAAGTAAGTATCCCTGACCCCTTGTTCCTCTTTTCCATGGACAATTCCAACCTTACAGCCACATGGCTCATCTGAAGAAGCCCTGTAGGGCCAAGCACATGCTTCTGCTGAAGGGTTTCCTTTTTTTTAACATCTTTATCGGAGTATAATTGCTTTACAATGGTGTGTTAGTTTCTGCTTTATAGCACAGTGAATCAGTTATACATATACATATGTCCCCATATCTCTTCCCTCTTGCATCTCCCTCCCTCCCACCCACCCCTCTAGGTGGTCACAAAGCACCGAGCTGATCTCCCTCTGCTATGCGGCTGCTTCCCACTAGCTACCTATTTTACGTTTGGTAGTGTATATATGTCCATGCCACTCTCTCACTTTGTCACAGCTTACCCTTCCCCCTTCCTGTGTCCTCTTACCCCTAGGTTCTTCATGACTGTTTTGTTTTTTTTTTCTTAGATTCCATATGTATGTGTTAGCATACGGTATTTGTTTTTCTCTTTCTGACTTACTTCACTCTGTATTCAAATCCCAGTACTTCTCGGCATTTCCTCAGTGGCCACGCACACTCCTTCAGCCATCCTCCACGATTAGCTCCCGAGAGCCTCTCTGTTCCAAACAAGGAGCGCTTCTATGTTCTTCCACCTGTCTGTCTGTCCACGTCCACAGCTTTCAAATCTTGGCTAAAAATTCGCCTAGGGAAAGCTTTCTCTGACCAACTTTGACCCCCTTGGCATCCTCAGCAGCCTCCGTGCTTGGACCAGTGGGCAGCAAAGAGGTCAGGAGAAGTGCTCGTTGAGGAGGCTTCTGGAGAGATCCTGGGATTAGAAATGGGCCAAAGGCCTCTTTGCCACGATCCGTGTTCCGCAGTCTCAGTAGGAGGTCTGAATGTATTCCCCACAGGCCCGAGGACGTCCTGCCGGGCATGCACTGGTCTCCACTTCTACCCTGAGGCAGTCCTCCCTTGACCCATGGCAGCCACAGTCCTGCTGTGAACTCTGCTCCCCATGTGTGCCACACACCGCCCCACCCCCACCTCCCTGTACTGGGACTCCGGGTAGGTAAAGCTGTCAGGGCCACAGGGTCCAGTACCAGCTCTTGCCTTCACCGCTATGCCAGCTCAGCTCAGTTACTATGGACCGGGCATCGTGCCTGGTGCTGGGGAATAAGAGGCACATTAGATGCAGCCCATCCTCAGAGGCTGCGATGTGCCCAGTGATAACAGCCTGGCATCGTCAGCACCGGGATAGGGGTTCACTCTGGGAGAGCCAGGGCTCAGCAGTCACCCCAGTCCTAAGGCATACAATCTCCTCTTACCCTTAGACTTTCACAATGTGATGAGAGGTCACCAAACGCTAATCTCACTTTAGGAAGGCTGCCAACTCGAGTGTCTGAGCCCCTGTATCTCTGAGGGTCAATGGCACATTAACACCCAGGGCAGCAAATGCCCAGGACCTACCTGAGCCCTGGACATGTGGTCATCATTCAAGTGTAGAGAAATCTATTTGCAATGAATATACCATTGGTTAGACCCTTGGCGTGGACATCTTTTCACTCTGCAACAATCTTTCTACTTTAGGTGGATCTGACTGATACTCTACTGCCTTGGAAAATACTGGGCTCAATTTTCTTTCTTTTGTTTCTTCAGCCACCTTAAAAAAAAAAAAAAAAAAAAAAAAAAAGAAAATTTCAGGAAAGTGAAAGAATACTCCTGACAAAGATAAGAGAGGCCTGCGTGAAGCATCTCCATTTCTTCCAAAGGGAGCTCTCGTGATCTCCCCCTGCCTCGACTGAGAAAACAGGCAGATTCTTCCTCACCTGGCCTATGCCTGCCCCGCCCCCCATGCCTGAACTAGGCTGTCAGGGGGTCCAGAGCTGGGTTGGGACAGTACCCTGAAAATAGGAGCCTCAGGCTTGCAAATGTGCTGGAAATTTAACAGGTTCACCTCCAACAGGTGTGCGAGTGAAGAGGCTCCTGATCAGGTTGGAGGGCCCCAGCCACCTCCTTACCATCACTGCTGTGAGTGACATGCATTACTCATGCTCAGTTCTCACGGGCCTCAGGGCCACTGCTGGTCTATAGAGAGAAACTGTGAGGTACAAAACGACTCCCCTCCAGGCCAACTCAGCTCCTACATGAGGTCTGGTTGGCCCATGAGACACCTACCGTAGCTGACTACATTCATGGCCTCTGTGCTGGAGGCAAGGCCAAGGACAGCAGCAACAAGCACCTTGATCTGAATTGGCTTTGAGGCCATGGGCTCTGTATCATGTCAGTTTTCCTACAGACTTTTCTCCAGCCTGAGAGGCCCTGAGAGGGGAGACGGGCATGTTAATTTCCCACTGAAGAGGAAGTTGCCTCAGTTTCTCCTTCTGGTGCACCTAATGTTGAGACTAGAATCTATAGCTCCAGTTGTGAGGAAGGAGAGGAGGTAAGAAAGTGAAGGCCATGAGGGGAAAGTTAGCCCACATGTAGACCAAGGATGCTTCCGGACACGGCTTGGGGTCCAGCAGATCCTCTCAACCCCACTTTCACAAACCCTGCTTCCTTGTGCCTGGAGAGCAGAAACCACACCCAGGAGGTGGCCAGCACAGCATCTGGGCCCTCACCCGGGCACAGATTCAGCTGGAGCAGCAGTTTAGGCATGGAAACCTCATGTCCCAGACCATCATATTAAATCAGCAACATTCTTTTTTTTTGCGGTATGCGGGCCTCTCACTGTTGTGGCCTGTCCCGTTGCGGAGCACAGGCTCCAGACGCTCAGGCTCAGCGGCCATGGCTCACGGGCCCAGCCGCTCCGCGGCATGTGAGATTTTCCCGGACCGGGGCATGAACCTGTGTCCCCTGCATCGGCAGGCTGACTCTCAACCACTGCGCCACCAGGGAAGCCCAGCAACATTCTTGAATGCCAAGCTAGAGTAACACAAAAGTCACCTGATATAGGACCCACTCCACGGGGAGGGATTCATAAATTACTAAATTCACTTGTGGAAAGTGCCCCCAGGGCATATCAATGGGATGGGACTGCGCCCTCAACACCCCTTCCCCGCCCTAAACAAGGATATGAACAGTCGACCACTCTATCATCCTTCACGTCGTAAGCCACTTTATTCCAGTCCCTTGAACATCACAGGCTGGCCTGATTTCAGACAGAACAGACTCCATTTCCAGAGGTCCCTCAACACAGCAATGACAAACAGCCCAGCACAGGAGTGACATAAGCTTTTAGGCATTCAGCCTTCTGGGTGCTGTCGAGTCCCTTGGCCACACTCGAGTGCATTGGATCAGACATACAAAGGTGCTTCCCGGGAAGGAGGAGAATGAGAAAACAACCCTCAAGAAAATACAGACAGGGTCAATGGCAGGCAAGGACGAGGACTAGTTTCCGCTTTGTTTTCTTAACAGCTGGAGACACGCTCCCCTGCATCTCACTCCAGCTCTAGGTTCTAGGGAACGGATTGCGTCTGGCTCAGTAAGATGTCATGACTGAGGACAGAGCCCAGGCGGGCTTTCCCCAACATTAACTAACTCCGCCATCTAAGGAGAACTAAAGGAGGAATTAGGTCTTCAATCAAGAGCGGGAGAAAGTGGAAGGCAGCTCCTGAACATCACCTACAGAGGTGCCGGGTCCCCTTGCCACTGTGCACACCGCGTCTTAGGTTAATTCCCTAGTTTTCAAAACCAGATTTTACCACTTGGCCAGTGGAGGGACTCAGCAAGTCTCAGTGTAGAACCACTGTAAAAAAAACTGACACTCAGAGGAAGATGAAGATTATTTTACTGAGTCCAGGTCTCGAAATTTCACCTTGTCAAGTTGGTTCGTTTTGGTCAACCATACAAATTCAGATTTTTACTATCAGTTTAAATGGAATCGAGTAATAGGAATCTAGAGGTTAGAAATGGGCTCAGCATCATTTTCCTCATGGTTATAAGTTTATCTTTCTGTGGTTCATGGTCTACAGGAAGTAGCTTGGCCACAGCCAAGGAGACCTCTCTGCCTTCTCTTGGGGCAGGGTCTCCCCGTCTACATCCTTGAGTGTTTGGACTTCCCCATACCTACTGCTTGTGAAAATATGACTTACCTGTGACCAGCAACTTGTACTCTTACCTTTCAATTCAAATTAGGATGTATGAGGTCATCAGACCAAACTGCAACTCAAATTTGTACTGTCACTTCTGTAAATAGAAATTTGCATTCAGAGAACACGATGATGCAAGATACTTTTGTATTCCCAAGGGTGGGCCTTGGAAATCACAGACACACTTGCCTATGCCTTCTTCAGGATGAACCAGATGATGCCCAACCTCTGACTCTTTTCAGGGCCGCTAGAGGCATGGAAAAGTCAACATGCCAGCTATGGCTTCCTAACCATCCATGTGGATTAAAGCATTGGGAAGTCCCGAGAATTTATGCTATTTGGGGTGGGGGTGGGAACAGCTACAGAATATTATCTGCTCGGAAAAGCACCGCACCTCTGATCCAGGACTGTCAACGGGCTGCCGGGCTGGGTGGGCAAACCCACATCTCTAATAAATATGAACCTTCTGGTGCTCCAGTTGACACATCCCACTCAAACTTGCCCCACTTCTATTGCCTAGGCACTACCACTGGAAAAGCATTCAAAATTAAGGTTGGGCCCTGGTCATGGTTACTTTGTACTTTTCTGGAATATATAAAATATACCTGTTGATTGGTGCATTTGTGCAAAGACGGATATGACTTTAAAATAAGACATAGACATTCATTATAGCTGGCTTACTTCACAACAAGCTACTAAAAACAGTCTCCTGTAATAAGATTGTATTAGTGCTCACTAAACATGCATTTCATTTAAACAAGGCAAAACACTTAATTTCGTCTGTAATACCCAGTATTTTATATACAGCAATCTTTTTTTTTTTTTAAACTACAATAGGCAACAAGATGGGTCTGGCTTTGAAATATAAATTACCATTTGTGTTTAATTTCCAGAGAAACTCATCTTAGCTCAACTAGTGTAAACCTGGGAAGAAATAGCTGAGCCATCTTTTTCCTCTCCTCTATGAATTTACGTCGAAATGTTCACAGCTTAGAAACTAAAGCCTGCTGGGGAAGAGGATGGGGTGGGCCTCCAGGCGGGAATCCCCCAGGCCCCTTTAATAGCATGGCCCCGGAGGATTCCTGGTCCCTGGGAAATCAAGCATCTGGTGCCATCACCCCTAGGGCATGTGTCACTCCAGACCCAGGTGGGGAATTTTGTTTTCCAAACAGGGCCCTTAAGCTTGCAATAGAATCACTGGACTGGATTGTTTTCTCTTCTCTTCTCTTGCCTCCCCCAGTCTTCGGTTTTAGAACACAGACTTTCGAATCAAAGGGAAAGTAATAATAATAACGATGAAAAATCGTCAGAACAATGAACACCACAAAGTCTGTGCACGGCAGCACTGTTCATGCTTTCCACAAGCGCGGGGGGCTCTAGACATTCCCATGAAGCGTCCACGACAAAAGAAGCTGCAGGCGGCACGGAGGGAGGTGCATCCGACCACACGAGGAACAGCATCACCGTCAATATTGTTTGGCAAAAAAAAAAATTTTTTTGTTAAAAAGTAAACTCCAAAGGGAACACAAGCAGCTCTACAGTTGGTGGGGCTTCCGGCTCAGAAGTGGCCGGCGCTGCTGGGGTCGCACTGCAGGAGGCGCACTATGGACGGGTCGCTCTTGGCCCCTCGGATGAACTCTTCCAGGGAGAGTTTTCCTAGAAAGCAAGAGGACCGGTGAGTGGCGGCTGGCGGCCGCCGCACAGACGTAGGCTTCCCGCTGCACCTTGGGGCTGGCGGCGGCGGCCCACCTCTTCCTGGGGTCTCACACCCGCCGTGAGGCCCACCTTCCGTCTCTCCGAGCCGAGACCCCGGGGCTCGTTGAGCACCGCACAGCGCAGCACGCGGCCTCCTGAGAGCTCTGTGTGCACGGCCCTGGGCTGCGGGGGCTGCTGGGTGGCCGCGACGTGGGCCCTGCCCTCGTGGCCCCTCCAGCTGCAGGCGCCCCGGAGGGACTCGGTGTCTGTGGATCAGATGGCGCCTTTCAGAGACTGAGCTGGGCTCCTGCAGCGCCAAGGCCGTCCCCACGGGCTCACTGGGCCCTCTGGGCTCCTCAGGGTCACTTGGCTACACCTACGTTTGCATGTGGGCAGAGGGGCCCGAAGAGACATCTGGGGAGAGGGCCCCTTCTTTGGGCCAAGGTGTGAGGACGGCTGCCCTTCCATCCAGGCGAGGGCTGTGTGCTCCGAGAAGCAGAGAGGTGCCGCGGGGGTCCCTCCCGTCAATCAGGGCACTTTCCTCCTACCTCAATGGGCTGGATGGGGGAGACTGGCTGCCTGGGATTCCACTCCTCCTCGATGTCTTTCTCCTTCTTGCCCAAGCTAGAGTATGTATCAAATTCCCTTCGGGAAGTTTCCTCGCTCATATTGTTGGTGGGGAGGCAAAGCTTCCCCCGCTTTCTTGTTGCGGCAGGGTAAACCCTGTATTCAGCGTATGTATCCGCTCCCTCGGGCTAACTACCCGCATGCTCCCGGATTGGCTTCCCAGCTAACCTGCTGGGGGCCCAGACTTTTCTCTTCAAGTCAGCCGCCAGGGGTTAGATGCAAAGAGCTTCTCCAAGAGGATTCTAACAGCGGGAGGGTCTAGATGAGGCCTTTGCTCCGGTGTGGCGTCCCGCCTTGGGGTCCAGGAGCCCTGAGCCAAAGCACCAAGTCTCCTAGTTGGGTGGAGCCTGGCCCCTTGCAGACTTAAAGCCCCTCCCAGTACGGCTCCCACTCCGCCCCCCCCACGGACCCCCGCCCTTTTTTTTTTTTTAAACCCAAGGCTTTCCCTTAGGAAAGCACAGGGCTTTCAGCAACGAGATGCATTTGGGGAATGCTGACCCCGTCAGGGCTCTGTGACCCCATTGTGGCCGAGTCCCAGAGCACAGGGTCTCATTTCCCGCAGTGAGCGTTCGATCCTGCAGTGTTTGGATCTTCTCCCATCTTTCAGCCCTATTCTGAAGAGGAGGCTGGGCCTCGGGCAGCAGACAAGCCCACCTGTGCTCCCCTGGAGCATCAGCAAAATGTGTAGTTTAATGTCAGCGAGGTTATTATTCTATTCAAAGAATCCCACGTGTTTAGTCTTTGCAAAACAAACTATTCGCTGTGAATCCAGGCACATAGAGAAACAGGATGTAATGGCACCTTTGTGGAGAAACAAAGCAAACAGATTGGCCTGTACCCTGCAAACCTGGATTCTCAAGCAGCTGGTGCCCCAGAGGGCATAGGGATAGAAACTGAGGCTCGCTCTACGACAAAGCCTTCCGTTGGGGGTATATGACTGCATTTGCTCATCATTGACAAGAACTGCTGGGGATGCCCAGCAGAACAGGCAAGCTGGAAATAAAAGCAAGAGCTATAGATGACTCAGGGCTTATTATGGACCAAGCTCTGTGTTAGCACTTTAAACTCAGATATCACATCTAACTAGGGTTGCCAGATTTAGCAAATAAAATACAGGATGCCCAGCTAACTTTCAGTTTCAAATAAACAACAATTTTTTAAGTATGTCCCAAATATTGAATAGGGCATACTTACATTGAAAAGTCATTTGTTAGTTGTCCAAAAATTAAATTTAATTGTGCCTCCTGCATTCTGTCTGGCAATCCAACATCTAAAATCCACTGTTCTTGAGTTTGAAATCCATCTCTCCTTTTATTTTGGTTTGCTTTGCATCCCCTTGTTGGATCTGAATTGTGGGTGGCTCCCTCAGGGTGGAATCTGCTGGCCACCTCACCCGCCAACAGCTGAGGGGTCCCACTTGGCTCCAGGAAACCCAACACCTTGGAGCCTGCGCACGAAACCCCAACAAAACCCCTTGGGCAGGCTGGGATGAAAGCTACTAGGGTCTGGGTGCATAACAAGCCCCTCCCCACTTTCTGATTCGCTGGCCTGCAGGATCCAGCCTCCATCTTCCCCCTACAGGGAGAAAGCAGGATAAGCCACTTTCACAAAGGGCCTCAAGCCAGGTCCTTATGGCCAATATCTTGACCTCTAGTGGAATTTCCCTGCCCGGACACCCCAGCCCCTCCAGCAGCCCCCCCTCTGAGCAAAGCAAAGCAAAGCAAAGCAAAGCAGCCATGGCCTCCTACCATCTCTATTGGTGTCCATCTGGCGGAAGATCTTTTCTGTCCTCTTCTCTGGGGTCGACTCATCTTCAGGCATTTTCATTACAGAGGAGACCATCTTATAGATTGCCTGGGAACAGAAGCAACATGGCGTGAGACAGAAACATGGTTTGTTCTCGCACACAATGGCCCTATTATTAAATCTCCCAAATACAGGGTTGAAGGGAATGCCTCCCATCACACAGCGACCCAGCTCTGCTCCTGACCATCTGTTGTAGAAGAGAGACGTGCAGTTGCTGGTGAGAGCAGCCAGGCCAGCAGAGCTTGTCCAGCGGCAAGAACCTTCAGGAGCGACAACTGGCAGGAAGATCCACTAGGCCCCCTGTGTCTCTAACTTTAATGTGCTTATGAATCCCCTGGGAATCTTGTGAAAACGCAGAAGCTGATTGAGTAGGGTGTGCTGGGGAGATGGGGGGCTTGAGAGTCTGCATTTCTAATGAGGTGCCTGTGTGCTGCTGCTGCTGTTCTGAGGTCCCTGCTCTCAGGCTGTAGGTGACATTCCTCAGGCCAGAGACAGGTCAGGGTCTACTGTGGTCTCCCCCTGGGTCCCTCAAGGGTGACAAACACTGATGGTCTGTAAGGGCCTGCCCTCCTCTTCTCCTGGGCAGACATTACCAATCCATCCCAGTGCTCTTTCTCCTTGTATGTGGCAATCGTCTCACATTCCTTCTCAGCAAGCTGCCAAGTATCCCCGGGATGGGAACAATCTACCATCCAAGTTTTGGATGAAATAAGTATACAATCTCAGCTTGAGATCAACTGGGTACATCAGAAATCTGATGGGCAAAAGAGGGTTCTACTGAAAAGGTTCTGTGAACAGTACTGAAACTATCTCCCCTACCGTGGACCCCCCATGGTACCCAGTAAGCGCCTGGAAGGCCTCAGCGGTCAAATGTTTTTATTTTGGAAGCATAATGTAAAGTCATTGTTTTTATCCCCAGACCATGGTTCTGGTACTCAGATTCACTTGGGGAAAATTAGCCCTGGGAAGGAGTTTTAGAAAAAGTAGATTTTGCCAGAGGGTGGGCGGAGGAATCTGGAAAGTTCTGGAACTTGGGATGTAGTGGAAGGAGAGAAAGGAAGGCAGCTGAAGGAAAGTAGTCTCCAAAGGGGAAATGTGGAAACAAAAAGGGTTGCAAAAAGAGATAAAGGCTTAACTTCTCCACTTTACAGTCTCGTTCAGGATCAACTCTGCCTCAAGTTCCTAAAATATTCTGGAGAAATGGGGGTAAATATTATAATCTCCGTTGATAAAACAGGAGTGAAAAATGGACTCACCCAGTGTGTTGACTCTTGGGCTGATCCCACCCCATTAGGGACCCCTCAGGCCAGGCTCCCCAAGTCTAACTTGAACCCACCCAGAGTCCTCGCTGAACTGGAGCTGCCTCCACGGTGATTCTGTCTGGGAGGAAGGGCAAACTGGGAGTCATGGCTCTGTCTGGGATGACGGGTGTCACTGGGGTAAGTAAGCTTGGCCACAGTCAGCTGTCCCAAGAGACTCTCACTGAAGTGTGCTCCAGAGGCGAGAGGTGAGCCATACTCTGTCTTCCTCCTGGATCCCTATTGCTGTCCCCTCCAGCCCAGGACTACACTACCATCTGTGCTGGGGTTATAGCGCCATGCGCCAAGCCGCTGGGGACACCTGACTCCCTGGGGGAGCTAGAAAAGGCCATAGAGTTAGAGACTTTTTTACAAATGGGAAACAGAGGTGCTGAACTTCCAGGGCCATGTGAATATTTAGTAACAAGAGTGGAAAGCAGGACACTCTCCATACCACCCACGTTTTGAGGTCCAGCATCCTCTCCTCAGCTTTCTCTGCTCCGACATGGAAGCTTTTCTGTAACTCTTAATTCAAAGAGGAATCGGTGGCACCAACTGATGAACACACACACACATACACACCCCTCACACGGATTTCAGACTTATACAATCTAAATATTTTGTGAATTCATAAGCCCAGGAATCTTAGAACAACAACAACAAAACAGTATCTAGATATCAGCGTCCCACTAAATCACAAGTACACCTCTTTAAAGGTTTAAGAGCTGGTACATTTCAGGAGTTGTAGAGGTGATGTGGGAGGGGCATTTATGGACAAATAATAAGTTTACTTTGGCTAGAAGTCTTAAGGATGCTGTGTAATCAACCTTCTTTGGGGCTGCGTTGCTCCTTCCCCAAATCTGTTCTGGCCTCAGTAAGGTCCCATAGTAGCAAGTAAAACCCACTGGTTTGGAACTCTCAGCCTCTAAGAGTTGAGGTTCATGAAATTCTCCTTCTTGGGATTCTGAAGGAAGTCAACTGTGTAATAATCTAGGGATGATTCTCTTAATACTCTGGTTGAACAAATGAACGAAAGACCAAGCAAACAGATGAATGTGTGTTTGAAAACAAGGCTCTTACAACCCAACAGAAAGTCTTCAGTGGTTTAGTCTTTAGCTGTTAGACTAAAGGAATAGGGCTGGGGCACAGAAATGAGGATAGGTTAGTTCAAAACAACAACAACAACAACAAAACACCCATAAATAAAAACAAAACAAAAATGAAGAAAGTCAGGATCCCCTTATATAAGGCTATTTGCAAACAAGGCTTCTGGAATTGGGCAAGAGATGTAAGGTCTGAGTATACTGAGGGGTTGAGGAGGAAGTGCGAGCACCTTTAAGATGCTCACGTTTCCAGATGGCTCTTTCATAGCACTCAGGCTAGATTGTTTTTGTTCATTTGTTTGGTTTTTTTTTTTTTTTTTTTTTTTGCGGTACACGGACCTCTCAATGTTGTGGCCTCTCCCGTTGCGGAGCACAGGCTCCGGACGCGCAGGCTCAGCGGCCGTGGCTCACGGGCCCAGCCGCTCCGCGGCATGTGGGATCTTTCCGGACCGGGGCACGAACCCGTGTCCCCTGCATCGGTAGGTGGACTCTCAACCACTGCGCCACCAGGGAAGCCCCATTTGTTTGTTTTTAATGTGCATCAGCTCACAGAAAGGGATTAGTGGATTATTTACAAAACCAGGTCTATGAACATGGGTGGTACTAGAGCAGTGAGCAAAGAGATGAGGTGACAAGCCCCAGGGGTCCCAATGTGAGTAAGTGGGAGACAGCCCTGCAAAACCTCAGTCGGGAATCACCTGTCCCTTTGCCCCTCTCTCATGGCCTCAGCAAGCCAGCACTGATTGTATTAGACATGGGACTCCACAGCGCAGGGAGAGAAAAGACACAACTCCAGACAGCAATCTGAAACAAATCGTGTCTTTTATTAACCCCAGTTCCCCACACCCCTCCCCCAAATTTAATGGGATTAAACCATGGAGAGGCCAGGCTACTTCCCTACTTTATTTTTAGCAATGTCAATGAGAGGCCCAGCAGGGACATCCTGTTTTTAATTAAACTTTAAGAGCCCTATTCTTGTCTCCGGGTAAATACAACCGCTATGGGGCACCCAGGAACCCAGCTTAGGGCAGGCTTAGGACAGCACCACCTGCGGCCAGGGGAATTACCAGCTTCCTCTTGACATATATATATATATATATATATATATATGTGATTTTTCTTTTTCCCTCTGAATGAACCACCTCTCGGAATGTTGGAAAGGAAGGGCTCATGTCTGAACTGATAAAGGTTGTGGGATTAACTAAGGGCAGGCACAATTCCAAGAGCTAAAGTTCACTCTTCTCTCTGAAGGAAACCAGACTGGCTTTTCATCAGAAGATGCAGGGTCTTCCAACAGGACACCCAAGGCCCCATGACAACCCACCAAGGGTAAGAGAAGCTAAGCAGTATAGGGCTGTTCTTAGATGATCGATAAAGGAAAGCACCCTGCTGAGGAGGGTATTACATACCAGGAAAGGAGGGCAGAGAGAGGCCATGAGAACCTTCCTTGGAAATACTCTTAAAATGGGATCAATATCTATGTATCTAGAACAGCGTAAGCACTTTCTTGTTTAGAGCCAGAAGAATACAGTAAGTCAGTAAATCCATAATGTTCTCCCAAAGTGCTGTAGATACGTTCACAGGCAGGGAGAGGATGGGGGGAGAATAAGGGCCCTACCCCTTTTTTCAACCAAAGCAGCTCCGTTCTTATATTAGTTTTCACAGAAGATTTTACTTGAAACTCATTATTGCCCAGGCCCCTGCCCCCACTCATGTTTGTTTGTTTCTTGGTAAACAGTCCTACCACCCACCATCCTGTAATCAAGTCAAAGACATCTTTATACGGCTCTGCCACCCATCTCCACGTGCAGGCAGTCAACTAGACCTATCAGATCTGCCTCCTTCATATTTTTCTAAATTTATCATCCTTGCCCATTCCTCAGCCACTGTCTTGTTTCAGGTAAGTGGTGGTACCCATCATTTTTAGATATGGGCAGTTACTATTTATTTCATTCTTATATAAAGTGCTGTGCAAAGGTTGCTTCCAACAGCCCCTTCCAAAGATCCCGTTCACTCTCCTAAAAAGACATTCTGGAGCTGCTGTGGTTTAGGACTTCACATTTTGGGGGACAATACTGAGTTTGTTTTTGGAATGTCTGACTGTGAGGTACCAGTGCAATGTCTTAGTGGAGATGTCCATTAACAGCTGGACATAGTAGAGGTGAAGATCTGGAGGTACTCTGTTTCTTCATCCATAAAATGGGGCTAATAAGGTTATTGTGAGGATTAAATGAGAAAATGCACATGTACCAGGTTGCCTAGTGTCCTGCAAAGGTTCATGTTCACCCAGCACCTGTGAATGTGACCTTATTTGGAAATAGGGTCTTTGCGGATGTCATCAAGTTAAAATGAGATCATACTGGATTTGGGCAGGCCCTAATCCAATGATGTGTTCGTAGAAGAAGAAGGAAATTTGGACACAGTCACACAGGGAAAATGTCACACGATGATAGGAGAGATGCGGGCCCAAAACACCAAGGATCGCCAGCCACCACCAGAAGCTAGGAGACAGGCATGGAGCAGATCCCCCCAGGAGTCTCTGGAAGGAACCAGCCTTGCCCACACCTTGACTTTGGACTTCTGGCCTCTGGAACTGCGATAGAATAAATTTTTGTTGTTTGAAATTGCCCAGTTTATGGTAATTTGTTATAGCAGCCCTAGGAAACTAATACAGTGTGGAAAATACTTAACACTATGCCTGGCCCACACAAGCACTGAGAAGATGACTTCCCAGAACTAATGAAAGGAAAAGAGGGCTGAGGCTGGACCTCTGCTTGGGAATATCCTTGTTTAGGAAACAGGAGAAGGAAGAATAGTGCACAAAGGAGACGGAGGGCACAGCCGAGTGGGGGGCCTTTGGGTAGCAGGCACTCACTTGTGTTGCTAGATGCCTAACTTCCACTCTTAAACTATAATGTGGCTTTTGTCACGATAAGAGTAATCCCCCGATAAAAAAGGGATAAGCCAAACACAACTGATAAGCAAACACTAAGGTCAGTTCTTAGAGAAAGTCACTAACCTGGGCAACTGCTTTAAAGAATTTTCTCCAGGAGAGAAATCCAAGTTGCATTCTAGAGTAACACCTGTGGTCCACACTCATAACTGAGAATTAGGCAAGGGTTTGCAGCTGAATTCCCAGGGGCCACATCAAGATGGACGAGAAGCTTTCACCACAACACCATCCACCCCCTGCCTTTTTTTTCACCATCAGAAGAGCACAGTGTTTCAGGTCTCCAAGGCACATATCACAAGTGACATCGTGTCTACGACACCAACTTAGAAAGATCTTTGGGGAAAAAAAATGCCACTCAGGAAGTGGTTTTAGAAAGAATGTAACCAAGTCTTTCTGGTCCTGATTTTGATCCGTCATGGCACAAATACTCACAAGCTGATTGTCTGAACTGGTCACAGTTGGTGCTCTTGAGACCAGGTCAGATTAATTTGTGAGTCTGTCTGGTGTTTGTGGACAGCAAACCTTTGCATGGCTAACACCATAGTCTCCCTTCCTCTTCATCTGGTTGCTGTACGGATATATGTGCCTTATTCTGATGAGTGAATCAGGAAAAAAAATTCCCATATTGCTAAAAGAAACAAACAAAACAATGAAGTCTTCTGTGATGGGCTGCCAGCATAAGCCCAACCTCCTTCCTTTAGTTTTCATTCATTCAAAGGGTGTGAAAATGTAGACTGAGGGTGTTATGAAGTTTACTCTGCCTTATCAAAAGTGCTAATTAACCTTGAATCACAACTAGGAGGGAGAGTCTGATTCTAAGACAACACGTATTTGAACACCAACTACTTTAAAGCAATCATTACCATCCAAGGAATGAACATGCTAACTAGAAATTATTGCAGCCTGGTCATTAAAGTGAGTTCCCTGAGAACTGCTAAAGGCAACACTGTGTTAGCCTATATATTCCTTTCGGAAAGTCTCTAGCAGGACTTGAGAACAAGTCCAGACCGGCTGTGCCCCAAAAGTCCCGATGCATGAAGTGCACCTATGGGCTCAGGGCAACAGCTCGGAGTTGGGGAATTCCTGGTGCCAACCACACTCTCTCCTGGAAAGGTGATCTTTCTGTTACTTAAATCCCGTAAGCATCAGAGCAGCCCAGAAGTTTTAGCTTATTCCCAGCTGGGATGGTGTTTGGTAGGAGAGACAACAGCTGAAGAAGCCTGGGAACTCCTAAAGTCACCTGCACAAGAATCTCTCTTCTGTGAGTTCCACCAATTGGAGGTTTAGCTGGGTTACCTCCCTTTGTTTTGTGAACATACATTTATACGACTAGGTAAACTTAACTTAAAACTTAATGGGAAGACTCTGAGAGGGCTCACACCAAGGAGTACTTCCCAGAACTTCTGCTGGCAGTGTCCGAAACAGAGCCACCCCCCGCCTCTGCAGGATACCCTCCAACACTAGCAGACATTGAGGAGCTGCCAGGGTTCCTGTTGAATTTCCTGAACACAGTGGGCCAGCCAGTGGCCGTGGGGTCCAGAGTGGTGCGTGAGGAGAGGGGATTAAGAGCGCTGCTTAAAGGAGCTCCACAGACGGGGGCAAGCCACGGTGATCAGCAAGGACCCCAGAGACGGGCTAAGGCTGCTGCTGCTGCCACCAAGAAGCCTGTGTGTGAGCACAGGTCACTATCCACACCCCTCTTCCAGGGAGACTGTGCAGCCTGCCACTGCCAGGGTCCCGGGGCCCAGGGACAACTTCCCCGGAAGAACGCACGGGGCACCTCAGGCTGGTGCAATGTCCCACTGGCCTCTGCCGCCGCAGGCTCGCCCCGCACTCTGTGCCCCTCCCTCCCCCCCGGCCTGAGTGAGCCAGAGCCTCCGAATCAGCTGCTCCTTTAACCCTGTCCTGTCTGAGCGAAGCACAGACGCCCTCCTGCGAGTACACACAGAGGCGGGGCCAAATCCAAAGCTGAGCCCTGGGAGCTGTGAGAACAAAGAAGTGAAAGGGAAATCTCTCCCAGCAGCCTCAGGAGCAGCAGATTAAAGCTCCACAATCAACTTGATGTACCCTGCATCTGTGGAATACATGAAGAGACAACAAATCATCCCAAATTGAGGAGGTGGACCTTGAGAGGAAGATTTATTATTTTTTCCCCTTTTCCTCTTTTTGTGATCTGACCAGTGTGGATGAAAGGCTCTTGGTGCTGCAGGCAGGAGTCAGGGCTGTGCCTCTGAGGTGGGAGAGCCAACTTCAGGACACTGGTCCAAAAGACACCTCCCAGCTCCACGTAATATCAAACGGCGAAAATCTCCCAGAGATCTCCATCTCAACACCAGCACCCAGCTTCACTCAACGACCAGCAAGCTACAGTGCTGGACACCCTATGACAAACAACTAGCAAGACAGGAACACAGCCCCACCCATTAGCACAGAGGCTGCCTAAAATCATAATAAGGCCACAGACACCCCAAAACACACCACCAGACGTGGACCTGCCCACCAGAAAGACAAGATCCAGCCTCATCCACCAGAACACAGGCACTACTCCCCTCCACCAGAAAGCCTACACAACCCACTGAACCAACCTTAGCCCCTAGGGGCAGACACCAAAGACAACGGGAACTACGAACCTGCAGCCTGCAGAAAGGAGACCCCAAACACATTAAGTTAAGCAAAATGAGAAGACAGAGAAATACACAGCAGATGAAGGAGCAAGGTAAAACCTACCAGACCTAACAAATGAAGAGGAAATAGGCAGTCTACCTGAAAAAGAATTCAGAGTAATGATAGTAAAGATGATCCAAAATCTTGGAAATAGAATGGAGAAAATACAAGAAATGTTTAACAAGGACCTAGAAGAAGTAAAGATGAAACAAACAATGATGAACACCACAATAAATGAAATTAAAAATACTCTACAGGGATCAATAGCAGAAAAACTGAGGCAGAAGAACGGATAAGTGATCTGGTAGATAAAAGAGTGGAAATAACTATTGCAGAGCAGAATAAAGAAAAAAAAATGAAAAGAACTGAGGACAGTCTCAGAGGCCTCTGGAACAACATCAAACACACCAACATTCGAATTATAGGGGTCCCAGAAGAAGAAGAGAAAAAGAAAGGGACTGAGAAAATATTTGAAGAGATTATAGTTGAAAACTTCCCTAATATTGGAAAGGAAATAGTTAATCAAGTCCAGGAAGCACAGAGAGTCCCATACAGGACAAATCCAAGGAGAAACACGCCAAGACACATATTAATCAAACTGTCAAAAATTAAATACAAAGAAAACATATTAAAAGCAGCAAGGGAAAAACAACAAATAACACACAAGGGAATCCCCATAAGGTTAACAGCTGATCTGTCAGCAGAAACTCTGCAAGCCAGAAGGGACTGGAAGGACATATTTCAAGTGATGAAGGAGAAAAACCTACAACCAAGATTACTCTACCCAGCAAGGATCTCATTCAGATTTGATGTAGAAATGAAAACCTTTACAGACAAGCAAAAGCTGAGAGAGTTCAGCACCATCAAACCAGCTTTACAACAAATGCTAAAGGAACTTCTCTAGGCAAGAAACACAAGAGAAGGAAAAGACCTACATAACAAACCCAAAACAATCAAGAAAATGGGAATAGGAACATACATCTCGATAACTACCTTAAATGTAAATGGATTAAATGCTCCCACCAAAAGACACAGACTGGCTGAATGGATACAAAAACAAGACCCATATATATGCTGTCTACAAGAGACCCACTTCAGACCTAGGGACACATACAGACTGAAAGTGAGGGGATGGAAAAAGATATTCCATGCAAATGGAAATCAGAATAAAGCTGGAGTAGCAATTCTCATATCAGACAAAATAGACTTTAAAATAAAGACTATTACAAGAGATAAAGAAGGACACTACATAATGATCAAGGGATCGATCCAAGAAGAAGATGTAACAATTGTAAATATTTATGCACCCAACATAGGAGCACCTCAATACATAAGGCAAATGCTAACAGCCATAAAAGTGGAAATCGACAGTAACACATTCATAGTAGGGGACTTTAACAACCCACTTTCACCAATGGACAGATAACCCAAAATGAAAATAAATAAGGAAACACGAGCTTTAAATGATTCATTAAACAAGTTGGACTTAATTGATATTTATAGGACATTCCATCCAAAAACAACAGAATACACATTTTTCTCAAGTGCTCATGAAACATTCTCCAGGATAGATCATATCTTGGGTCACAAATCAAGCCTTGGTAAATTTAAGAAAATTGAAATTGTATCAAGTATCTTTTCCGACCACAACGCTATGAGACTAGATATCAATTACAGGACGAGATCTGTAAAAAATAGAAACATATGGAGGCTAAACAATACACTACTTAATAACGAAGTGATCACTGAAGAAATCAAAGAGGAAATCAAAAAATACCTAGAAACAAATGACAATGGAGAAACGACGACCCAAAACCTATGGGATGCAGCGAAAGCAGTTCTAAGAGGGCAGTGTATAGCAATACAATCCTACCTTAAGAAACAGGAAATATCTCAAATAAACAACCTAACCTTGCAGCAAAAGCAGTTCTAAGAGGGAAGTTTATAGCAATACAGTCTTACCTTAAGAAACAGGAAACATCTCGAATAAACAACCTAACCTTGCACCTAAAGCAATTAGAGAAAGAAGAACAAAACAACCCCATAGTTAGCAGAAGGAAAGAAATCACAAAGATCAGATCAGAAATAAATGAAAATGAAATGAAGGAAATGATAGCAAAGATCAATAAAACTAAAAGCTGGTTCTTTGAGAAGATAAACAAAATTGATAAACCATTAGCCAGACTCATCAGGAAAAAAAGGGAGAAGACTCAAATCAATAGAATTAGAAATGAAAAAGGAAAAGTAACAACTGACACTGCAGAAATACAAAAGATCATAAGAGATTACTACAAGCAACTCTATGCCAATAAAATGGACAACCTGGGAGAAATGGACAAATTCTTAGAAATGTGCAACCTGCCAAGACTGAATCAGGAAGAAATAGAAAATATGAACAGACCAATCACAAGCACTGAAATTGAAACTGTGATTCAAAATCTTCCAACAAACAAAAGCCCAGGACCAGATGGCTTCACAGGCGAATTCTATCAAACATTTAGAGAAGAGCTAACACCTATCCTTCTCAAACTCTTCAAAAATATAGCAGAGGGAGGAACACTCCCAAACTCATTCTACAAGGCCACCATCACCCTGATACCAAGACCAGACAAGGATGTCACAAAGAAAGAAAACTACAGGGCAATATCACCGATGAACATAGATGCAGAAATCCTCAACAAAATACTAGCAAACAGAATCCAACAGCACATTAAAAGGATCATACACCATGATCAAGTGCGGTTTATTCCAGGAATGCAAAGATTCTTCAATATACGCAAATCAATCAACGTGATACACCATATTAACAAACTGAAGGAGAAAAACCATATGATCATCTCAATAGATGCAGAGAAAGCTTTCGACAAAATTCAACACCCATTTATGATAAAAACCCTCCAGAAAGTAGGCATAGAGGGAACTTTCGTCAACATAATAAAGGCCATATATGACAAACCCACAGCCAACATCGTCCTCAATGGTGAAAAACTGAAACCCAGTTCCACTAAGATCAGGAATAAGACAAGGTTGCCCACTCTCATCACTATTATTCAACATAGTGTTGGAAGTTTTAGCCACAGCAATCAGAGTAGAAAAGGAAATAAAAGGAATCCAAATCAGAAAAGAAGAAGTAAAGCTGTCACTGTTTGCAGATGACATGATACTATACATAGAGAATCCTAAAGATGCTACCAGAAAACTACTAGAGCTAATCAATGATTTTGGTAAAGTATCAGGATACAAAATTAATGCACAGAAGTCTCTGGCATTCCTATACACTAATGATGAAAAATTTGAAAGTGAAATTAAAAAAACACTTCTATTTACCATTGCAACAAAAAGAATATCTAGGAATAAACCTACCTAAGGAGACCAAAGACCTGTATGCAGAAAATTATAAGACACTAATGAAAGAAATTAAAGATGATACAAATAGATGGAGAGATTTACCACGTTCTTGGATTGGAAGAATCAACATTGTGAAAATGACTCTACTACCCAAAGCAATCTACAGATTCAGTGCAATCCCTATCAAACTACCACTGGCATTTGGCACAGAACTAGAACCAAAAATTTCTCAATTTGTATGAAAACACAAAAGACCCCGAATAGCCAAAGCAATCTTGAGAAAGAAAAACGGAGCTGGAGGAATCAGGCTCCCTGACTTCAGACTATACTACAAAGCTACAGTAATCAAGACAGTATGGTACTGGACCAAAAACAGAAATATAGATCATTGGAACAGGATAGAAAGCCCAGAGATAAACCCACGCACATATGGTCACCTTATCTTTGATAAAGGAGGCTGGAATGTACAGTGGAGAAAGGACAGCCTCTTCAATAAGTGGTGCTGGGAAAACTGGACAGCAACATGTAAAAGTATGAGATTAGAACACTCCCTAACACCATACACAAAAATAAACTCAAGATGGATTAAAGACCTAAATATAAGGCTGGACACTATAAAACTCTTAGAGGAAAACACAGGCAGAACACTCTATGACATAAATCACAGCAAGATCCTTTTTGACCCACCTCCTAGAGAAATGAAAATAAAAACAAAACTAAGCAAATGGGACCTAATGAAACTTCAAAGCTTTTGCACAGCAAAGGAAACCATAACCAAGACCAAAAGACAGCCCTCAGAATGGGAGAAAATATTTGCAAATGAAGCAACTGACAAAGGATTAATCTCCAAAATTTACAAGCAGCTCATGCAGCTCAATAGCAAGAAAACAAACAATGCAATCCAAAAATGGGCAGAAGACCTAAATAGACATTTCTCCAAAGAAGATATACAGACTGCCAACAAACACATGAAAGGATGCTCAACATCATCAATCATTAGAGAAATGCAAATCAAAACCACAATGAGATATCATCTCACACAAGTCAGAATGGCCATCATGAAAAAATCTAGAAACAATAAATGCTGGAGAGGGTGTGGAGAAAAGGGATCACTCTTGCACTGCTGGTGGGAATGTTAATTGGTACAGCCACTATGGAGAACAGTATGGAGGTTCCTTAAAAAACTACAAGTAGAACTACCATATGACCCAGCAATCCCACTACTGGGCATACCCTGAGAAAACCATAATTCAAAAAGAATCATGTAGTAAAATGTTCATTGCAGCTCTATTTACAATAGCGAGGAGATGGAAGCAACCTAAGTGTCCATCATCGGATGAATGGATAAAGAAGATGTGGCACATATATACAATGGAATATTACTCAGCCATAAAAAGAAACGAAATTGAGTTATTTGTAGTGAGGTGGATGGACCTAGAGTCTGTCATACAGAGTGAAGTAAGTCAGAAAGAGAAAGACAAATACCGTATGCTAACACATATAAATGGAATCTAAGAAAAAAAAATGTCATGAAGAACATAGGGGTAAGACGGGAATAAAGACACAGACCTACTAGAGAATGGACTTGAGGATATGCGGAGGGGGAAGGGTAACCTGGGAAGAAGCGAGAGAGAGGCATGGACATATATACACTACCAAACGTAAGGTAGATAGCTAGTGGGAAGCAGCCGCATAGCACAGGGAGATCAGCTCGGTGCTTTGTGACCACCTAGAGGGGTGGGATAGGGAGGGTGGGAGGGAGGGAGACGCAAGAGGGAAGAGATATGGGAATATATGTATATGTATAACTGATTCACTTTGTTATAAAGCAGAAACTAACACACCATTGTAAAGCAATTATACTCCAATAAAGATGAAAAAAAAAAACAAACCAAACTTAATGGGAGACTCTATTACTTTGTCCTTTGAATGGGAAATGACCTCCCTTTATTTTGCAGGGAAACGTCCTGTCACAGCTCCAGAAACCTCTATAGAATAATAGTAGTCAACATTTACTGAAGGATACCCATTGAGAGGCACTGTTCTAGGTACTCTACTTGTAATAAATGTTGAACCCTTACGGTTACTCTTGAGGCGGGTGCTATGATTGGTTCCAGTTCACAAATCATGAGAACAGTGCACAGAAAGGTTAAATAATTTACCCGAGGAAAAGAAGGAAAAGGAGATTGAAAAGGAGAGGGGCAAGGTGATATTGACCTGCTTTGCTCAGACAACCGCTCTCACATGCCAATTCTTCCCTTGACTCCCTCTTCATCTTTGTTTTGGATCCCGGTGATCAATTTTTGTCTAAGCCTGTGATTTTCATTCAATCATAAGAGCAAAGCAACACAGACTGTGTACTCCTACCCAATGACAGTCCTGTAGTTAAAACGTGTTCTTTCAAGGGTGCTAGTTACTTTCTGAGAACAGAAGGGGTCAGTTTCACTCTCTGTTCTTCCTGCATTCTCTCCCTGAGGTCCTGTTGATGGATCCCTAAGTTCATGTTCCCTCACCCCCAAGATCCCAGAGAGCATCTGAGCACTTGTGGTTCAATGCGCAACGCTACTCACATGCTCGCTGCCCCCTTCCTGAAACACAGCCTGTGCTGGGCTGGGTGTGGGTGCTCAGACCTGCCTCTGGCTGGGCTCAGGGACAGAGAACTGTGTGGGGCAGGAAGGATTCTCCTTCCTCTCACAGCCGGGGGCTGAGACTAGGGCCCTCCCCCCACCCCCCCCCACCCTCCCTCCCCGCCCCAGGAGAGGACCTGCCGTTACGGGAGAAACGTCAGAATTGTGATCTGGCTTAAGACTCATGAGAGATGGTTTTGATGCAATAATAAAATATTGGACCTAAATCATGTTCCTAAGTTTGTCACTTTAAAAAAACAAACACATGAATGTGAAAATGTTTGTGTAAGACTCTAAAAATAAATCTGCATATGGTTTTGCTTTTTCACCCAGATGTTGATATAGCACAAAATTATTTTTTGGAAAAAGGAACATAACTGCGTTTGGACATACGTGGGAGACTGAATAATGGCCCCCCCAAGATGTGCATGTCCTAATCCCTGAAACCTGTGAATATGTTACCTTACACAGTAAAAGGGACTTTGCAGATGTAATTATGTTAAGGATCTTGAGTTAGGGGGGATTATTCTGAATTATCTGGGGTGTCCTAGTGTACTCACAGGGTCTTTATGAGTGGAAGGGAGAAGCAGAATGAGATACCCAGGGGAATGGCAACGTTAGAAGAACTCAATCCACTGTTGCTGGCTTTGAAGATGGATATAAAAGGGCCACAAGCTAAGGACTGTTTCAAAAAGTAGGAAAGGCAAGGAAACAGATTTTCCTCTAAAACCTCCAGACAGAATGCAAGCTGCGGACACCTTGATTTTAGCCCAGTGAAACCGATTTCAGATCTCTGACCTCCAGAGCTGTAAGATAATAAACGTGTGTTGTTTTAAGCCACTAAGTTTATGGCCCTTTGTTACAGCAGCCAATTGGTTTCCAAGAGGAAACCAATACCGTGTATTTCAGTGTTACAGAGTCCACAATAGAATCCTTGCTACCAATGCCAGGAAAAACAAAAGGATTCCAGTCTGTTACCACCACCAATATTCTGTGGATACCAAAATTACACCACAGAAAGCAACAATAAAGAAGAAAAACTAGAGAATTTATGGAGTTCCACCCTCCATTCATTGACAAGCCTCGATCTTCACCCTGACCACTTATTAGTATTTGCAGGTGAACATCAAGAATTTGCATTTTACATTAAATGGCTTGAATTTCTCATTCTTGGAGGGACAGAAGTTCAGCAAGGAATTTATGTGCGGACACTTGTAATCAAGCTGCAGTTTCACTTACTTTAACAAATAGAGCCTTAATTTCTGTATGATTCTGCCGGCCCACAGCCTGCCTCCATCTTATCACTTTCTAACAGGTATTTTCCCAGACACCTAAAAGACAATGCCGCCTCTGAAGCGATTGTAGCAACTGCAGATATGCATTCTCCTAAATGGTGCAGACCAGCTAGAACCAAACAGTGAGAATTCCCACAAAGGCACACAGCTTCTTGGGACAGTGACAAGGCCTGAGTGTGGACTTGCAAAGAAGACGGCGTGGTGAAAGGAAAAACGACCCCTTTTCCTGTTCTGTTTGGGAAACTTACTCTGGGTGAGTGATTTGGGGAAATAAAATGGAGTGCTTCCTATTAAAATGATGGAGGCCTTGATTCTGCACTGTTTGTATCTCTGATGAGACAGAAGCTAGATTAGAGATCCCTACTTTTATTCAAGTGTCTAATAAAGTTGGAAATTAGTGATGGCAGTGATGATGAGCTTTTCTGTAAGGCTGGCATTGTGCTAAGCATTGAACACGGAGAGTCAGTCTAATCTTAAAACAATCCCACAGCAGTGGGCACTGCTGATAGTCCCATTTTACAGATAAGAACACTGAGGCTCGCTTGGGTTAAAGTCACAGAGGTAGTGACTGAAAGAGGCAGGATTTGAACCCAGGTCAGAGTTCGATCGTTAAACATCACTCCAGGCTCTAGGTCCAGGCAGGTCATTGCACTGAATAGATGGAGTGGCCACAGTGAGCATGACCAGCTGAAGAGTGCATGTCCCTCTGTAGGGAGGAGTCACCACAAAGCCCCAGGGCACCTATGCCAGGCAAGAACGTGGGCCCAGTGTGGCCAGAGCTCCTGAGTTTCCAAGAGATACTAACCAATCTGCACGTTTATATGTAACCTCCCTGTTTTGTATATGGGTTCCACATTTTCAAAGACACTGGCTAGGCCAAATCAGTGCCCAGGCGGACCACCCGTTTGCAACCTCTCCACTAAGCTGCACTGTGGACTTCCCAATTCTTACTGTGACTCACACTCTTCTCTTTGTAAAGGGCAAGGTCCACGTACCTGCACAATCTCGAGCATTTCTGCCTTGCTGATGTAGCCATTCCCATCCAGGTCATACATGCTGAAGGCCCACTTCAGCTTCTGCTCCAGCTTCCCCCTTGACGTTACGCTCAGGGCTATGATAAATTCTCTAAAGTCTATTGTCCCATCTCCATTGGCATCGAAGGTGCGAAAGACGTGCTCTGCAAATTTGGAAGCATCCCCATAAGGGAAAAAGTTCCCGTAAATTTTCTTAAACTCCTCCATTGACAAATGTCCACTGGGGCAGTCTCTTAAGAAGCCTTTATACCATTCCTGGATCTCGTGCTCTGTAAAATCTGTGCTTTCCAGCAAGTCCTGCATGACCTCTGGGCGTAGCTTGCTGTTCTGTTTCCCCATCTTGGTAGCAAGAATTCAGCTGCAGATAAAAAAGAATATAGTATATATAGTTTTTTAAACCTGTTCTTTAGAGGCGCATTTTACAATCTGTGATTGTTCCTTTGGGAAAAAGAAATAAACTGTTAGTCCAATAACATTGTCTAGGGTTTTCCAACTTTCTGGTCAGCCAGACAAAATGTTGAAAGACGGGCAGGCAGAAGATGCACAGAAGAACACTATCACGGACCAGAAAACTGATATTTCTTCTACACAGAGCCACCCTAAAAACAGGAGACTTATAATGAAAAAGAGAGAGAGAGGGGGGATTAATTGGTTACTTAGTTCTGCCTTATCTATCTGCAAGAGGTTAAGCCTGGCTTTAAAAAGACTGGGGTTCTAACACCCAATCCAAGTATTAGCAGGGAGAATTAAAGGAAAGGAACAAAAGAGAGCGAGCAAAAGAGATAATTTCGCACGTTTTAGACAACTGCAAATAAAGTGCTTAGGTACCTTCTGAATATTATAAACACAGACGTGAGTAATTCCATTAAATGCCACCAAGCTTGGTCAGTTGTTTAAATCCAAAGTCAAATCACTGTCAACATTGCGTTAGATGGTAAAGATGATGTTTCATAAAGTTGTTTATGTCCTATGATTGTGGCTTATGAAATGGGCCAAATTTTCCTTTTTAAAATACAAATAACTTCATATTTTCTTATCATAATAGTAGCACATCCATAGTAAAATACTTAAACAACACAGTGATGCATAAAGTCAAAGTTAGCATCATTTCAAACCTTAACACTTAAGAGATAACCACCACCAGCATTTCGGTGTGTGTCCTTCTAGATTTTTTGTATGCGCCCTTATCTAAATATGCTATTAATAAATGTTTTAATACATTTACATTTAATATATTTACAATTTAATACATTTACATTTCAAAAAACAAGAATATATACCCTTTGTTACATATTTTAAAACTTAATATAATGTGGGGAATAAAAGGCAACTTTTATTAGATGGGGAAAAAACCTGTAATTATCATCTTCCCACTCACAGAGCTATTCAACATTAACCGAGTGCCATATACCAGGTATGCTTCTAGCGCTGTGAATGCAAAGAGTAAGATGTGTCCCCTCCTCCTTAAGGGGTACCCAGTTGTGTATTTATGGAGGTGGTAGTGGCAGTAAGAGGACAACACAATAAAAATTCAAAACATGTTATCAGGGGAATGGACATGGTGCAGTGAGAGTACACAGAAAGGACACTCAAGCCAAAAGGGGACATGGGTGCTATCAGGGAAGCTTTCTTGGAGGAGGTGATATCTGAGCTTAGTTCTCATGTCCAAAGTCTTATGATTTAAGCATGGTTAAGGTAAATCCCTTTTAATAAAGGGGCTCTGCACTTATATTTTACATTTTTCTTGTATTGGAAACATAGAATATATAAAAGATAACACATCCCCATTTTAATAATGATTCCCAGTTTCTTTGAGATTTTCACTTTGTGGTGTTTATGTCTGCCTCCCTCCCACTGCAGGGTGAGCTCCTTGAGATGTAGTCTTGTTGAAGTTACTTTGTCTCTCTAGGGCCCATCACAAATAACATTGGGTGAGTTAATGAATGAAGAAACGACTGATAGACAGATAAATAATTACAATGTGGAAATATGCAATAACCTTCTTGGAAAAGGAGTCTTTCTGCCCCAAAGATGAGGCCCTGGCTTTCATACGGTTATTTGAGACACTAAAGGTATTTGGTAGTTAAGACTTGGTCTTGGGGTCTCTTTTGCCCACTAATTTTATTGAGATCTAATTGTCATAGAGCACGGAATAAGTTTGAGGTATATGACATAAGACCTGATATATGTATATACTGGGAAATGATCACCAGAATAAGTCTAGTTAACATCCATCACCTCACATACCTACAGAATTTGTTTCTTCTGATGAGAACTTTTAAGATCTATTCTCCTAGTAACTTTTAAATATACAACACAATATTGTTAACTATAGTCACCATGCTGTACACTGCATCCCCAGAACTTATGTATCTTACACTGTAACTGGAAGTTTGTGCTTGCTGACCACCTTCACTCGATTCCCCCTCCCCCGGCCTTGGGATCTCTTAGATTGAATTGCCTGTGTACCTGTCTGCTGCCCCCACTAACAATAAACTTCTTGAGGGCAGGGTTTGCATCTCACACTGCTCAAATTCTTTGTTATATCCACAGTTCAGGAAATGACAAACATCTTTATTAGTTGCCAAGTTGATTGCTTTTGTTTTCTGAGTTCTCACTGAAGGCAGAACCGGCCCACTCTGGCTCTGAGGAAGGCATCCCCCGAAGGGTAGCGTGACAGAGCTTCCTCCCTATTAGCAGGACCAACAGTTGCCCGTGAGAATTTATTTACTTTCAAAGGTGCCCCTTTACGCAGACAGGCAAATACCATTTTACGCAAGAGCAAAATTAAACTACAACTCCAAGCAGAGCACAAACAATTTATAAATTGAACCTTTCAATAACTTTCACTTCCCTCTCGTGTCCCGTTTTTTTTTTTCTCCTGGAGGAAAAAGAGAAAAGTTGGAGAGGCTGGTTTCTATTAGAATTTTAAAACTGTCATTTAGTTGCTAAGTTGGCAATTTGCCTGAGGCAAAAATTCAGAAACATGAGGTAATACATAATACATGGATTTACAGAGCTCCGAAACATTTTCTGGAATTTACAAGTAATTTTGAGTTTTCCTTTTGGTGAGTTCTTTAGAGGATAGCCCTTTGGTGTGGTATTCAATCAAATCACTGTTAGAATACTTTGGTTCCGTGCAAATTACCGAGTGCAAGGCCTTGGGAAAAAAAAATGCCACTTTGATATTTAAATCCACTCTCTTAAAGAATGATTTATTTCCCAGGATATATAAAAAACTGTTTCTTCAAAACCGAACTGAAGCTCCCTTCCCAACATTTAAAAAGTGCTTCTCATTTATTAGCTGGTTTTGCCCTAGAAACAAATTGCCTCAACATTTTGGCTAAGACTCCCACTGACACTGATCTGTGTGCAGCTATTTTTCCGGTAAACAGTAATTAAACCACATTTACAAATTCATTAGCACAGACAGGCCATAACACAAACAAGGCAGAAGAGCATGGAATAAGTTATCTGGGAAGCGGGTGTTTGTAGTCCAGAACGTGTTTCTGTAGATAACTACACACACTTTACTAAGTATGATGTCTGAACTTGAGAAAACCATCTGGACTTGGTTAGGCTGTATGACAGAAATCTCCGGGGACACAGGATGGCATTTCATTCTTTGAGGGAGGAAGGGAAAGATAGAAAAATGCCGGACAATACCTTTTTTTCTTTGGAAGACAGGAATTTCTGCTGTTTGAGTTGAAGAGGGGGGAAAAAATAACATTAAGGGAAATGCTACATTAATTAGCAGTCAAGAAAACAAATCATCTGGAGACAGAAGTTGCACCTCAGGTCACATCCTTTTAATCACTCCATATTTGGTCATTAAAACATTTATCTTGTGCCAGTAGAACACAATGAGGAAAACTCAGGCCATGGAATAAAAATGCTTTTGGGTTCAAAGCCTGGCTTTACCCTTGACTAGCTCTCAGGTAATTCACTTAATTTCTTGGTGCACCTCAGTCTTCTCATCTGTGACATGAGTTCAGCTGTACAAGCTCATGTCTCACTGATTCTACGTGAGAATTAAACGAGACAGTCATATACGTAAAGCTCTGGCGTTGAGTCAAGGCCAGATGCTATGGTCAGTGAAAACTGCATCTTATTCTTGATGGCACTTCATACGTTATTCTATTGAACCTTCACAGCAACCCTGAGTGACGGCAGGGTAGCTTTCGCCATTTCATAAGCGAAAGAAAGGAAGGAAGGCAGGAAGGAAGGAAGGAAACTCTGAGAGGCAAAGTGACTTGTCTCAAGTTACACAGCTTTTGAATGAGAGAGCCAAGTGGGAAGCTTGATTTGCATGGGGCTGTCTACTGCTTTTTTTTCACTATGCCCTACTAGCTTCACAGATAAGCACACATAGAAATTAAGACAACAGTTCCATACGAAGTCAGAAAGAAGTAGTTAGAGGGAAGAGACGACCTCCTATTAGAGCTCACCCATTCTACAAATACGGGCTAAGCGTCTACCAGGAGGGAGGCAAGGCTCAAGACACTGGAAATTCAGCAGGGAACAAACAGGCAAAGCTCCTGTTCTCATGCAGCTTACAGCCTAGTGGCAAGAGACAGACAATAAATAAGGTAAGTGAAATGTTAGAAGGAGATGTGCCATGGAGAAAAGTAAGGTGAGTGGGGAATGCCAGGAATGGGTGGGTAGGTGTTGACGTTTTAAATAAAAAGCCAGGGAAGGCCCCGTTAAGAAAGTGACCTTTGTAAAAGACCAGAGAGGGAAGGAGGTAGCCATGGAGATGACTGAGAGAAGACTATTACAGGCCGAGAAAACAGCAGATGAGAAGGGTCTACACAGGGAATATGCTTATTAGCACGCCCAAGGACAGGGCTGGAGCAAGGGTGCGAGGAAAGGAAGGAGATGAGATCAGAAGAGTAATGAGGATCAGAATGTGGGACCAGGAAGTAACTGGCTTATACTCAGGGAGAGGCAGCCACTGCAGGATTTTTAGCAGAGGAATGATAGGAGTGATTTATATTCTAACAGGATCACTCTGGCTGCTGTGTTGAGAGAAAGCTAAAGAAAGGTAAGAGCAGCGGTGAGAAGACCAGTTCGGAGGCCACCGCAATGACCCAGGCAAGAGATGGCGCAGCCAGGGTAGCAGTGGAAGATGTGAGACTTAGTGGGATTCTGGACACAGCTTGAAGGTATAGTCAGTAGGATTAGTTGACGGTTCAGCTGTAGGGTGTGGAAAAAAAAGACGAACAGTAAAGGATGAAGTTGACATTTACTGAACTAAGAAAAATGCAGGAAAAGCAGGGGTTTGGGGTGAGGCAGGGGGCATGGGTATCAGTGCTAAGTTAGTTGTGCATGTGTTAGCTCTGATATGCTTATCATACATTTGATTGGAGATGTTGAGCAGGTAGTTGGATGTGTCTAAAGTTAGAGAAAGAGGTCCAGGGAGGCAATATAAATTTGGGAGTCATCAGTAGATAGATAGTCTTTATAGCAAAAGACAGGATGAGAATGCCAAGGAAGTGAATGTGGATGGAAAAGAGAAGGGGATAAGGACTGAGTCCTCCGTCGTGCTGCCGTTTAGAATCTGAAAGAGGAGAAGGAACCAGCCGGGGAGGATGATGGGGATGGGCAGTGAGGGGGCAGGAAGACACAGAGACTGAAAATGTGCCCACTCCGTCGTGTGTCCTTCATGCCAGCTCGAGGGGGCACACGGAAGTGCTCAAAGCAGCGGCACAGTGAGGACTGAGGCTCTTGGTTTCCTCTCTGAATCCTGTGCTCACTCCCCCACCCCAGCCTCTCCCGTCTCCGTAAAGGACATCAGCTTCCACCCAGCTGTTCACTCCAAACCCCTGGGACTCACCTATGATTCCTTGCACTTTTGTTCCAACAGCAGGTGCTGTCTAAACTTGCCTCTGTCTCTAAAACTGGTCTCAGATACACTCATTCTCACCACCTCCACTGTCAAACCTCAGTCTGAACCATCATCGCCTCCTTCCTGAATGTCTACAATGCCCTCCTCACTGGCTTCTCACTCTTGACTATTGTCTTCCTTCTCCCTACCTGGCCCCGATCTGCTCTCCATTCAGCTCCCCAGAATGACCTTTAAAAAACACAAAACAGACCAGGGCACTCCTCTGCTTAAAGCTCCATATGGGCTTCCTAACACACTGAGAAGAAAATCCAGACTCCCTCCTTTGGCCCACAAGGCTCTGTGGAAGCTGGCCCTGGCCATCCTTGACTTCTTCTCAGGCCCCCTGCCCACGTACCCTGGCCTCCTGCACGCTCCAGCTTTTACCTCTTAAGGGCTTCTGCTTCAGGGCATTGAAGAATACTTTTAAATAGCAATTGGGTCCTCACCCTTTCGTTTAAATACCCCGTAAGATCTACCTACCTACCTATCTATCTATCTACTATAAAATATATATAACATATATCATATACAATATACATTAATTTTTGCTGAATCTCAACTGCATTTCATTAAATGAAATACATGTGGTATTCTATTAAACATCAGCATTCTGTTACTCAGTAGTTTAATCTGAGCTGGGCAATGTGAAATTTCCCAACTTATTTTGGGAAATATAAGTCACATCCAGTCGCTCCGTGTCCAAAAAATAAATCTGGGGTTAATAATGACCATGGATGAAAAAGGAAAAATATACAAGACACCAAACCACCAACAAAGAACCATGCACAGGAATCTAAACTATGAAGTTAACTTTCCATCTAAAAAGAACTAAAAAAGGAATAGCTCCTAAAAATGATGCCACAGGGAAAGGAAATGGTGAGTAGGGAACAACCTTTTGGAATGCATGTGCTCCCTTCTTTATATTTTGTACCTGTGGATTGGAAAGAGCTGCAGCATTTCATTTCTGTGATTCCCCATAACTCTGTGAGTTAATTCTTCAATGCCCAGAGTTAGATTTTCCAGGAAAAAATCCATAATTTACCCTGGACAGCCTGGTTAACTTCAGAGGAAGTCTCAATGCAAAGTGCACTGAGGTCTCCTAAAATGGAATAGACAAGAAGCTAGCAGCTAAAGTCACGTTTAGCAGCAACGAGGAACACAGAGCCCACAGTGGTTTCCGAAAGAGGCCGGGTTAATTAAAACGTTTGCCTGTTTGGAACATGTAACCTTGTCCTCTAAGAGTTGCTTTGAATTTTCAACCAATGGAATGTCTAAATTATGAAAACATAACTGAAGAAAAGTTCCTAAAATGTAAGGAAGAAAATGATAAAAGTTATAGGTTAATGGGAGGAAGTATTCATTTACCATCACTGGGACATCAGATGTTTTAGCCATCTGAATTTTACAGGTGGCTAAAATCCAGCAAATTCATTTCAAGGTCAGTTGTCCTTAATTCTCACTGAAAAAAAAAGACTAAATAAAAACCTGAAGAGCACACTGTTTCAGAAATTTCTCTTCAATGGAACTTTCCTTTCAGTGGAAGTCTGAAAGGAGACCATGTATATAAACTGGCATATTTACATATAGTGGGGAAATTAGGAAATGAAACACAGTGGTGCATAGAGGGGAAAAAAATTAAAACATTACCGAGGGAAAACCGAAGTTATGTAATAATCTCGCTAACTTAGTTGCCTCGACCAAAGAATGTTCTCTCCTCCAGCCTCTGGTAAGATGAGCTCATATAAGGGAGCAAAATGTGCTCCCTACCTCCTCATGTGGATCACAAGATGGCTTTGCTGGAACTGCTTGAACTATGTCACAAAGCCACTGCTTGCAGGGAGGCCTTCTTCCCAATGAGGACTGGGTGTTCGGACCCACATCTCCTGATTGTGGGGTCATACCTGTGCTCCTGGTCACACCCCTGCACTCACTCCCCCTGCAGAGAGGTGATGGGGTTTGAGATGAGAACTTAACTGGTACAAAATAGATAGGGAGCAGAAGGCTCTCTAGAAACAAATCCACTCTGCCTTCTGCCTTCCGCAGGCTCTGAGATAAAGCCCGGGAAACCCATCTGGTCTTCCCAGGGTGAGTAGGGCTTATGGTCTCTGAAATATCTGGGCCTTTGTTCTAGAGAGCCTGAAGTTCAGACTGAGAGGGCCTGGCTTTGGGCTCTCTTCCAAGTTTTATTTTTCCATAAAAAATAAAGTACAACCCATATTACTGCCAATAAAACATACATTTCTGATAGACTCTTTAGAGAACATTATCCAACAACAACCCTTCCCTTTGTTTCCCAAAATGGGAACGATCATTTTTAGTTTTGCTGACTGCCAAAGTGCTACATTATTATTATTATAAAAAATGTAAGTAATAAAGGGATATCGAAACTAGAATGTGAACACCCTCGCTCTGATCCAGTAGTACTCCATAAGAAATAACCACTATTAACAGTTTTATATATGCATATATATGTATATATATATATATATATATATATATATTAGACATTTAAATGCACATATATGAAATCTGTACACTCTAACCATGAAGAGGATCATTTTCACTTAAAAGTATATTGTGGGCATTCTTCCATGTTATACATATGGATGTATCTCATCTTTTCAAATTGCTGAATTTTGATTGATTGAGTGATTGAACAGACAGTATTGAGCACTGACCTTGGGCCAAGCATTGAATTGGGTAGCTGACAGAATAATTAGTGACATGAGGCTTACAGCCCATTGCATGACATTTATTTAACTAATCCCCCTTGAAGGCAATTTCGGTTGATTCCACTTTTCTTTCATTCCCTTGGCATCTACCTTAGTCATGGTTCCTGGATTCCTTCGGTAGTAATTATTACAAACATGTTATTGATGTCTCTGACAAGTACCATGATCTCTAGACTCTCCCTTATAAATTCTCCAACAAGCCATTTTCCTCTAGAGCCTTTATATGCTAACCGTGCATTTTGTAAGAGTTTATACACCAGCTAGGATTAGAACTGAATTAGAATTGAAACTGGACTTGGAATTGCACACCACCCCCTCTGCCTGTGTCACAGGCACACACACACAAATTTGGCATTAGCTATTTCTAGTACCTAGGAGGCCATGTCCACCTGTCACTACTGCCACCACGTGAATGCCCCCTCTCTCATTTCAGCCTGAAGAGCTATTTTACCCAAACAGCACTCTAAATCCTCTGTGGCTTAATACTCAACTCCTGACTTTTCATGCCCACTCCTTTCCCCCCACTTCAAGTCTCGCTAATGGCTGACTCCCACGCCCCACCCACTCCTAGATTGCTGGCAATTGGAGGTGAACTTACATTGCATGCTTAAAGTGCCCTTAAGTTAAGTGGCCTTGAGTAAATGGACAGGGGCCATACTAAACTACATGCAGAAACTACAAAGCTGATCCAGAGAAAGAAACTGTCGGAGTGCCTGAAGTCAAGGTCTTCGGATGAAGTATATGTGTCCCCTTGCCATCAGTGCACGTGGCCGTCAGGCCACTGCCTCAGAGCTGCCTGTCCGGGCCACCTCGTGGCAGATGCTAGGTCAGGGCCAGCTGCAGGGAGGAAAAGAGGGGGAAGCTCTGAGGGCCCTCAACAATTCTCCAGGGCTGCCACAGGTTAAGACCCTACCTTGGCTGACTTCCATGGAATTCCTATTTTGATAAATTTCTGCTTAGCTAAATGTACTAAATATTCTCTTAGTTATTTATTTATTTGGCCATGCTGTGCAGCATGTGGGATCTCAGTTCCCTGAGCAGGGATCAAACCTGTGCCCCCTGCAGTGGAAGTGTGGAGTCCTAACCACTGGACCACACGGGAAGTCCAATATTCTCTTATTTAAAAGACAGGAAGTACTACTTCGGGTTTTGATGAAATTGTAAAGCAGAAGAGTGAGCCATCATGGACTCAGGAGGGCAAATAGATCAGCTATGGGGATCCAGGCCTCATCATGTAATCAGCAGCCAGAGAGGCACAAGAGAAGCTCAAGTGTCCATTTTTAGACATTCTCCAGGGGCCACAAATGCATTTAGCTAATTGATACAAGCCCCTCCACAGAGTCTAAGAATAGTTTATAATTCTTTTTTATTTATTCAGCAAGCATGTGCTTAACATCTACTGTTTCCTGGCTTAAAATGAGTATTCCTACAAAAATAGCATCCTACATAAGATAGAGAAAGGAAGGGAGGGAGGCTGGTATTCTGGTTGCAGCTCAGAGTATTTGCATTAATATTTTATTTTTACAATTTTTTGCAGTTTTGTTGGTGAGAGGGATATTATATCTTGGTTTTACTCCACGGGGCTTAAGAAGCTCACCATCATGACAAATTCATGCAGCTCGTGGTCCCAGGGGAGGAGCGTGGGACCCACCCTCCCACTCTCATCCCGTCCACATCTCTGGCTGGATCACTTCTGGTATTCGAATGCTTCTGTTGGAAGGTGGTGATCAATCAATCTCTATCCTGGCCAATGTGGCTAAAATATTAACGTTTATCCATCAAACTTATAGTACAGGTCAGAAGTACAACAATTGGCTGACAAGGAGAGACTGCGAAGTAACTTCTTTTAACCTCTTGCACCTTTTGTGTCCTCCAGCGAGGCATGTGGAAAGAGAATTGGACTTGGTAGCAAAGGAACTGAATTAAAGTCCTTATTATAATACAGTGTTATGTGACCTTGGGAAAGTCATTTGACCTCTCTAAGGGTCTCATTCTTCTACAGTAAAATAGACGTAGTAACACCTCTCTCATGGGGCTGTTTGGTGAGAAAACAGGAAATGAGAAAAAGGAATCCCGATGAGTGAGGAAAAACTCAGTATTGTGTCTGGCATCTAGCAGGTGCTCAGTAAACACTGACTATTAATCTGAATGAGATAAGGATTCAGTTTGGTGGGTTGCTTACAAAGATGAGCCCTCCAGAGTCATCCCCCTTTTTTCCATGAAGAATTAGAAAGAACAAGAGCAAGAATGTGACATGAGAAAGAAAGAGAACCACTGTTAGCTTCCTGCCTGACTCCCCCCTTGGATCACTTGCCAGATGTGAAAGACATTTGTGGGTTTGCACCCAGAGAGGACTCCTGCCAGACCCCTGGCTGAATGTTTTCCTTGCATAGAAGGCATTATTTTAACCAGAAATTAAGCAAAGAGGTCCCATTGGAGAAGCAGCTGATGGAGAGCAGGACACTGTTTCTTTCTCTGGTCTTCCCTCCTGAGGCTGGGAAGTGGGGTTGGGGCAGAATCAGTGCAGGCTCAGAGAAGCCCCATGGCGAATCGGCCTTCCAGCAATGGGATGGTCCTACTGCTCTAAGGAGGACTTACAACCCATTCTCAGAGTCTGGCTGGACAAGAATGCTATTTTCAGAACAAACTGGATTCAAATTGGTACCACTAACAAACATCGGGTATCAATGACTCGCCAAATCAATTCTTCTCTACCTGGGGTAAGAAATGATTCTCCGTTGTTTTATTACTTTTTTAAAACCATCTTTTCTAAGATCAGAGGTGAAAAAGAGGAATAAACTGGTTTAAAAAAAACTCCATTTATCATTAGGGGGAAAAAAACAGCCATAGGAAAATCCTTGTCTCTCAACTTATTTCCAATTAGTGCTGCCATTTCTTAATGCAGAACTTCATCATCTCCCACCTGAATTCAGAAATGTTAACTGCTCTCCAGGCTTAAGGCTCTGCATCTGATCATGTCATGTTATTTCTCAAAAATCTTCCATGTTCCGTATTGATGACAGATTAAAGGCTAAAGCCCACAGCTTGGTCCTCAGGGCCCTTCCAGGTTGCATCCCAACCTCACCAGAACCACCGAATTCGTCACTCTATCCTGAACTTGACACACACTTTTATTTCCACTCCAATCCTCACATTGGTCCAGGGAATGAAGCTTATGAGAGAATAAACTTAAAACCCTTTGTAAACATTGAAGTGTTTCCCAATAGTCAATATTATAACCATGAGTCTCTCCTTCTCTACCTGTTGAAATCTTACTTGGTGTCAGGTGGAGATTATTACTTCCTACATTCAGCTGCCCTTTCTCTTCTAAGTGAGCACTAAGCGTATCTATGGAGTTTTGTTGGCATGTCTCTTTACAGCTCTGAGAACGATGCTGGCATGTGGTAGATGCCTAAGAAACGATGGATCTATTCCACTGAGCTTATTTTCTACTGACCTTAAAGAGTATTACATTGCTTGTGTCACTTTAAAGAATTCCACTAATATTTAAAGAATGCCAAGGGTATGCAGGGCACTACACCAGCGACCCAATGCCACAAATTGAAATAAAGCATAGCCCCTTCTTGCATGTTTACAGGGCTTTCACATATACTGTTTCAGCAGATCCTTGAAATATCGTGAGAAAGGAAGGGGCAAGATCAATTACTTATATTAAAGAAATTGAGGGTGATGATATAAGTATTTCCCCAAGGTACCATGGCTGATAAGTTTCAAAGGTGGATGTAGGACACAGAGTTTCGTCCTCTGTCCACTCAGCACAGCACCTCGTGGTGGAAAACAGAGCAAAGCCTCAGGGGGTATGTTGCCAAGTGTTGGTCTGTGTGCTTAAGAAAAGCCTTCCTGTCTAGCTATTTACACTCTGCCTACTATTTCCATTTCTTGTTAAGAGAAAATGAAAATGGAAGCTTAATCTGAAAAGAGGGAAGGTGAAAATATATCCACAACGTGATAAAAATGCAACAAATTCAAACAAAGGATCCCCACCAGCTCTGAAAGAGGTTCTGTGTCCAACTAGGCGAGCCCCTCCTTGTTTAGACTGTGTGTGTGCCTGGGAGAGTTTTCTAACTTATCTTGCACACCCACCTGCCCCCTTGCCAGTGGGGACGCCCTAAGCTTTTCCCTATTTCTAAATTTCGACAGCAGTGGGTCACTTCTATGGAGCTACCGTTTTCTCCCTCTATATTCTCTTACATTATAGCATACATTTAAAAACAATGTAGAATCAGTGCAAAAAAATGTTTTCAAAATATTCTAAAGTTGTTCCGAAAAGCTGGCAGCGTTTTCCTGGCATGTCACTACTGGGGTGGGGTTGGCGGAAGTCATATCAGGTAGACGTCACACTGGCTAATGCGGCAAGGACAGCAGAGGCGGCATCCTGCACTCCACGCCCTGCACATGCACAAAAACCCACATCGCGGTACCTGTGCTGGCAAACCACAGCGTGCCCCGACTTCAGCAGAAGACGTTGTAAAGAAAATCACGTTCTGCCTTTTCCTGAATAATGCGACTTCTGCCCTTTTCTATTTTATCTTGCAGCACCAAAGGGCTTATTAGTACACATAGCTTAGTAGTTATGGCGGCAGCAAGTACAGCCTCAGTGTGAAGCTGCCGAGATGAACTAAAGAGAGGAGACTGTTGGGCTATGCATTCATCATGTGTAGCTAGCAAAACGCCTTACATTTATGAAACAGGCAAGCAGTGTGGACTCAGAAGCACCAATGGAATCGTATAACAAATGGCTGGAACTGACAACCTAAATCTTTCTCATTGTTAACACATCCAAAGATTCAAATATGCCTACTCTTACATAAAATTTGGGCTTTATGAGTTGGGTTGCAACAAAAACGGTTATAGTAAAAAAATAATGAAAATCTCAAATTTATCCAATAATTTTATTGAAAGAGAAAGCAATAATGGGAGAGTGTTGTATTATATGTAACTATTCTATTTGAATAATAAGGAAGATAAATTTGCCAGTACTCCTCTTTCCCTTCACTAATGAATTATACGATGTGCAACAGTATATAAAATGATACAGAACATTATTCCAATCCTCTGAGCTGATCGCTTGTTTCTTTAGAGCAGCATTTTCTATTATAAGAAAATTATGCAAAATTAGAATTTGATTGTATTCGTACAGGAAGTAATAGTACAAGAACACAGAAGTGAAGTAAAAGCATTAGAATTAACACACTTCAGTAATCAAAACTGAGTTGGATCCACTTTAAAATAAAAAAGACAAACATCTAAATTTTTTTTTTTGGATTTTGAATTTTACTTGTTTTTTTATACTGCCGTTTCTTATTAGTCATCCATTTTATACACATCAGTGTATACATGTCAATCCCAATCGCCCAATTCATTTCACAACCACCCCCCACCCCCCTGCCGCTTTTCCCCCTTGGTGTCCATATGTTTGTTCTCTACATCTGTGTCTCAATTTCTGCCCTGCAAACTGGTTCATCTGTACCATTTTTCTAGGTTCACATATATGCATTAACATACGATATTTGTTTTTCTCTTTCTGACTTACTTCACTCTGTATGACAGTCTCTAGATCCATCCACGTCTCTACAAATGACCCAATATCGTTCCTTTTTATGGCTGAGTAATATTCCATTGCATACATGTATCACATCTTCTTTATCCATTCGTCTGTCGATGGGCATTTAGGTTGCTTCCATGACCTGGCTATTGTAAATAGTGCTGCAATGAACATTGGGGTGCATGTATCTTTTTGAATTATGGCTTTCTCTGGATATATGCCCAGTAGTGGGATTGCTGGGTCACATGGTAATTCTATTTTTAGTTTTTTAGGGAACCTCCATACTGTTCTCCATAGTGGCTGTATCAATTTACATTCCCACCAACAGTGCAAGAGGGTTCCCTTTTCTCCACACCCTCTCCAGCATTTCAAACATCTAAATTTCAACAGTGGTATGCATGTAGTTTAAATCATTTCTTTCATTTAGATTACAAGAATCTTAAATATGCATTAAAAGGTATACTTTTAAATGTTTAAATTTATCCCCAATAGATCAAATAATGCAACTGAGAAGTTGGAACGAACACTATTCCTAGAATAAAATTGTGAGCTGTGTATACAGGAAAAGCTTGGAGTAATGTCTTTACTCAAGGAGATCCCAATTCCTTTTGAATTACTTCACAAGAATTTCCTGAGAGTGCACTATGCGCCTGGGACTGTCCAAGACAGTGGATTCAAATAATTATTATATAGGATGAAATGGCAGGGAGACTGGTCAGCTGGTAAACCAGATAGACTATGATTTCACATAAAAGACATGGTCTCTATACTCAAGGAGCATAATCTAAACAAGGTAATCACGTATCACACATAAACCATGAGGGTAGGTGTTCTTTTCACTGTGTGATTGGGTTAAGAAGTATCTAGAATGACTGAATTTCGCCTATAACCCTACCCATGAAAAGAGGCAAAGGTGGCTCTGTGGTCACATGGGAAGTGGATACAGGTGACACAAAGAGAAAGTGATGCTTTTCTCTTGAAACTTCTCTGCCCCTCATTCCTCTGACTCCCTCAAATAACACCGTGCTGTGAGTGACACTACGAATCCTGAGGCTGTTTTCATTAGTCACAGATACCAGAAGAAACAGGATGACAATAAACTAATCTCTTCTTGGATTTGTGAGGACATCATATCAGATTCGAATTATAAAAACACCCTGAGGATGCAGCTAAAGGTAAAGCTCTGGACAAGCATCTCGAGACCAAGTTTTGTGTGAAATCTGCTCCTCTCTCCTTGGGTGGGAATGCAAGTGGGGTGAACAGAGGTTCCCTCTAACTCTAGGAATAACAACAGTAAGTGGGAAAGGATCCCTTGGAATGAGGTGTTGGATGGGAAATCACAGAGGTGGCGTGGGGCGTGTGTCCTCACTTAACTCCCGAGAGAAGGCAGGAAGACTGAAATGCAAAGAGCACGTGGCATTGACTTGGAAGAAGTACCCATATGTCTTCCAAGGAGGATACAATTTGTTGGTGGAAGGATCAAAGACCCAGCAAGGCTCAGTCCCTGAACCACCACTCCACTTCCATGTCCCCTTTCTCCCTTCCTCAACTCCCACCATCCTTGGCATTCAGGGTCCTCACAATCCTCCTCCATGCAACCTTCTTTCTGCCATGCTCACCTCATCCCACCAGTGTTCACCTGCTGCAAGCAGTGTAGCACGGCAGTTGTGAGCTACGTTTATTTAGACCTCAACTGGAATCCTAGCTCTGCTTTGCCAGCTGAATATCTCTTACCACCACCTCTTCCCAGAGCTAAAAAAAAGTTAGCGTTTTGAAACTGGAGCATTTTAAACAATTCCATTTCCAAAGAGAATCATCATGGATTTACGTTTGCATAATTCAAACCTCACTTGGGTGTTTTTCATGGTCACAGAAACAACCCCAAAGTAACAGAGAAGCTCCAACGCTAGCAAGACAGAGCGTGCTTGCAGACTTTAAAGTGACTTTTTAAAAAAAGCTTCTCCCTATCAAGGTTTAAAAATCTTAGGGTCAAAGTTTCAGGCTGAGCAGGGATCCTGTTTCCTCCTAGTTTACCTACCACGTATCTTCATTGTTAAGGTCAAGCTCAGGAAAGACACTACCTGTGGGAAGTTCTACTAACCACGTGTCCCTATTGTGGAGGCAGGACACAGCAGTGTCTCCTGGCCTGTAATGTCTCATAGCACCTGTGGAAGATGACGCTATTTTCGCCACACCCTGGGGAGGGTGGCCTAGGCGCCTGTGCCACCCGGAGGGCTGAGGGATCAAAACCACCCCACCCATAGCTCACCCGTGGGCCCCATACCCAGGCTGAGAAGTCCTAACTTAAACGATCAAAGTAAAATTTAGTATTTGTAGAAAAGAGGACATCTCATGACTCCACTACGAATGCCCCACCACTGACTCCAAAGAACTCGGTTGCCTTCCTTCTGATTAAATCCACTTCACCATTTCAGCCTGTTCCATATTGCATAAAACACACATAAAGCCAGACTTGTGACGCTCACTCGTCACGCGCTAGCAAACAGCAGTTCCAATTATGTAGAAATGGACTTTGAAATTTGGTCACTGAAATTTAGGGGAAGACAATTCAGTCAACAGAATATTTTCTTTTCATCTCACAGCCTGACTCATGTGAGTCAAGTTTTCTTTCAACATACAAAATCAGATCTACTGAAAACAGAGAATACAGCACAGCAGTCTTTCTACGCACTGTGTAGTGGCTGGAGCTAATTAGAATCTTTTATAGCCAGGACTCAGTTAAAACAATTCTTCTGTGGGGAAAGACTTAATTACAAAGTGATATCACAGTGTAGTTAGTGAGTAGGCCCTGTTTTCCTAAGTCTGTTCTTTCCTTGCTCTTTGGGATTATCGCAATCACCTGCTATGTGATCAATCTCCAACTCATCGAGGTCCTCTTAGTGTCCCCAGGCCAATGATCACTCCCACATCGTTATGGTCACATGTCCACAGTATGCTAAAAGTACATTACTTCATTTAATCTCTATAACAATCTTATGAGGGGGGAACAACGCACCCATTTCACAGATGAGGGCACTCGGTTTAAGGAGATTAAATAATTTCCCCCAGATCAGGCAGATAGTAAACGGTGGAGGCTGATTTGAATCCCCAGACTCCCAGGACCTGCTTTTACCTTAGGCAGCACTGTGTCATATTTAAAGAACAGCAGCTAGCGATGAAGAATAACCTTCACTGGTATAATGCTTGACAGTTTTACGAAGCACTTTCACATCCATTATTTTACTTAATCCTCCGCAATAACTCTGCTAACTATTATGATCCCCACTTTATAGGTAAGGAAATCGAGGCTCAGAGAGGGAAAGTCATTGAGCCAGAAATCTAGAGAAACTTCAGGTTTCCTAAGACAAGATGAAATTAGTTCAAAAACACTAACACACAATGAGGTTACATGATGGTAAGGAATGAACATGGACTTTGAGGTCAAAGATCTGAATTAGATTTTCTGCTCTGTCCCTTTGCAGTTAAGTGACCCCGAGCAAGGCCTTTAACCTGTTGAGCCTCCATTTTGCATGGGTGAAACGGGCATGACAATAATATCTTATAAGGTATGGATCCAGTGAGGTACTGTGCGTAAAAATATTGTGTAAATTATCCAGTGCAATACGAATGTTAATAATAGCAACAGCAACAAGAATAAAACTTGTGATGCTTAGAGTATGTTAGTGTTATTACGTGTTCATTTCAGCCTCTGCAGGATGCAAACACAAGAAGACACTCAAGGCAGACCTTCAAACAGCTCATGAGGATTCAGATTCTTGTGATGAGATCTCAAATTCAGGTCTTCAAATGCAAAGCACAGTATTTTTCCTGAACCTCTGCTAGGTGGACGTCACTGTCCTCTTTTCATCCACCAAAACCAATACCCCAAACCGTCATCATCGTGCACCTCTTTAACGTAATTTTCACATTACATTACATCTTCAATCTAATTTGTTTATTTAGATAAATTATTAATTTAGATAAACCTTTGAACATAATGACTACCTTGTTGTTAGCTACCATTCATTTCTCACTTGATCTTTCCTAAAATCCCACCCAAACATGCCAAAGCTGAGATGCTATGACCCCCTGAAGGAACTCCAACCTGGCTGTAGAGTAGTTCCCGTCATTCCAGTGGGTGTTAATGGGATAGGAGATCCATTTGAAGACAATGAATATGTGCTGAGGAATAGACACGACTCAACCTCAATTAAGTCAAGACTAACACAGCACCCAAAGCAGCCACCTCTACAATATCCAACTGAAGTTGTTCCAACAGGATCCAGCAAGAAGCACAGTTTAGACGCCTCTACTTCTGCAAGCCACTGAGGCATGTACTGTTGGATGCACACCAGCAGCTCTTTCCCTCTTCCACACCAGCGAAGCCTTGGTGTAGTTCTGATACCTCCTCCTCCCCACTGTAACTTGGGCAAACTCTGATTAGTCTAAGCCAACGATGGTGGTTGTATTCCTCTTGCACAGAAATGATTTGAGCAAGGCTTGAGCCTCAGTTTTGGCCAATGAAATGTTGAGTGGAAGGCTGCTAGAGGCCTTAAGGAGAGGCTTTCCTTGCTGATAAAACGGGAGCACAGGAAAAGAAAACAGCCTTTTCCCACAGTTCCATGTGATGGATGAATCTGCTGTGGTCATCTTGTGACCATAAAACATTAAGATGATGTGATACTGAGGATATGAGAAAAAAGAAAAATCCTTGATGACATTACTGAGCCAGTCATTGGGCTGTTGCCCAAAACTTTCAGTGGTGTGAGATAATAAATTTTCCCCGTGGCAAGTCACGGTTGGAGATTCTGAGCCTCACACCTGGAAGTGTCCTAACTGGGACACCAGGGGAACAACCACAGTTCTACAGCCATGTAGATTATTTCTTCCTCCTTAAGTCTATTTTCCAGGGGCCCCTATTCCCACTGGGCTTGGGGGAAAACGGCTATACACTAATAGTTGTATGAAAAAAAGCTCTGATTTGAAGGACTTGCCACCAGCAACTCCCAGCTTCCTCCTCCAATGAAATGAGATGTTCATTTCATGAAATACCCGAAAGGCATGGGTTTGACCCCAGAGTGTGAAGGAGGTCTGGTCAACTTCCTTTTTTTGTGTGTCCCAATGGCTTGTAAAAAAGTGAAGAAATGCCAAAACAGACTTCCAAAAATTGTGATGTACTCTTAAGTATTGATGTTCAGCAAATTATGCTTTTATAATACATGTAAAAATTCAAAGCACTTTAAATTATGCTATTTAGCAGTGAATTACAGGATTCATAAAGAATATTAAGTCATAGTGCATCATAGATGCTGTGGTCCAGGGACTCAATTAAAGTGGCATAATGAACTTCCCACCCATCAATCTCATCAGTCTAACTCTGTGAGTTGATGTGTAAACTTGACTGGAGACAATAATGACAAAAGTCTGAGTGTGTGGGCCTTTGTGAATATGAGGTAGTTTACTAAAAACGAACAAACAAACAAAAAACGTTTCCCCGTCTGCCTTCTATCTCACTCACTCTGGTTGGCTGCAGTGATTTTTTTGTTATTTACCATATTTCTATAGAGCACTCCCTATTAGACACTAACTCATTTGATACTCAGAACAACCCTCTGAAGGAGGTCCTACTATCCTCCTCATTTTACAGGTGAAGAAACTGAAACACAGAGAGGTTAAGTGAGTTATTCAAGACCACACATCTAATAAGTGGATAAGTGGTGGAGCCAGGATTAAGATGAAGGGCCATAGCTCCAGAACTCATGTTCTTAACCAGTCCATTATGCAGTCTCTGTGCTGATACAACCGTAAAAGTATGGGGGTTAAGAGAAGTGAACCTGGAGGACAGAACGGGTAAGGCTCTTTCAAAGCCAGAGAGCATGTGAGACTTGTTGGTGTCACAGTATAATCATTGTGTAAGGTGGGTGTGGTCTCTTCTCCTTTCACCCTGAAGTGTGTGCACACATGCACGTGCTCGTGTGTGTGTTCTGCACACCAGGCGTCAACGTAATCGTGTAGCAGCATTTGTCAGCGATGTGGGTTTACCTCCCTTTGCTCTTATAATCTCCTCAGTAAGACTTTTCAAAGCTATTGTTTTGCTCTGTAACAATTATTTCTAACCAGGCTTTGACTGCTGAGGAGAAAGAAGCCCTTAAAATAATTACATTATTCTGAAATAAGGTCATTTGTCTTTTTCTTTTAAAACAATTTTCATGTTATAATCACTTCAATTGTTTCTAGATTAGGATTCATAAATGGCTCTGCAGAATGGATGGTCTCCATGGTCAGAAATGTTTCCCCAAAGAACCAAAACGAATTACTGGAAGAGACCTGACACAGGAGTCCATTCTCCCCACTGAACAGGACCCGGAAGAGGGCTGATGGGGGCAAGTGCTGCAGGGCCTTGTGGAACTCCATCTGGGGCCAAGTTTGAAAAAAAGGAATATTATGGAATAACTGTTCGATCACAGACCACGGTGTCCAACAGATCTGGGTCCAAGTCCTGCTCTGCCACTCAGCTGTATGGCAGGCCATTTATGTGCAGTCTCAGAGCCTCGGCACTGTCTCCGGCAAAAGAGCAATAATAACGAGCGTGCAGTACACAAGAAACGTACATAAAGGGTCTTTACATATACAGAGGGACGAGGAAAATTTGCCCTCCCTCTGCCTCTATTCGGGTCCCTCCCCAAGAAGCACTTACGTCACTGGTTAAGTTTCCAGGCTACTAATTTGCCAGAAGCAAGGACTGCAGTTTGCTGAGGTCCAATGCCTTCCCCCTGCTTCTTGTTTTGCCCTGGCTCCAGAGACAAGCAGAGATCTCTGGCACTTTCTCCCTCATCCCTTCTGCTTACTCGTAGTGCAGAGACTATCCCTCCCGGCTTATAGCAGCTGGATGGTGGGGACACTGAGATTTGAGCCGAGAGGGTGGAGGAGGCCTCACTTGGGCCTTGAGCCTTCCACTCCGACCCAATCACCAGAGAGGCCTGCCCTGCTTGTCTGGCTAATGATAAGAGGCATTTTGATTCCTTGAGGTCTGTGTATTAATAGCTCCCAGGGAAACCCCAAGGGGGAGGAGAGGGGATTGCAAGGGCAGGATTTGGATATTTCCAGGTCTTTGGCTACAACATCAACTATCTCTTGGAATAAAATGGCAGCCAGCACACACCAAAAGGAAGCCCACTCTCCTAAAAGAAGGCTATGCAAAATCCTCCTCCGAGTTGCTTCAATTCCAGAGACAGGGGCACTTCCACTCTCCTTTTAAAAATCCCCTTTCCTGCAATAGCAACCAGACAGCACTTGGCTGGAGCTTTCCAACACACCCTCAGCGACTCTTCCTGCCTGGAAGTGGCTGGTGGGAAGTGGGCAGCCCCTGCATCTCGTCTCTACCAGGCAATGAGGCAGGGCTGTCTTTCCTGGGAGGTGTCTGCACTTGACTCTGAGAAATAATATGAACTGTAAAGGTGTCTCCACTCGATGACACCTTCCCATACTAGCAGGCTGTCTTTGTCAGCAGGCAGTCAGACTTTTTTAGGGTGATAACATCTAGGTTTATTTCATCAGAAACAGATCTAAATGCAGAAACGGCCAGAGTGCCATCACATGTTTCTATGCTCTATTAAAAACTACACAAAGCCCAAAGGGAGAAACAATGCAAACGTCCATCATCAGATCGGCGGATAAATAAGATATGCTGTATACATGCAGTGGAATATTATTCAGCCTGCTATACCATGGATGAACCTTAAAGACGTTATGCTAAATAAAAGAAGCCAGAGACAAAGGGACAAATTTGCATGATTCCACTTATATGAGTACCCAGAATAGGTGAATCTCCAGAGATAGAAAGTAGAATAGAGGTTGCTAGGCAAGGAGAAAGGAGGTGAGTGAGGAATTAGTGCTTACTGTGTATAGCGTTTCTGTTTAGGGCAATGAAGTTCTGGATGGATAGCGGCCACGGTTACACCATATTGTCAGTGTACTTAATGCCACAAAATTTTGCACCTAAAAATGGTTAAAGTGGTTAATTTGATGTTATGTATGTTTTACCACGAAAGAAAGAAAGACAGAAAGAAAGAAAGGAAGGAAGAAAGGGAGGGAGGGAGGGAGGGGGAGAGAGAGAGAGGGAGAGGGAAGAAGGAAGGAAGGAAGGAAGGGAGGGAGGAAGGAAGGGAGGGAGGGAGGGAGGGGCGGAGGGAGGGAGGGAGGAAGGAAAGAACGAACCACCAAGCAGTCTTGGGATAACAATTCCATGGAAAGGGAGGGTCCCAGAATTCCAATCCGCTTCCGGCATCTAGATGTCACTGGGGCAGAGCTTTTCTGAGTGATCAAGAAAGATCAAAGGCAGAGGAAACAATGGTCTTCACAAGACCTGGCAAAGGGCACTTACTAAAGCAGTGTTAACTGACAAAATAATGGACTCTGCAATTGTTTCTGTTCATGCAGGAGGATTAGCACGCCCCAGAGACAGGGAGGGGCAGAGGACTCCGCCTCCAAAGGCCCCTCAGCCCTTTGACCAAACAGTAACCAAGTAAGCCTGTTGTCTTCAGCACATGATTTATGACCATAGATATTATTTATTTCCAAATTACAGCTATAAATTCTCCAGACATTTCTAAAAAAGAAGATTTTCCTCAAACAATGGCATTTTGGGGCTACCATAACTATAAAATTGAATTCCCTCATTTCTGCTCATGGAATATAAAAAACTTTCTGACTTCATTGTGCCATTATAAACAGATTTCCTGCTAAATATTTTCTGGATTATGTTAATTTCTTGGCCTTCTAAAAAATCCTGGCTAAGAATACAATAAATGATAAAATATGTAAATATAATTCTTTATCCATGAAAAAAAATGCCAGCTGTAACTTAGTGGAGTTGAAGCGAAAGTGCATAATTTATATCTGCATCTTTATTCCTGATAATGACTGTAAAAGTAACGAAAATATTCTGGAGGTTGTAGTCATGGAGACAGCACTACCTCTAAAGTGTACAATATAATTTGTCGAGGAAGGTCTAATAAGACAGAATGAAAACTAACAAAGAGAAGCAAACTTAATCAAAATCTTTCAATTCTAGTTTCTCCTCTTTCAATCTGGATGATTTCATAAAAACTCAGTGCTCGGAAGTAACCACAACAAACAGTGATTTCCAAACCTGGTAAACTTAAAAAGAAGCTTCAGACTAGTTAGAACACAGAAAAGAAACCCATGCATCGAAAATCCAGAGGCAGTAGTCAGATAAATCATCCTGTGCACTTTCATTTCCGAATGGAGTTATCTTACACTTTATTTTAACCAAGTAATGTGTTTTGACTAGATTCTAACTCTGATGGACCCCGAGGTGGGGAAAGGGAGCTACACGATGAATAACAGATCAAGAAGATGAAGCCCCTACTCTGTAAGAGCTAACAGTCTAGTGCACAGACATGCGACGTGGGCTCCAAATGGGAACCATGCAGGGAATTTTAAAAATTCTAGTCATCACGTTAAAAATGAAAAAGAAACAGGTGAAATAAATTTAAATAACATTTCATTTAACCAAAATGTAGCCAACACATTTGAAATGATCATTTTAACATGTAATCAATTTAAAAATTATTAAATACTTTGCATTCCTCCTTTTATTTGTCCTAAATCTTTGAAATTCAAAGTGTATTTTGTACTAACAACACATCTCAGTTTGGGCCAGTCAAATTTCAGATGGTCAAGAGTCACACGTGGCTAATGCTACTATATTGGACAGAGAGGAAATTGGGAAGTATAGAAAATATACAAATAGCTCAAAAGCAAGACTGTCCCTCAGCAGGGCTATAAAGAGCCATAAATAAAACATCTGGGGCATCTTCAAAGAGATGGTTGCATCTGAATTGAGTCTTGAGAGGTCTTTAAGTTATGAAATGCTATACTCAGACTTGCATTATATGAAGAGCTGACTGGATGGCTGGGAAAAGGACAGAAGGAATCAAGAGTCTAGGCAAGAGAGCTGGGAAGGCAGGCAAAGGCCAGGGTGGATTTAAGAGATCTTTTGGAGGTGGAATTAGGAGACACGGCGGCTGACTAGAAATAGAGTAGAAGACACTGTACATGTTTACCCAGCAGCCATTTCTCTTTCCTTCCCTGTTAACAAGAAATTGATTCTGTTCAGGTGCCCTGCAACCTCTGCAATACCTTGAGTTCTTTTTGTTTTTTTTGGAGGCGGGGGCGGGGAGATGAGAGGCTTCCCAGCCCCAGGAGGGTGAATCTTGATTAGCATAAGCCAATTATAATAATTTTATCTTATCATTGACTGGCTTAGAAAGGAACACGGAATCCAGTTTTAGCCAGTGAGGCTTACTGGTTAGACAGCAAGGTGGGACTCTGAGAAGGGCTTCTTAGATATTAAGAAAAGATACAGGGAAGAGATAGCTTCTTGCTGTCTCTAGTGTGTGGTGAGAAGGTAATGCCTGGCCTACGGCAGCCAACGTCATCCTGAAGTGAGTCCACCAACATCTGAGAATGACAGAGTGGAAATATGGACTCTTGATGCCATTATCAAACCACGGAATTAGCCAATCTTGGAAACACTCCACCTCTGGACATCTTGTTTTGTGAGAGAATGTCTGTATGGATTATTTAAGACCTGTGGGGTTATCTCTTACTTGCAAGTAAGAGTTTCTTAACAGATAGGAAAAGGGAAGAATCTAGACAACGCCCCAACCACTGGTAACAACCATAACAGCTTTCTTTTGTTCAGCATATTACATAGTATGTGAAGCTCCTGCACCTGATGTCTTCACGGAATCCTCTGAACAGCCCAGGGAGGTGTTTAGGCAGGCACTATTGTCTACTTTCACCTGCACAGTATCCCTCTCCCCCATTCTCCTTTGCATCCCCAGCAACTAGTATAGTACCCGGAATAATAATAACTGCTATCAATTCTTGAGTTTTGCTATGTGTTAGAAACTGTTCAATATTTTATATACAAAATCTGACTTCATTTCCTCATTTGCAGGAGCTTAAAGCAGCTCTGTGAGTTGGGTTATTATTATCACCACATAACAGATGAGAAAACTGAAGCTCAGAGGGGTTAGATGATAAGTTCAAGTCTCAGAGTTAGTGACAGAGCCACAACTTGACCCCAAGTATGTCTCTCTGTAAAGGTTATGCTCTTTATCACCATGACACAATGGCACAGAGCAAGTCCCTCCGTTTACTGAATGAATGAATGAATGAAGGGATGCTCAAGGAGATGAAGTACCTCGCATAATGTCATCCAGCTAAAGACAGATCCATGACTTGATGCCAGTCTCCTACCCTCAAGGCCATTGCCCTTCCTACCACATCCTATGACTATCATTTTTTCCAGCTTTACTGAGGTGTAACTGACAACCCATGACTATCATTTCTTTGGCACTTGGTTACACATCACCTTGAATGATCCCAGGCAATTTCTTTGCGTATGAGTCTTTTCTCTGCGACCGGACTGTCAATTCCTGGAAGTGGCACGGCTTTTTTGTAGCTCCCACAACAATCTAGACAATGTATTTTTCACAGTTAATAGCTCGATTTTTAAATATTGTGTCTTCAAATTATAGATCTATTATGATTAGGATGACCATGACTCCTGGTGTACCTACAATGTCCTGGTTTACACCGGTTACCCTGGCTTTATTAGTAATAGAGCAATATTAATACACTCCAAAATATTCCTGTTTGAACAATAAATTGAATGGTCACCTTAATCATGGTAAATAAGAGCTTGGTTTGTCCTGTCCAGCTATGCTCTCTCAACAATGCCCGACACAGCTGCCTCTGGATAAAGATGAATCCAACAGCCATCAAGGTCCATATTTAACAGTGGAACACAGAGAGCTTTCAAGCACAGTGCCTACCAAACTTCACCACCTCTTTTGTCTACCATTCACCCCATACTCTTCTTTCTCTCAAAAATCTTTTTCTTTGTTTTACTGGTTTCCCTTCCAGCAGCCACTTTCTAGACTGTACCTCACATCCTAAGTCTTGCTGGCAGAAACGAGGTAACAGGTTTTGAAAAGCTAGGGAAATACATTACTGTCTAGCTGCTATTCTTGGCTGAAATCCCTTTCAACTGAGGATCAACACACCCTTGTAAACAGCAAAAGAGGAAGAAACAAACCTTTTGTGGCTAAACATGTACCTTTTGGCCTCTATGTTGTGTGTAAGTATATGTGTATGTCTTGGGAACGCAGGGCTACATGGTAAACCAGAGCTGTTGCTGTTATTGTTTTAACCAGTGAAAATGTACGGTAGTAGCATCAAGAGATTCCCAATGGATTAATGCCATCGTGAGCTCAGCTCGAACTACTTTGAATTCTGGAATTATGACTGATATGGGGAGAATAAAAGCAAAATAATTCCTAAACACACTATACATATTGAGTGTCTTATCAAAGGATACCTGTCAGAGATTAGCTTTGCGTTCCCCCTCTTTTTTATTAACACAAATGGAAAAATCAGATCAGAAGTGGCCTCATTTATGAGTATAAATGCAGGGCTAGTGGCCCTACTGTCTATGGAAAGAAGTGTTTCAAGATCTTTCATTCTGAGGACTTAACAGAAAATCAGGTCCACTATTTGGGTGAAAGACCTCGGGGAAAAGATTCCATGAGGTGGCAGATGCTTAAGAGGCTTTGACTCAGCACAACTGGGGCTGACCTGTGTTCTGAGAAGTGGCTGCATAGATGAACCCTCTTGGTTGGGATACCCTCTTGGCCCGAGGGACCAACAGGACCAGCTAGGATTCCCTGCAGCAATGGACAGCAATGACTGTCAGGCTGCATGGGGCCAGTTTTCAACATCACCGCTGCGCGACAGTGAGGAGCAAGTACGTGGTGGACCAACGAGGCCTCAGCAATCTAGGCGAGGCATGTGGAAGTCAAGGGCTGTTGTTGGACTGAACGAGCCCTAGAGAGTGATGAACAATTAAGAGGAGGGCTCAGATCAAGAGAGACACGTTGGCCTGCCTGCTAATAGAGTGGGGTGCATGAGAGTTTCAAAGATTTAAGTAAAAATTAGGAGGAATGCAATTTCACTTGAACCCCAGTTTGTAGAATAATTCTCACTAGTTACAAATGCACCTGACGAGAATCTGGCTTGATGAGATTATTCTGGTAAGAACCTGGCTCAAACACACACTATACAAAGTGTGTTTTCTTTCATGATTATTAACTGTATCCCATTAGAATCTCTACTACTTAATATGTAAGTTATTGACTCTTATTTATCCATGGTGATGAATCCTGCCACACAGCTGTCTTTCCAATAAGGGTGCTGCTAGTAACTTCTGGAAGAATTAACAAAGTCAAAGGCAATAGATTCATACGTCTCTGTCTTCTTTTGAAGATTCTGCTATTCCTTCATGAACATCTTTCCAATAAGCAGAAGCCATCTCATGCTGTAATTTGCTTTCCTCTCCTTGTTTCCTCTTGGGTTTCATGTAAATATTTACATATCACCACTCACTCCTACTGTTTACCTAAGATGGCCTTTGGATCCCATCCTCAGCCTCTCATCAGATAACCTCATGTTTTCCATTACCTAATATCGCCTCTCATAACACTTCCACTTTGATGGGGAAAACAACTTTCCAAAGTCAAGTGCTGGTCTCTCTTTTAAAAAGCAAATTAGTTGAACATTCAAGGTACCATGAGAATATTGTGAAAAGCTGTTCATTACTTTCTCACTGTTCACTCAATTTTCATTATCTCTCTGGAAGATAACAGAGAGCATGATTTCACCCCCGAAGGCTGCTGGACCAACTGCTCAGAGAGTGCTTGCCATTACTGGCCCTGTGATTTCTTTTTCCAGAGAATATGATGCAGTGGAGGAGAAAGGCAAGAAGAGAAATGGCTGTCTTTCTTTCCTGTCGCTGATGAAGTATTTTGAATTCCAATGGTCTGAAAGGTCTCATTTTCCCATGAAATTATTTCTCACTTGTCATTCTCCATCACCTCCACTTCCAGACAGTCACCAGTTTTTATCAATTTTATCTCGGAAAAATGTACGGCATTGTCTCCCCTTTTTCCATCCTTTGCCTACACTCTGCCTTCATTGGTTCTCAGCAAAATGCTCAGATGCACAGGCTTTCACCGAGTACCGACAGAGTGAACGAGAACGTCAATGCTTGCTTGCACTAGCGTATTCATTTCCTAAGTAGTTTTCCCTCTAGACTATTCCCCATATGGATATCAGAAAAGCTACTTTCTAAAACACATCTCTGTGCTGCCTTCTTGCTTGCGAACACCAATAACACCCCACTGGTCTTTAATGTCAAGTCTAATCCTTCAGTTTGACATTACAAATCACTTCACAATCTGGTCCCAACCTGTCTTTTCTAAAGCTCTTGACCCTCTCTCCACTCACTCCTGCCCCAACTCTAGAGAGGGGCAGGCTCTTCTTACGTGGCCCTGAGCTCTTGCCTCACCATAGGTGTCTCCTGCTGTGGTCTCAGCCCCACTACCCTTCCTCATACTGCCCAGATGTCCACCCGATAAAACCCGAATCAACTGATTACTCTTCAGTTACAAATGGTCATTCATGGAGCATGTTCTAGGTGTCAGACACTGTCTGGAGGACATTATATACCATTCCAGTATTCCTTTTAATCCCAATAATAACAATGAAAGTTAGGTATTAATTCACTGACTAACTTGTTTACCCAGTTAATAAGGACAGATCCAGGATTTAACCCCATACATCTGCTATCAAATACCAGGTGCTCTTACCCACCAGGTAAGTGACAACCCACTCATTCTACCCCACCGCATCCCTCACCATGTGTCTCTAGCACGTATCTTTGCAATTGTGCTTACTACCTTACAGGAGAGCTGCTGTCGACAGATGAAAGTTCCCTGGAGGAATTATGAACACCGCACAGCAAGGCTGGTCCTTACAGATCTGCACATCTCTGGTGCTCAGTGTAGTGCTGGCACACAGGGTGTGCAAAACACTTTTTCTTTTGGTAATTGGATTTGATTCTGTGCATCCAATAATAGGAAAAAGCTCTGCCCCAATTAAATCAGGTAGTTGAGCCACACGTAGGTCTCAGGGCTCTTTTACCTCGAAAGAATAAATCCAGGGACTCGCTGGATAAGAAGGAGGCTGAATCTCCTCTTCCATCACTTACCTACTTCATACATATTTGTAACTCACCTATAGGAACCTGGCATTGTAATGTTCACCATCTGCAATTCGACCAAGCATACAAGCAGAAACCACCCACGTTTTCAATAACAGCATTGCTTAATCTGAAATGCTTTTTGGAAGACAAAGAAGCATTCATAAAACGAAACAGTAGTGAATGTTGATAATGAGAAAGTTTTACAACAAAGTGTCTTGCTGATTTACACAGTGCTTCCATGCCAATGACTAGAAGGAATTTTTCTAAAGATTCTCGCTGGAAAGCCTAGGCAACATGCCAGAAAGGTTGTCAGAGTCTTTAAAGACAAGGAAACTGAGGGAGAGAGGAAAGGGCAGGGAAGGAAGCAGGAAGTGAAGGAGCAGTGGGGGGAGAGACTTGGCTTTAATCCCCGCTACATTAAATCCCCCGGTACATAGGAGAAATTGTAAGTAGTAAAATTAAGACAACGTGCCATTCCCACTACCCCCCACCCCAAGGAGCTCTCACCTGAATTCCAGGTAGGTCTTGAGAAAATACCAAGTACCTGCCTAGTCTCAGTGAGGGACAACAATGTTTTCTTTTCTACTCTTATTTCAGTTCAACCATGAGACAAAGACTTCTGGAGAGCAAGGAGTGGGGAGCTAAACATACATCCCCTAGAAGACCAGAAAAAGTCATCAAAGTTTCAGGTCACCCAAATCCTGAATTTCCAGGAGTTACAGCCACTATTATTTCCTTCCCTTGTATGGAAAGACGTGAAAATGTACAGCTACCCCTAAAGCTTGACTTGGGTAGCAAAATCTGACACTCAGAATGCTGGATAAAAATGTATCATCAGTAGGCCACATCAAAGGAGAGAGGATGGCCTGGTCCCTGATTAAACAGTTCCCAATGCTTACTCTCCCTTAGTAATTCAATAAAGGGCAACCATTCCTGCATTCTGATACTGAATTTCCAAGGCCATACTAGACCTCAAGAAGTTAGTCAAGATGGTGGCCCATAAACAAGCTGACCCACAGTTATGGCTTCAGTCCCCTTAGCCCGGTCCTGACATGATTCTCCAAGAGCTACCGACTGATAATACACACATTAGGTCTGGTTAGAGAACATCTCATCCCATTTCTCCCAGTGGAACACCTCAGATACTGACAATTTGTGATGACAAGAACATGTAGCCTGGATTTTCCACTCCTCCCACGCTGCTTGGCTGGCCTGGCTAGCAACCGACTTTAGTTTTACAATGCTTATTACTGCGGCTTTCCCTCCTGGCCAGTGGGCCCTGAAGCAGCTGGAAACAGAGCCAGCTGGGGGCCCAGCCGACCAGCCAGGCACTTGGAACCTTCTATGCTAGCAGAAGAAAAGAACTGGCCAAAGGCCATACTGCTAAATATTCTGGGAAAGGTAGATGACGAGACAAGGGGGACGGGACCTCCATTCATCCTAAAACAAATGCAAACTGACAGACAGATTAAGGGTAGCTGAGGTTCCAGGAGAGCGTCTGGGTAGCTTAACGAGATGCAGTCTACTTCTTGCTAATTCAGATAAATGAAGAAAGGCCAGTGTGCATCAGTGAAATTCCAAAACCGTAGAGCATAGACTGTTTTTTTCAAGCCAACAGAGCAACTCAACTTTATCTTAACTGTAAGCTTCACGCTGAGGTGCGGTTGTGCCCTCTGCTACCGGATCTGTGTCTCATTTGGCATAAACAGCAGTCATTTAAATTCAGCCGTTCATGAACTTAACTCGTGCAAATGTTTGCTCTCATGAATATGATAAGCATCACCCCTTATACTGTTGTTGACCCTGTTTATTTACCCAGCTTGGCCTTCCTTCAAAGGCATCATAGAGATAAACCCAGCCCAGTTCAGGTCAAATGAGTATAAATCATTAAGCAGAGTGCTAGGAGATGAGGTTTTTCCTTGATAGCTCGAAGCCTTGTGTTTTGTCCCCTTCCTCATGGGAGCTGTGAAAAGTTTGAACAGATGTTCAGATTCAGGGGGAGAGAGCACTTTACTGCTGCTCTACTTACTTCCCCCAGCAGGATCCGTTTTCATTTCCTTGTGGACTAGACAGAACAATTCTGCCAGCTTAACTGCTGTCTGGGGGAGGGGAAGTCTGGGATCCTGGTTCCCATGAAGCATGATGAATTAAGAAAGGAATGCAGTATGCCATGAAACCACATTTACCTCTGGCTTTCTGTTCCCAAAATTCGGTCAGCAAATCTGCGCTTGATCTCTGGGTACATTAATGAAGCAGCCTCTCAGCTGGAACATGAGTCCTTTGTAGTCCGAGTCTATCTTTTGCATCTGTTTTACAATAGACGGCCCCTCTAGCTTGGCTTGAAGGGGTGTGTAAGTGTAGAGTGCCAATCTATGACCATGTTGCCTTTTGACATTTATTTCCCTGCAGTATTTACCCTGGGATTGAATAGTGTTTGTTTCGGGCATTATAATAAAAACTCTCCACAAAAATCTCTTGGATGAAAGTGCATGAACCAAATCACCCAAAATCAACAAATATTTATTGAATACCCACCATGTGCAAGGTGCTGAGAGTGTAAGATTCAGCCCTGCCCTTTAAGACCTTATTATTTAGTTGGTGACAGAAATATTTACAGATATGTCCAAGCAAGGGCTTTTATTTGTCTCCCAACAGTCAATCTCTCCTTCCTTTTAGTACTAGAATCCCCCAAGCTGGGCATGTGGCTCCCCTACAGACTATGTTTCTTGGCTTGGCTTAAGTACGTTCATGTGACTAAGTTCTGTCCAATGGGATATGAGTAGAAGTGAGATGTGCAGGTTCTGGGTCGCGTCCTTAAAAGGAATCCATTTGCTCACATTTCCTACTCCCCCCTTCCTAGGGCCTGAAACGTACAGGCGGGGGTGGGAGCCAAATTCTGCCCTCTTGAGAACAACACAATAGGGGATGGTGCGAAGGAGTTGGGCCCCAAATAACCTGGGGAGACAACCTTCTCTCTCTTGATTGCTTATCAGCTGGGGGAGGAGAGAGAGAGATGGGCTGGGGGTGTGATGGTGAAAGGAAATCCTTCTATCTGTTTTAAGCCACTGTTATTTAGTCTCTGTTAAAGCGGTGGAATCAAGATTCCAACTAATGCATACACATTTCCCCTAACAGACCAGAATTTTCTGGAAGCCTCTTTAGTTCCCCAGCCCCATCATGGAGCCACAGAGAGTAACTGCTCACCTTATATTTGCGGATGATGATACAAAGATATAGTTAAGAAAAACTCCATTTTGCTCTGGAGAAATAATTTAATCCCACTGTAAGTATTATAAGAAGATAAAAGGATTACCTTACAAGGAAAGCTCTTATAAGTAACTGACGGCTGGCTTGGCTTCTTAAGGGTGGGGGACACAATGTTAATCTATTAGTGTCTAAAAGGTGGAAATAATTCACAGCAAGGAGATTTTATCAGATGACTGAAAGGCAATGAGATAAGAATAAGAGAATAAACATTTTCCTACGGTCAAGCATAATCATGGAAATTAGCACTGGTCTATAGACACTGCTATCTGGATAAGGTCTACTTTTAATTAAAAAATGGAAAATAAGTGTCCAATAATCATTTGCAGAAATTTAGCTAACCTCAGTGCTTCTTGCCTGTGACTCTGTAAAGTACTGTTTTAGAATAGCTTTACTACTACTAATGGTGTCACCCTGGCAAATTACTCAATTCCTTTAAGCCTCGGTTTTCTCGTCTCTACAGTGGCAATTCAACCAAAATCATTTACTGCAAGTATACTACATCTCAGGCACTGTTCTAGGCATTCTACCCGAGGCAGACAGAAAAACGACGGTCATAACAAATAAGGAAATTATATGGTATATAAGAGGTGAGGCGTGCTTAGGGATAAAATCACAGCAAAGGAGAGCAAGGGTGCTGGTGGCAGCAGTCTCAAATATGGCGTCCACAATAGGTCCCCATGAGCAATGATGGTGGCTCACACTAGGCTATTAGCAATGGAAGTGGCCAGCTGTGGTTGAATTCTGGATATGTTTTGAAGGTAAACAGAATTTTCTGACAAGTTGTCTGTGAGGCGTGAGTGGAAAAGAAGAGTCAAGGATGACGCCAAGGTTTTTGACTTGAGACGAACTGGAAGGATGCAGTTGACAAGCAACGACAGGGGAAAGTGTAGGTAGAGTAACTTTTGTCTGAAAGATCAGGAGTCCAATTTCTGGACATGCTGTGTGAGATGATTAATTTTATGTGTCAGTTTGGCTGGGCCACAGGGTCCCCAGGTATTTGGTCAAACACTATTCTGGGTTTTACTGTATGAAACTAACATTTGAATTGGCAGCCTGAGTAAAGCAGACTGCCCTTCCCAATGTGGGTGGGCCTCATCCAATCCACTGATGACCTGAATAGAACAAAAAGCTGACTCTCCCTCGAGCAAGACAGCATTCTTCCTGCTTGACTGCTTTCGAACTGGGACATGGGCTTTTTTTCCCCCGCCTTTACACTCACACTGAAATATCAGCTCTTCCTAGGTCTTAAGCCCACTGGCCTTCAGACAAGAACTAAACCATTGGTTCTCCTGGTTCTCAGGCCTTCTGCCTCCGACTGGAACCAAGCCATCAGCCCTCCTAGGTCTCCAGTTTGCTGACTCATCTTGCAGGTATCTTGGGACTTGCCTGTATCCATCATCCTTATAATATATGCATACATTCATCCATCCTATTGGTTCTGTTTCTCTGGAGAACCCTGACTATTATACAGTGCTAGAGATGCCTACTAGATATTCAAGTGGAGAGTCCAGGAGGCAGCTGGATATGAGGAATTTGGAGTTTAGGGCTAGTAATATATATTTGGGACTCACTGGCAAAGATGCTATTCAAAGCCAGAGTACTGGATGGGATCATCGAGGGAATAAATATTGATAGAAAAGAGGAACAATTACTGAGTCCTGGGTGCCCACAATGTCTAAGGATCAGGAACCCTCAGCCACAGAGACAGAGAAGGAGCAGCCAGTGAGACAGGAGGAAGCCAAGGAAGTGTGTTGTCCTGAAGCCAAGGGGAAAATCACATCAAGTATGAAGAAGATACCTCGTCTATCAAATGCCACTGATCGGTCACCACCATTGGTAAATGCTCTGGCCACTGGTGACCTGACAAGAAACAGAGCGTTAGAAAGGTGGGCCAAACCTGCTGGAGTGGTCTTAGGAGCAAATGTAAGGAGGGAGGTTGGAGCCACTGAATATGGGCCCTTGTTGCAAAAGCTACTCAAAAGGGGTGCAAGAAAACAGGGCAGTTGTTGGCAGGGGAACAGGGGGTCGAAAGACATTTCTTTTAATGGACAAGCTAACAGCATGTTGTTAATATCATTAGCTGCCATCTGTGGAGCACAGCACCGTGATGCTAGGTGCTTCGTACCTAACACCCCATCTCACCCTCCCAGTGGTTTTGCAGTGTGGATTTCACCACCTCTATCTTTCATACAAAGAAACAGATATTAAGAGAAAGTGAGAAACTTTACAAAACCATGGTTAGTAAGTGGCTGTGTCAGGATTTAAACCCAGGCTGTTTGAACTTGAAATCAAGGACTCTTTACTACACCAGGAGACTTACTACCTCGCGTGATGGAGGTAGTAAGAGACTGCCTCCCACAGGGAAAGCAGGCCTGCGAAGACACCAGGCCAAGCTTAACTGTCAGGATTCTTGTCAGGGTGTAGAGGATGAGCCTGGGAGCAGACAGATCCGTATCGTCCTCTGGTCCCAACCTTCAGGAAGGAGGTGTATAATACGATACCCTGACACGGGCTGCTCCATGCAAGCGGTACTTACATCATATCCAAGGAGAGGAACAAACAGCAGTGTGCGAATTCTATTTTCAGACTGGGCAGGGTGATAAAGTCCTTTCTTACCTAGCACCCTGGTATCGATCCAAGGAACTTCATGAATATTAGCTGTTCCTGCAGCTGCTACACTAAACTGAGGGACAGACACACCATTCTGGAGGTGGGATGGGAAAAGGCTCACCGCTATCCTTGGCAGTGAGGATTACTGGGGTCTCCAGCCATGTCAAACCCCAACATGTACGAAAACCTATCATACCAGGACTACATCAGACTGCATATTATGGATTCCTTATAAAAAGGCATGATGAAAAAAATTTTTCTTACCTTCGTGAAAAGTCAGAGGCCCCTGGAATCTTTGTTCATGTTCAGAATACAATTTTCTTGTAAAACTGTATGGAAATTCCCTGCTCTGAAGAGACAGGGGGTGTACATGTGGGCGAGGGGCAGGAATGAGGAGAGAAAGTGTCCTCCAAACCCAGCGTTCCTGTGGAAGATGATGAGCCTGACACCCCAACTCGAACGAACAGCAAGTGAGCAGGTGAAGAGCTTAAAGAAAACTCCCTTGGTTAAGCATAGGGCGCCCTGGAAACAGCCATTTCAATTAGTGCCAGACTGACTTGAAATAAGGATTAAGAGGTCATTTCAAACGATAGCTGAAGGATAATTTGCTTAGCATACAGATCTCTCCTACAGCATCCTCTGCTCCTTTCCTCTGCTATGTTGCATTAACCTCATTTACTGTTCAGTTCTTACAGAGCACACGTCACTAGTCCTAAAGATCCCATTAGTTCTCACATAAAGACCTCCGCCTACAGTCGAGGGCAGAGTGTATGCATATATATGTGCATATATGCCTTATATGGCAAACAAGGCATTGCAGACATGATTAAAGTAAGAATCTGGAGACGGGAAGCTTATCCTGGATGACCCAGGTGGGCCCCATGCCATGACGAGGGGGAGGCAGGAAGGCTGGATTCAGAGGAGAAGATGTAATAACGGAAGCAGCGTCTGGAGTGACGTGGGCGACCTCTAGTAGCTACAAGAGGTGAGAAAACAGGTTCTCCTCTAAAGGGTCCAGAAGGGAACTCTGCCTCGCTGACCTATTTTAGGCTTCTGACCTCCAGAACAGTAAGATAACAGATTTGTTGTTTCGGGCACTCGATTTGTGGTGACTTGTCACAGCAGCAATAGGACACTAATACAACGTCCACATCCCAAGTATCTCATAACAATATTGTCCGTATTAAAGTCCTATACCCAATTTGTTAAAGTTCCTAAGATTAATGTTTCCTGATATTTCAAACAGCCTATCAGTGATGTTCTGATTGATCTGGTTCCTCCTCTTCGTAGAGAAAATGAATTCTAATATACCACCTGTGAGCTTTGAAGTGAACCTCACACTAAATACTCTAGAGATCTCCAAAACCTAAGAGAGGAAGGCCATTTTCCTTTCCCCTGGAAAATGACCTAGGCATGCTGTCCTCTGACTGACACACGTTCACTCGTTGACCCTCAGCGTGACAAATCTGAAACACGCAAGCATGACGGGAAGGGAATGTGAATTCCCTCTTCTGTGGAGACACTTGTGAACATCTTCAACACCTATCTCCAATAGCTACTTCCGTCGGCTCAACTGTGCGAAGGTTAAAAACTCTTCCTAATTTTGATTCTAATAAATGACTTGAAGAAAGGTGTGTCCCTGTTTGTTTATATATATAAATTTAGAAGCATAGTGAAATCTCGAACAAAATTAGCCACCGGCAGAAAGAAAATATCAGATAACCTAATTAACCAAGGCTGAGCCATTTGCAGGACTCTGGGTAACACTGGCCATCTGAGCTGAAGGGAGAGCAGATAAGCACTGAAGAGCAGCCAGCAGCCCAGGAACAGAATCCAAATAATGGGAAGGAAGGTCATTGGCTGATTGATGAGGCTTCTGTTGTCCTTGTCACTGAGTGTGGAGAGGAGTCCTGTAGCCCTGGAAGGTTCTTAACATCATCGTTATTTGAACAAGCCAGGAGACAGCAGATCCCAGAAATGCATCCTTTGTGGTCATACATTTCAGAGAGAAAGTTTTGGGTTTTGGAAACCTGCTGTGTAGCCCTATGCTCTCCAACAGGACATCACAATCATCACTGTTTCTGTGCAGATACTAAACTGCTTTGGAATAGCCAAAGCAACATTTATTGGTTCTCCTATATTATTCATTTCTCCAATCGAGTGCTCCGAACAGTTGAATGTGCCCGGCGTACTAGACTAACTCCCTTAAAGAAATTTCATCTAGAGCTGACGTTATACTCATTAGCCAAAATTACCGTAATTATTATTTTTTCCTGGATTTTCTACGGTCTCCTTGTAAACAGGCTCCTTCTTACTCTCTGATAGTAGCAATTGACACTGAAGAAATGACTAAAAATACCAGAATCACTATGCAAACGCCTTGCTGCCTTCCTGCAAAGAAGAAGGAGGCTGGCAAATATAGTTGCTATTTCCTTACCAGGAAAAAATAAAGTTAGAGCAAGTGGCATGTCTGTGTGTGCCAGCTGTCATCTGGGACAGCGGGGCCTCTTGAACCACTTGGCAAATGGCACGAACTTCCAAGTCTCTTTTTCTCTCCCAGGGCACAGGGCAGACAGGGCCAGAGTTCAGATTTCCCAAAGTCCTGATTTCAAAAAATTTCATTTTTCAACACAGTGATTTGTTTAAATCTAAATGTGGTTTAATCCTTATGCTGGTTGAAGACTGTTCACATAAACGCTTAAGAAATAGATAAACTCTTTATAGACTGTTTGATGACTCAGGGTTAAGCAAATAAGGTCACTATGTTTTCATACATTATGTGTAGTAATGAGGTTTAAATTTAACTCCCCAAATCAAACATAACTTACAATGCAGAGTCTGGACAAATGAGCTCTCTTTCCTAGTCACTGAAGCTGTGGATCTGATCTAAGTCCCAATGCCTCTCCATCAAAGTAGCTGGCTTTTCCTTCTATGCACACTCTCCAAAATATAAAAATAAAAATGAAGCGCTGTAGGGTAGGTGCAGATGGATGAGATGCGCAAGTAATAACAAGCTCATGGCACCTCCAGATGAACAAGTTCAGGGTAGGGGTGGGGCGGGGCAGGTGAAAACGTTCACAAAAACGCATCATTTCCGGGGTGCAGTAGCACAGAAGAAACACTTTACTTATTTGGGAAACTGCTTAAAATACACACCACCCACTATAAAAGAGTCGAAGAAAATATCCCATTCTTGCTCCATCTCTCTTCTCCCTTTAAACTTGCAGAGCCTGTGGTTACAAAACCTACTTGGGGGCAGCCTTTACTGTCATATGCCAGGAAGTCCACTGTTGGGAACCAGCATATGCCTTTCAAGAAGGATCAGACTAGACACTGAAGGGCCTACTAAACCATTAACAGCCGGGACTAATTCCTAAGCAAGTCATTAAGGACATATTTTATATGTGTGGAGAGTTTAATTTTTGCAAACTATTATATTTCCATGACTGTTTTGAAGTAAGATGGGCAGGATTATTATGAGGTCATTTTGGATAGGTGAAAAAGAAAGACACCAAGTTGGGACAATCACTCACATCTCCTGATCCTTAGTCCTATACAAAATCACCTCAGAAATCACTTCCCTCCAACAAGCGTGCGTCAGTTGAGTATTTAATTCTGAACACCCAAGGTGCTATCTGTGGCAGCAGCTGAAGTTTGGCATAACTAGATTTCATGCATTCATTCAATGAATAGTCATTCCACAAATAGGCAGTATTTGAGACTCAACTATGTGCCAGAGAGAAGAACAAGACAGGCATGGGCCCTGCCCTTGTACAGTTTACAGCCTCATCTTATGCCCCTACCTGAGTAGTAGGGACCTGGTAATGAGGCCACATCCCACAGAGGGTTCTACACACCCCTGAGAAGTGAGGAAGGGACTTCAAGGCAGAAGCTCCAGGAGTTAAGAAGGCAAAAGAGCCAGAGGAGTTGGAAATTCTTCCCAAGAAGAAAGGGTTCCATGATCAAATTAGTTTGGGAAACCCATCTTATCATCTTTTCCTCTTGGAAATTTACAAGCAAATTAAAAATACTGAAAAGTTCTCCCATTAAGAAACATGCTAACTTTCATCTACCCAGGAAGTCTGTTTACCATGGGACATCCCATAGAATCATCCTTTTGTGGGTCCTGTTGTGAGAAATGCTAACAAGTCCACAGTCTTAGAGCAGAGTCAGGGGGCTCTGATTTAGAAACCATATTTTCCCAGCAGTACACATGCTTGTCAGAATGGCCTGCGAAGACATTCACATCTGAGACCTTCCAGGCTTAAGCAAGTCTTAAATCAGGCAGAGACCAAGGCCCTGCTGGTTCCCAACAGTGAACTCTAGAAGGCTATTCCTGAGACCACTTCCTTCAGCCTTGGGTACCCCCCTTGGTTTCTGGGTCATGGATTTTCTTGGGGCTTGGCCCCATAGCCTCTGACTTGGTAGCTCTCTGTGCTCTGGGAGCCACGTCTTATGACAACCCCATTTGGCTTCCTGGTACCTGTTCTCATTCTTTAGTTCAAGTCTACAGCCTGACCCTACAGCTCTGAGGCCAAGGGGCTCCCTTGTAAGGTTCTGTCCACTCTTGCTTCTGAGTCAACATGTTAAGTCACCACCTTAAATCTAACCTTATATTTCCTTGTGAGAATTAGCTACCTTGAAGGAGAGGGTTATGGTTCATCCCCGTTTTACCTTGAAGGAGAGGGTTATGGTTCATCCCCGTTTTAACTAAGAGAACTTAACAGTGATCCAGTGATGCTGGGAAGGCCAGGGGCCACTGACGATTGCATCACATATTATCTCATTTCATTGCCCCAACAAATGATGAGGTAATTACAATTTTTACCTCTGTTTTCCTAATTAGGAAACTGATCCTTTGAGAGGTCTGTAATTTGCCCAAGGTCACAGAGCTTAAGGGAGCCAGGATTTGAACCCAGGCAGTCTGACCTCAGAGTACATGCTGCTCCGAGCCAATAAGTCTACCTTGATTCCCCACCTCTTATCCAAGTCTACCTATTCACCCTCCAGAACCACCGCCCAGGAGCATGGCACTCTTATGGGGTTGGGGTCTTGGGACAGCCCAGGGTTCCCAGTACCACCCCTCCCTCACCAGTCTGGTCAGCACTCCATACCCTGGGTTTGCTCTCTTCTCCCTGTCCCTCTGTCAGAGTGATGTATTTCTATTAAAGTTAACCCTGCGCTAATGTTTCCTTTCTGGTAACAACATGCTTTAACCCAGGCTAAATGTATACTGTAATGGTAGGATGGTGGACACCTATGTGGGGAGACTGTTGAGTCGGGTTTGGAACTTAGCATCCCACGAACCTCTGGTCACTTTGCCTGGACCAGCATTCTCAATCCTCCCTGCACAGGAGCGCCACAGAAGCTTCTCTCTCTCTCTCTCTCTCTCTCTCTCTCTCTCTCTCTCTATCTATCTAGCAAAAAACCTATGTCCAGGCCACACCCCAAACCAAATGACTCAGAATCCCTGGGAGTGGAACCCTAGCACTGGCATGATATTAAAGCTCTCTGGGTGATTTTATATGAGACTAGAGCTGAATACTCCTTTTTTAAAGATAGAGTTAGCCATGTAAATAGAAACCCTGTGTCTAAATTTTGGTCTCTGTACATCCCACTGAAGCTGGTGAAAGATGGCGAGTGTGCATACTCAGAGGAGGGAAGAGGTTTAGGAATCATGGGTCTGACTCTGATCACCACGTGCTCTTGGGCCAGAAACGACTTCTTTGGAGATTGGTTTTCTTAGCCAGCAATGAGGGGTTAATGCTAACTTGCCTCGAAGGTGGGTGATGAGAAATGACTAACTCAGATGGCCATAAGGTACTGCTTAGGCAAAGTTAAAATGTTTCTACGACAAGCAAGGGAATTTGAGTGATTTGCCTCTTAAATATTGTCAAGATAGCCCAATAACTGTAAATAAAGACCCAGAATGGACTGCAATGAAGCAGGCAGCATAGACCCCCTGATTACCTACAGATGGCTACTCTCTCCTCCCATTAATATCCTTCCTCTGGAGAGCAATTTGAAAAGAAAAGAACATAGTATCTTGAAGCTTCTTTGGCACACTCCCACAATGCCAATACTGTCGTGCTGACAAACTGTTTCCTGGAAACAGGTGTGCCTCAACTTAAAGAAGGTGAATCTACAATGAAAGCTATAGCCAAAGTGTTGTTCCACTTTAGAAAGCTTTCTTGAAATAGGAACTTCCCTTGTGCATAGTTCATTAACTTATTACCCTTGGGAGAAAACAATCAATTCAAAATGGAAATGTAACTCCGAAATGACCATGTTATCCAGTGGGGAAGTGTGCTTTAATTTACAAAACCTTTACAGTAACTCACGATATTTGAAGTGAGGTTTATTCCCATGAAGCTATAAAGAGTTCTAAGAGAAAAAAGACATATTTAGACATACAATGTTCAGCGCTTTCCAATCACCAGCTCATTTCATAACTGATGGAGAGCTTGGTCAGTGAGTCAGGGTGGAGGCACTCACTGCTGGGGATGTGAGGAGGTCTACCATAGCACATCAGTTCTGCTAGGCAGGCTCTCCCCTCCTACCACTCCTAAGTGGCCAGCACCAAGGTTAGTCTCCTTTGAATAAGAACCATTTAACACTGACACCCCGCTCCTCACGCCATGTGTCTATTATAAGCTGAGTGCTGTGCTAGGCTTGCTAAGGAAGGTGACGATAATAGGGCAAGCCCCCTGCCCCTCTACTCTCATCAATTTATGGCGACCAGATACCCAAATTTGACAGCCTCGATCTTTTAGGAAGTGTCCCTAAATAAGCTTAGGGGTAGGACTGCCAGATAAAATATAGGATGCTTAGTTAAATCTGAATTTCATATAAACAACCAATAATGTTTTAGCATAAGTATGTCCCAAATACTTCATGGGATATACCTACACTGAAGAAAACTACTCCATGTTGGAAAGTTCAAATTTAACTGGGTGTCTTGTATTTTTATTTGCTAAATTTGACAATCTTACTTAAGGGATCTGTAAGGCCTGTTGTGAACTTTGTGAATTAGCCCCACCCTTAGGTTGCTCCTCACAAATAGGGAATTTGGAGTTGTTTTCTAGCTGTGGTAGTCATCACTGATGACTTCCTATTTGCATCAGATCTCCGTGACCAGGGGCATACAGCCATCAAAGGAGCTTTCAGTGATACTAGGTGGTCCTGTTGGGTTGAGGGTGCAGATTATGACTTCACAACTTAATAACCCCTGAAAGGAAGAATTGCCTTCAAGGCCTAAAGCAGTGCCCATGTTCTAGAATCACTCGTTAAATAAATGCAAGGGCACAGAACTTGCCTCCTCAAGTCATGTACTGACCAGCCACATGCTTGGCTGAAATTCCTGGTGTTGGGCAGTCTGTCCACAGCAAGAGATCCTTGGAGAGTGAGAGGATTAGTAAGTTCAGGTGGCTCTCAAGGTTTAGCTGGTGTAAGTTAAGAATCACCTAGGAAGTTTTGTAAAGAGGAAGACCCCAAGTCCCAGCCCTCCAGATTCTGCACCAAAGTTTTGAATTCAGACTCAGGAATCTGCATCTCAACCACAGGGCTGTGATTCTAACCCCAGTGGCTGGGGGGACTGTGTTTAGCCCTTGCACCTCTCCCCTCAGGCTCCTGGGAAGATTCCAGCCAAGAGCCCCTGGGGGTCAGTTTGGGCTGGTGTTCCTCTCCACTGACCCAGCAGCTCAGATCCAGCTCTGGAATTTTGAATAATGAGAAGACCTGAGCTGCTCTTCCTGCGTGATCTTCATGCAGTCATCTCTCTCCTGATGTCTCTGGCCCTGATTACCACAAGGGCTGCCAAAAATTGTGTCCCTTTTTGCCAGTCATTTTACACCGTTAGCATTCCCAGACCTGTTTTCCTATTAGCATGGCCTGGCGTTTTACTGATGGTTGCCAAGGCAGCTCCTGAGTCAGACAGCTGGGAACACCCTGGTTTATACACCTCACATCTAACACCGGACTGCTGAGGGGCCACACAACTTTACTCTTAAAAACAAACCCAGATCGATGCTGAGAAGTTGGTGTGTGATGGATGTGCCCTTTGAGTCAGGGTCTCTGCCACGGGGAACAGCACATCCGCCAGACAATCCTGTGTTATGGACAAATAAAAGGACCCTGCTGAGACGTCTTTGGTGACATTCTAAATCCTGGAATGAATTATCCCCAAAGACAAGAGATGGATCATGTGTGCAATACATGATGGAACAGAAAATGGCTGAAATGGAAAGAGCAAGTGGCCTGAAATCTAAAACAGCTCCGTTCACTTACCGGGGACAATTTCCAGCAAATGTGCTCCTTAACTCTAGTTTCAGAAAAGGCAAACCCCATCTCTTCATGAATGTTTCATTCATTCTTTCACCCAGCTGACAAATATGTACAGAGCTCCTGCTATGTGGGCAGAATAACACATCTCAAAACTGAAAGCCTCATGTTAACTAACCAGGAATCAAGAGCCTACTTGCTTCTGACAACTAGTAGTTTTTAATTAAGTAACCAGACATAGGAGGTGAGGCCCTCAGACCTCTGGGGAGGACTTCCAGTGGCGACTGGAATCAGAGGCATGTTGAGTGAGGAAGTTCTGCCAGAAAATCACATGAACGGCAGAGATCTGTAACTTCAGCTCTGCACTTCACCAATTTCCAGCAGGCTTCAGGAGCCCAACGATGATGGAAAAGCTCCATTCTAAGCCATCTGGGGTTTCATGTTGTTCCTGTGAAGTGAGGCCTCAACACAATTCATGATACTTAATACAAATGTAAGCAGATCCTGTAATATAAACGTGCAAAGAACATTGATATAGGTTTTAAGTCATGACTGTAAAGTACCATGAAGGAGCCTTTACTGACACCTATGGAATTGAGGCACCAGCATTTCTGCTAAAACAAAACATTAAACCTACATTCACTGAACTGGCAAAGTTGAAGAACCCTCTAATCAGACTGCCACTCAGAACAAAAGGACACAGCAAAGATTAGAGATTGAACTTGGATGAATGAAAAATCTACAGCCCTCTGGGAACAACCTCCATCATTCCCCCCAAAAAGCCATGCCCCAGTTTGTCTTCAAGCCTTTCCCCATACTGCTCTTTCTGCCTGAAACAACCTTCCGGAGCTTCTCTTGACTAATGAGCAGGTCAGTGGCCCCATTTTCAACAAGGAAGGTCAACAAACCTGTTTCCAAGGTCAACATCAAGCTTGTTCATTCCCTTGTTTATGCATTCAGTTGCTTGGTTAATCGATCTGTATTGGGCATTTAATGCATGCCAGCCCCTATGGAGTGTAGCAAGGATGCAGACGTGAAATAAGGCACCTCATTCACCTTCAGGGAGCTTAGAGTTTAGTGGAAGAGACAAGTAGGAAATTGAGCTGTGGGGCTGGTGTTATAATTGGGGTTTGTATTATGCAGGAGTACTGGGGAAGTTTGCAAGGCTTCCTAGAGGAGGTGGGGCCTGACTGGTGTCTGGCAGGATGAGGCAGTACCTGTTGGAGGCAGATATTATGGGTCTGGTGATGGAACTGGCTCATGTGATCCATCCTCTCACTCTTTGCTCTCTTTGTAAAAACGATCCATGTTGATCATATGGTCAACCAGCATTGGGAGTGCTGTGCAGGGCCATGAAAGAAAGAGAAATGGCCTTGTGGTGAGTAAGACATGTGCCACGGCCTCATGCCACTCGGAATGGTAGTACAATCTCACTTTAAGATGGCAGACTAAGCTTCCAAGTTTACCTATCCTACCTCTGTTTTTCAACTATGAAGGCAAAATGAAGATCTACAAGGACTTAGCCCTTCTTCTGCCATTTTGAAAAAATAATTAAAAAATATATTCTAGCAAAATTGAAAATGAATCCAAGAAATAGGAAGACCTGGAAACAATGGATATAATCCAGTTCAGATGGAAAGAAATCCTAGTGGAACAGCTTATATTTACTCCAAATTACAATAGTGGGACAGAATGCTTGGTGAAAAACATCTTCAACAGAGCAAAAGATTATGATGATTAAACTGGATACCTAAGAATCGGGAAGAAAAACAAAACCAAATAAAAAGAATCAAGAAGTAAACCATGACATGCCACATATGTACTAAAGACTCAAGTTTCTCCAGGTCAACCAGAGAAGAAAAAGATAATTAGACACTCTAGAAAGATAAATATACATAAAAGGCAATCATGGTCTAAATATGACACAAGCTAAAATTCAGTTTGTATTTAAACAATTAATGGAATATAAAAACCACTGGTAATTGTAAATATTTTTGCACCCAACATAGGTGCACCTCAATACATAAGGCAAATGCTAACAGCCATAAAAGGGGAAATCGACAGTAACACAATCCTAGTAGGGGACTTTAACACCCCACTTTCACCAATGCACAGATCATCCAAAATGAAAATAAATAATGAAACACAAGCTTTAAATGATACATAAAAAAGATGGACTTAATTGATATTTATAGGACATACCAACCAAAAAAAACAGAATACACTTTCTTCTCAAGTGCACATGGAACATTCTCCAGGATAGATCATAACTTGGGTCACAAATCAAGCCTTGGTAAATTTGAGAAAATTGAAATCATATCAAGTATCTTTTCTGACTACAACGCTGAGACGAGATATCAATCACAGAAAAAAAAAACTGTAAAAAATACAAACACATGGAGGCTAAACAATTTACTACTAAAAAAACAAGAGATCACTGAAGAAAAAGAGGAAAACAAAAAATATCTGAACAAATGACAATGAAAACACAATGACCCAAAACCTATGGGATGCAGCAAAAGCAGTTCTAAGAGGGAAGTTGATAGCAATACAGTCCTACCTCAAGAAACAAGAAAAATCTCAAATAAACAACCTAACCTTACACCTAAAGCAATTAGAGAAAGAAGAACACCACCAACAAAAAAAACCCCCAAAGTTAGCAAAAGGAAAGAAATCATAAAGATCAAATCAGAAGTCAATGAAAAAGAAATGAAGAAAACAATAGCAAAGATCAATAAAACTAAAAGCTGGTTCTTTTGAGAAGATAAACAAAATTGATAAACCATTAGCCAGACTCATCAGGAAAAAAAGGGAGAAGACTCAAATCAATAGAATTAGAAATGAAAAAGGAGAAGTAACAACTGACACTGTGGAAATACAAAGATTCATGAGAGACTACTACGAGCAACTATATGCCAATAAATGGACAAGCTGGAAGAAATGGACAAATTCATAGAAAAGCGCAGCCTTCCGAGACTGAACCAGGAAGAAATAGAAAATATAAACAGACCAATCACAAGCACTGAAATCGAGACTGTGATTAAAAACTTCCCAACAAAGAAAAACCCAGGACCAGATGGATTCACAGGCAAATTCTATCAAACATTTAGAGAAAAGCTAACACCTATCTTTCTCAAACTCTTTCAAAATATAGCAGAGAGAGGAACACTCCCAAACTCATTCTACAAGGCCACCATCACCATGATACCAAAACCAGACAAAGATGTCACAAAAAAAGAAAATACAGGCCAATATCACTGATGAACATACATGCAAAAATCCTCAACAAAACACTAGCAAACAGAATCCAGCAGCACATTAAAAGAATCATACACCATGATCAAGTGGGGTTTATCCTAGGAATGCAAGGATTCTTCAATATATGTAAATCAATCAATGTGATACACTGTATTAACAAACTGAAGGATAAATACCATATGATCATCTCAATACATGCAGAAAAAACTTTCAACAAAATTCAACACCCATTTTTGATAAACACTCTCTAGAACGTAGGCATAGAGGGAACTTACCTCAACAGAATGAAGGCCATATATGACAAGCCCACAGCCAACATCATTCTCAATGGTGAAAAACTGAAAGCATTTCCACTAAGATCAGGAACAAGACAAGGTTGCCCACTCCCACCACTCTTATTCAATATAGTTTTGGAAGTTTTAGCCACATCAATCAGAGAAGAAAAGGAAATAAAAGGAATCCAAATCAGAAAAGAAGTAAAGCTGTCACTGTTTGCAGATGACATGATACTATACATAGAGAATCCTAAAGATGCTACCAGGAACCTACTAGAGCTAATCAATGAATTTGGTAAAGTAGCAGGATACAGAATTAATGCACAGAAATCTCTTGCATTCCTATACACTAATGACAAAAAAATCTGAAAGAGAAATTAAAGAAACACTCCCATTTACTATTGCAACAAAAAAAAATAAAATACCTAGGAAGAAACCTACCTAAGAAGACAGAAGACCTGTATGCAGAAAACTATAAGACACTGATGAGAGAAATTAAAGATGATACAATCAGATGGAGAGATATACCATGCTCTTGGGTTGGAAGAATCAACATTGAAAATGACTATACTACCCAAAGCAATCTGCAGAGTCAATGCAATCCCTGTCAAGCTACCAGTGGCATTTTTCACAGAATTAGAACAAAAAATTTCACAATTTGTAGGGAAACACAGAAGACCCCGAATAGCCAAAGCAATCTTGAGAAAGAAAAACGGAGCTGGAGGAATCAGGCTCTTGGACTTCAGACTATACTACAAAGCTACAGTAATCAAGACAGTATGGTACTGGACCAAAAACAGAAATATAGATCAATGGAACCAGACAGAAAGCCGAGAGATAAACCCACACACATATGGTCACCTTATCTTTGATAAAGGAGGCAAGAATATACAATGGAGAAAAGAAAGCCTCTTCAATAAGTGGTGCTGGGAAAACTGGACAGCTACATGTAAAAGATGAAATTAGAACACTTCCTAACACTATATCCAAAAATAAACTCAAAATGGATTAAAGACCTAAATGTAAGGCCAGACACTATAAAACTCTTAGAGGAAAACATAGGCAGAACACTCTATAACATAAATCACAGCAAGATCCTTTTTGACCCACCTCCTAGAGAAATGGAAATAAAAATAAACAAATGGGACCTAATGAAACTTAAAAGCTTTTGCACAGCAAAGGAAACCATAAACAAGACGAAAGGACAACCCTCAGGATGGGAGAAAATATTTGCAAACAAAGCAACTGACAAAGGATTAATCTCCAAAATTTACAAACAGCTCATGCAGCTCAATATCAAAAAATCAAACAACCCAATCCAAAAATGGGCAGAAGACCTAAATAGACATTTCTCCAAAGGAGATATACAGATTGCCAGCAAATACATGAAAGTTTGCTCAACATCACTAATCATTAGAGAAATGCAAATGAAAGCTACAATGAGATATCACCTCACACCGGTCAGAATGGCCATCATCAAAAAATCTACAAACAATGAATGCTGGAGAGGGTGTGGAGAAAAGGGAACCCTCTTGCACTGTTGGTGGGAATGTAAATTGATACAGCCACTATGAAGAACAGTATGGAGGTTCTTTTAAAAACTAAAAATTGAACCATCATACGACCCAGCCATCCCACTACTGGGCATATACCCTGAGAAAACCATAATTCAAAAAGAGGCATGTACCACAATGTTCACTGCAGCACTATTTACAATAGCCAGGACGTGGAAGCAACCTAAGTGTCCATCAAAAGATGAATGATAAAGAATATGTGGCACATATATACAATGGAATATTACTTGGCCATAAAAAGAAACAAAATTGAGTTATTTGTAGTGAGATGGATGGACCTACAGTCTGTCATACAGAGTGAAGTAAGTCAGAAAGTGAAAAACAAATACCATATGGTAACACATGTACATGGAATCTAAAAAAAATAAAAAAGGTTCTAATGAACCTGGTGCAGGACAGGAATAAAGACGCAGATGTAGGGAATGGTTGGGTGGACACGGGGAGGGGGAAGGGTAAGCTGGGACGAAGTGAGAGAGTGGCATGGACATATGTATACTACCAAATGTAAAACAGATAGCTAGTGGGAAGCAGCTGCATAGCACAGGGAGATCAGCTCAGTGCTTTATGACCACCTAGAGGGGTGGGGTAGGGATGGTGGGAGGGAAATGCAAGAGGGAGGGTATATGGGGATATACGTACACATATAGCTTATTTACTTTGTTATACAGCAGCTACTAACACACCATTGTAAAGCAATTATACTCCAATAAAGATGTTAACAAATAAATAAAATGTCATTAAAAAAACCCACTGGTGTCTGAAGTAATTAAAGTTAAACCTCTATGGTCAAGGGAGACGGTCAATAAATATAGTGAATTCCTCTAAATTCTCTGTGAGTTCTAGGCCACTGGGTAAAGTAACTGCTTCCCTATTGTATGATTTAGTTTTGCTTTTGAAAATGGTTTTGACTTTAGGAACTAATATTCCTTACATATTAACTTTTTTATCTATGTTTTCCCCAGGAGACCATTCCTAAAGGTGATCTCTGGTTAAAAACTTTTTATTTCCCCAAAGGTATTTTTGATTATCTCTGATCTTTTCTGATCTTTATGAGATTGTAAACTAAGCTTTACTAACTGAAAATATAACCCTATACCCATTGAGAAACAATTAGTTTTTAAGAAACATTGATTCCTCAATCTCTTACTGTTCGATTGAATTTCAATTTTTTTGTTTTTTTAAGGGAATTCCTTTATTTTTATTTTTTATTTATTTATTTCTGGCTGTGTTGGGTCTTCGTTTCTGTGCAAGGGCTTTCTCTAGTTGCAGCAAGTGGGGGCCACTCTTCATTGCTATGCGCAGGCCTCTCACTATCGCGGCCTCTCTTGTTGCGGAGCACATGCTCCAGACGCGCAGTCTCAGTAGTTGTGGCTCAAGGGCCTAGTTGCTCCGCGGCATGTGGAATCTTCCCAGACCAGGGCTCGAACCCGTGTCCCCTTCACTGGCAGGCAGATTCTCAACCACTGCGCCACCAGGGAAGCCCTGAATTTCAATTTTTACTTGGCAATTTAATTTAGTTAAAAATCGTTAATTCCTGCTTTAAAGAAACAGTTATCTCAAGTTCAAATGCTTGAGTTCATTTCAGGGTTCTTTTTCTTCTGTTGAAGTGAAGTAAGATGAAATATAAAGTAAACTGAAATATAATGCTTTTTAATTTTAAAACATTAATAGTGGCTATTTTAGGCAGTAGAATATTAAAAGTCAGGTTTATTTTCTTTATATTCTTCTGTATTTTCTGAATGTTCTATCATAAACATATATTGATTCTATACTTAAGTTTCTTAGAAGAGAAGACTAATATAGGACTATTTGAGAATATTACCAGGACCAGAAAATCTCAGGTTCCATGGCTTTCTCTTTGACAAGCAAGGTGGCAAGCTAAGTGATTATATAAAAATTGTATTGAATATGGTTTAAGTAGGTGGGTTGAACACATGTATATCTGAAATCTCTACATCGTGGAACTTCGTGTAAACTTTGCTCAGTGTAAACCTAAGAAATTTCCAATTATTTGGGGACTTTTAACAGGGACTTTAATTAATTAATTAATTTATTTATTGCTGCATTGGGTCTTCGTCACTGCGCATGGGCTTTCTCTAGTTGTGGCGAGCAGGGGCTACTCTTCCTTGAGGTGCGTGGGCTTCTCATTGCAAAGCACGGGCTCTAGGTTCAAGGGCTTCAGTAGTTGTGGCACGCAGGCTCAGTAGTTGTGGCTCTCAGGCTCTAGCGTACGGGCTCAGCAGTTGTGGTGCACAGGCTTAGCTGCTCTGTGGCATGTAGGATCTTCCTGGACCAGGGCTCGAACCCATGTCCCCTGCAGTGGCAGGTGGATTGTTAACCACTGCGCCACCAGGGAAGTCCCCAGTTTGTTTTAAATTGATAAATTCTAGGTCCTCCACAGACCCACCTTACAGGTTGTACATTTTGTTTTTTCCTAGCCATTTTCTTGATCTCAGATGGGTGAGTGTCTATTTCTGTTACTAGGAATGTACTTATGATGTTTCTTATTCATGGGCAATCCTTTCACTCCCGTTCATGCCAAATATTCTATATCCTTTGAAGCCCAACTCAAAGCTCACTTCCCCTCTGAAGTCATCTCAATGCCATATACCTTTCTATAGTTAATGTATTCATTAATCACCTACCAGAGATTTAATAAGTGGTTACTATGCGTCCAGTGCTATACTAGGCACTATAAGAAGTTGTACCCAACATGGAAGACAAAGCTCTGGACCTCAGCTGCATATGCTGTCTGGCCTCCCCAACTAGACTGTAACCCTTTCAAAGACTGGCTGGTCCTATGTTACCCTCGTAGTATCCTACTTAGCTGGGACATCTTGGGTGAGGTGGGACATGTGTTGGTCATTGAAAGGTCTAGGTGACTGGACCACATCTTCCTGGTGTTAGTGGTGAGCAAATGAGAGACAACTGGAGGAACCTTACTAGTCCTTGGACACAAAGGAAATCTTTTCATAGGTGCTCAACAACAGGGCCCACTATATGGAATTAATACATGTTGAATGAATACATCAAAAGTGAACAAACTGATTAGCCTTCTAAAGGGAAGGTGGGAAGACCCTCAGGATGGGGTGACGTTTAAGCAAGAGGAAAGTCAGGGGTATTGATTTCTCTGCAGCAGAAGAGACAGATGCTTCTTTGAGTCAGGACCTAAGGACTACATTTCTGAGTATTTCAAATACTAGGTTTGACCAACACATGGAGCCGCAAGCCAGTGGGACAGCTGCCATTTTGGCAGCTTTAGTAAAAGAAAAAAAGACTTTGCTGAATGGGCTAAATCTTACCTGCCCAAGAGAAATTCCCTAGCTTTACTATAAATCATTAGAGCAGAAAAATAGGTTAGAAAGCATTGGAAATGGGCCAAAAGAGAGTGTCAAGGAGACAGCAGGATCTAACAATAGAAAACTAGGCAGTAGATTAGACAGAGTAGGTGTGAGAGAGACAAAAGCAGATACAGAGACTAAGCAGTGACCGAGGGAAAATGGCACAAGTACTGCTGTCTACACAGGACTCTCCTGTTGAGAGGGTCCCAGCCAGGAGGAGGCAACGAGGGAGATTTCACTAATGCATAGTCCATCACAGTGTAGCCCAAATCTTCTCCTAGAACCAGCTATAGCATTACTATGTAGGGACTCTCTTCCAAATTTATGAACAGAATATGTACCCAAAGCCCATCTGTAATTTAACTGGTAACTGAAATATATTTTCCTCCAGAAATTATTTTAATTAGGTTAGATACTTATGCCAAATCCCCCAAACCTATTTAATCCACATGTACTTACAGTTTAGTCCTTTACACAGGTATTTGAGTAATTTCTAATTACCCCATACATTCCAGTTACTCTGGTTGCCTATGAAATCATTCTAAAATTTATGGACTTAAAACCACCCCCATTTTTATTTTGCACATGAACCTGCAGTTTAGGGCGTGGCTCAGCAGGGGCAGTCCACCTCTGGTTCACGTGGCGTCAGGAAGGGGAAGGGGGCCCTGGGGCTGGGGCCTGGAGTCCTCGGAAGGCTTTGCCCACTCACATTTCTGGCAGTTGATGCTGGCTGAGATCTTAGCTGGAGGTGTTGGCTGAAACCTACATATGGCCCTGGTCTGGGCTTCCTCATGGTGGCTGGTTTCCAAGGGCAAATGTCATGTGTAAGAGAAACAAAGAACAGCCGAGAGAAAAAAAAAAATTGAATTCTTTTTCAAATCCAGCCTTGGAAGTCATCTAGCGTTGTTCTCACTGTGCTCTATCAGTTGGACCAATCACAAAGCTCATGTGGGTTCAAGGGGAAGGCGACAGACTCCACCTCTTGAGGGAGAGTAGCAATATTCCAGAAGAGCAAGGGGGAGCAGATATAATTACAAGGCCTTTGGAGAGAAATTTACAAATAGCGTCCCACAATAGTGTACAGTCTGCCACAACATATAACATTACTTCTAGAAAAAATATTCCAGTGTAAAAGGTAATACAGCATAGTGACTCTAGAGCCAAATTCCCAGAGCTCCGTTATATACTTGTGAGATGCTGGGCAATGTGCTCAAGCTCTCTGTTCCTTAGTTTCCTCATTTATAAAATTGGGATGTTGTGAAGAAAAAACAATAGTTATTTTGAAAAAAGCTTAGAAGACTATCTAGCTCTCTGAGTGTCAGCTGTTCTCATGACACCAGGGATACACGTCCTCCAACTTTGGCAGTGGTACTTCCTGGCTCCTGGGGGGACAGTGGTGGTGGCAGCACAACAAGAGGTAGAAAATGAATGATAACAGTTCACATTATTGAGTACCTAATACCTGTCAGTTACCATGCCAAGTAAACTGACTTAAAAATCTATAAGGTAGGTACTAATACTATCCAGGTAAGAAAACTGTGACTTTGGTAACTTGCCCAAAGTGACACCTGCAAGTGGTAGAGATGGGATTTGTCCCCAGATCAGTTTAACTAGATGGAAGGAGCCTGAATCCCTGGATTACTGCATGGAGCAGAGCCTGTCTCCCAAATCTGATTTGTGGCTGAGTGAAAAAGGAACAGTACTGTATTATGCCGTTGGGACTTGGGGTTATTTATTAGAGCAGAGAACCTATCGTGACTGGGTGAGTACAAGGAAGATGGGATTGATATGCTTGAGCACAACTAACTTAAGGATTCCTTTCATAAGATGAAATGGCTCTTGTTATTTGCATTAGGCAGGGTATATGCATGAAAGAAAATTATTCTCTAGGTCAGTCCCTACCAGTCTCATGCATCTTCTGAACAGGAGAGGACAAGCAGCCTTAGGAAATAGGGCTGGGTGTACTGATCTGGAATCCTTGACACTGATATGAACAGACTGCTCACGAATTAGGCTGACTGTTCACCAGCTGAGGAATGCCTCTTCTAAGGTTTGACTCTGGTGTAAGATCTAATGGCTCCCAGGTTGTTTGCTTGTCTCTTTTGTTTTGATTTTTTTCCCTTATAGAGAAGGTTCTCTTTTTGACTACGCTGACCAGCACAGCTGTGAGGGAGAAACCTTGGTTGCTGTTACACTTAGGTCTCTGGGAAGGTCCCCTGACTGTAAGTTCCATGATGGCAGAGACCTTGTCTGTCTTGTTCACCATAGCATCCCTAGTGTCTAGTCTAATGTCTGGCACACAGTAGGTGCTCAAAACTTATTGAATGCATGAAAGACTGAATGTTTGAATAAAAGCTCAAGCAAACAAAAGTCAGAAGTCTATAAAGTAACTTGGGCTCTTTATGCCAGTGGCATATCCCTCAAAGACCACATGAGGGAGGAGCCCCAAATGCCTACTACGATACTGTGGATGCAGTAGCCCCTTGATAAAATGCTTGCTGATTGAGTGATGCGACCTAATGCTTCACCTGATCCATGGCAAAACGTGGGAAGGCACAGGATCGGATAACTATTGTGGGATGCTAGTTTTAAATTTATCTCCAAGGACATTGTAAATATGGTCGTCACAAAATTGGTCGTGGTTTTAGTTGTATGAATCATACATAAGTCTGTGGGAGTCAGCAGAGCAGTCAGCCAAAGAATACAACACTCTTCTCAACATTTACCTCTCATGGATAGGGTTTAAATTCATAAAAGTAAAGCAATTCTAGAATCATCCATAAGAGAATTCATCTTGGCATGAAAGCAGTTTGCAGTCTTTGGTTTTCCTGCACTCATTGGAATTCAGAAATCAGAAAATATGGACAATCCTCCTTTTAGGACAGGCAGCAGCTAGACTATCTTTCAGACTAGAGATTTCTTTCTTGAAAATCAAATATAGAACTTTCATGTGATGTAAGTATACTATGTTTTACATTAATGTAAACTAAGTTTTGAAGGGATGCTATGTCTCTAATTAAAGGCATTTACAGAAATAGGTCCAAAAACTCCCTAAAGTTCACTGCAGAAATAAAAAGAGCAGACTGTTTTTGGTTTGGAGTAGATGCCTCCGTTGGATTTAAATATTTATCATATAATTTTTGTATCGAAGTCTTAATGAGCACTAACTTTTATGGCATCACTTCTGGAAACAATAAAAAATACTGCATTTTGGAATGCTATTTCTAGTTGATTTCCATCACAGGGCACCATTAAAGTAACACTTGATTTCATGAAAAATAATGGCACATTCCTTACCAACTGGAGTCTGAGATTTTTGACTTTTTCCAAGTTTCTTTATCAAAGACACTCAAAGCCCCCGAAGAAGGTGTCCTTTTCTAGTCCAAAGAATAAGAAATGTTTGGGAAGATCCTCTTTTGTAATTCCCCTGAGAACACATGAGAAAAACTGCTAAGCTTCCATTTCAAATGTTAGGGATTTGGATTGAGTTTAAACACCAGCTTGTGCATAATGTCATAGCTCCAATTTTCTTATGCTGGGGTGATGGTGCTGATGTAATAAAAGGATGTAAGGACTAAACGCAGAGCTGGAAAGGCAGCGATACACGACATCAGCCAACTAACTGCAAAGTCACCTAGTTAGCTGCAGAGGAAAATGAGGCAGTATCTCCTGCAAGTTAAGAGTGACATGGGAAAGGAGACAATTCTTATATAAGTCACCCTAAACAATAATATTAATATTTCCTGTGTTGTTCTTGAATATCCAATAAGTCAAATAAGATTTTGCGTTCAGATTACTTGGGAAGTGTCTCCACTCCTCGTTTCATTTTGAATCAATGTCTCCTGTTCCAGGGACCTCTGACAGGTGAACCAGCAGGCTCTATCCAGAGTAACTGAAATTTACATTCCAATTGATCAATTTACGCATGTATGTGCTTTACATCAAACTGAAAAGTGACATAAATTCTTTAATGCTCATTTCAATTGTTGTGAGCACACAAAGTACCTTCTAGAATATTTCTTCAGCTACGATCTCATATAACATCCTGCATTCTTCATGAAAGTACTACTTGCTTATTTTCTTTGACTGGATAAAGGTCCCTTTGTAAATAGCTATAGTCTTACTTCTATGGTCCACGGTTTTAACTTGCGTTAACACTATAAGTTTTTCCTCTTAACCCCTATCTAACTAGGTATGAGCTCAGTCCAAGTACACAAGCCTGCTTATGGATTAAGGAGGAAAACAAAAGAAATTTACAATTTGGTAGCAAAGTGGATACCACCCCTTTCACACAAAAATTAGAGAATACTGTGAAATTCACACCATCAGAGAACAAAATCAGATGTGGTAGAGCTGAATGTGGAAATGGAGGTGTGGATTTTGTCCAGTGCAGTTCCAAGACCTTTTAGCATCACAAGCTTACATATCATTTAACTCAGGGGTGGAGAGAATTCATGGGATCCAGGAACTTGGAGGGGAAAAATATTCTATCTTTAGTTTCACTAACCTCAAAGTAAAATTTAGATTAAAATGTAGAGCATAAACCACCGTACCTGCGGTTTTGTTGCCAAGAGAAATCACAGATATTCTCACATCACATTACAGTCACCGTAGCCATCTCGAAATACCTTTTATGTTCATCACTACTTCAAAATTATGGTAGTTATTATAACTATGGTAGTAATTATAACTGCTGCTAATTTGTTTTATTTGATAGTGAATTATTGACAACACACACAATTTTAAAAATTTGGTTAATGTATTTCAATAAAAGTAATTCCCTTTGTCATCCTGCATACTTTATCATGCATTTAAAATCATCATTGTAAGAAGAACCTATATGCTTCACCAGCCTGCCAAAGAGGTCCATGGCACCCAAAAGATTAAAATCCCTTGAAACTGTACATAAAGCATTTAATAATGCAACACCCAGGTTTCTAGAGTAAATTATTCCTTGCTAGTATCTTTTGAAGTTGAAGCAAACTTGACCTTGAAATCAACACAGTCTCATTGCTGTAAATAGATGATTCTGATAAGAGTCATTTTTTCCCCTTATTTTGCCGTAAGAAAAGACCTGTCGATTCTAAAGTATTTCTGCCATCATAGCATAGGGTGTTTTCTTCTAATGGTAAACTTTATCATTGTCATTTTGCCGATCAACACTAAAATATTCACTTATTTCGTATTGCTGAAATCCAGTCTGTTTTATTAGGGCACTGAATACAATCATTTTATAACTTTAAAACACAGAGAGAGCATCAAGAAAATCTTCACTACCTGGAAAAACTATAACGAAAATTCCTTATTTTGAGTAAAAGAAGCAAACATCAAAGTATCCCATCAAAGACTGCTTTTAAATGACAGTGCTACTGGCTATGGGTCCTATTCATGGTCACTTGAAATACTGCAAATCAACTAACATATTTCTAGGAGTGTTAAGAATAGGGCCTCTGAGTTATTATAATTATGAGGTAAATTAAACAATGAGATAACGCCTCAGTAGATGTGCCTCGAGTGTAAGCACATTAAGACTTTTTGGAAAATCCTCCATGGAGACTCTGGCCAAAAATAGACATATCAAATGCCAGCAAGTTAAATGAATATTCACTCATTGAAAGCTACTGAGAAATTATTTATGCACTCAAAATTATTCACTTATTATTGAAGCTAAATACTGTTCAAAATGTTCATCTCTAAGAGTAAAATAAAGGTGATCAGAATTCAGAAACTAATAAAGAATATAGAAAAGAATAATAGATTCTTGCTATATTGATATACAACTCACATACTGTAAAATTGATATGTAACTCACATACTATAAAATGTGTATTCTTCATTTACATAGTTAAACCATTATTTTTCTATTCATCAAAATAGTAGGTATATTACATGTGCTGCTCTAAAATTTGCCTTTTTTTCCAGTGAAATTTGTAAGATTTAGATACCTGCTTATAAATCTAGGCTCGATCAACTTCAGTACCAGAGGTTTTTGTTGAATTACAAGCTACGAAAACCATCCAACTTGTGTGCAATGATGGAAAATTCAAAATTACTAAACTTGGGAAAGAAAGGAACTACAACAATGCAACACCCCCCATTTGTAGTATATATTGTTATAGGAATAGAGATTAAAAGCTTTATTAATCACAGTTATCAAATTACTCATTCAAGATCTAGAGCGATTTTCAGTGGCTATTTATATCTGTGTTTGAATTAAAGTAGATCTACCAATGATAATTTAGTTTTAGGGCTATTGTTTTCTTCTCTAGGTAATTATTTCAATTTTTAAATATAAAAATAGCTTACATGCCTCTTTAGTGAATGAAGACCATCCAATGCTATTCTCTTCACAGCTGAATTTTCAGAGGAAGATACTGAAAATGTGCACTTTGCTCTAAGAACCAAAAAGCAACTGCATGAGCACATGTCAGAGGTTCCACCCCAACTTCCTTGGCATATTCCAGATTATTTTTCTCTAAACAGGAAGCTCTTGACAGTTTTCCCTGGTATTTTCAGAATACTCTATTTACTAGAAGAACCCCAACTTTTGTTTCAAAGTATAATGTTCCTTCCCGCCGTGCCTATTGTTGCTAATTATGAATGCTACAAACAAGACAGAAACCAAATACCAAACTACTCTAGGCTGATTCAGAATATGGTAGCAAATATAAAAAAAGCAAAGTTAGCAACATATTGCAAGGCTATGCTGGAGTCTTTAAACCCAAAACAATACTGAAGGGAGGATTCCTGGAATTCAACGGGGAATATTTGGCTCAAGCCGCAAAACCTGTATCTCTAAATAATGTCATGTTAGCAAGTGTTGAACAAGAAAGGCGGCTAATATTTTAACCTACTTCACAGAACACTAATCCAAATTTAACCAAATGCCAGAGATTCCACCCGAAATTAACAACTAGAAGCTGCTTCACATTTTTCTCCTGGTACAACAGTAATTGTTCACGAAGACAAACTTGTAAGAGGTAAGAGAGAGGGGCAAACCACAATGATCTACAAACACATCTAACTATTGTATATAAAGCAAACTAATTACCTCACACAGAAGAAGTGCAAGATTTAACAGTCCATGCTCTGCAGCCCCTGGGACGCAGAAGCAGCAGCGGCAGCAGCGGCAGCAGCGTTAAGAGCAGCAGCGGCGGCCAGCATCCACCAGATTCTCACAGGCCTTTGACTGTGTGGACTCAGCCACAGACTCTGCCTCCGGCTGACGTCAAAGTCCCTGTCACATGGCCAGATGAAAGCCAAGAGAGCACTGGTTGTCGTAGCAACCACAGAACAGCTCTGAAATTATTTCAATAGGTCATCTGTCAACTGTGATGTGTATGTGTTTGTGAGTGCATGTGAGGGGGTGTGTGTGTGCGTGTGCGTGCACGCACACACCCCACAACCATCACGGACAGCTACCCAGCAACCTCAACCCTTGAAGTTGTGACTACAGAGTGCCTACAACTTTCCTCTTCAAGGCTGTTCCTTACAGTTTCTGGCGAGAAAATGCATGCCCCTCTGAAGTTCCCATTGGTCTCAGTGTCACCAGCATGAAGTTTGTGTCTCTCTCTATAGAACAGAAGGAAAGAACTAAGAAATTCTGGGGATAGTATTCTAAGCTAATTAAATCTATTTGTAAGTAAATGGATAAAAACAGAAGCTCAAGGGGAGCTGGAAGAAAAGATATTTTTAAAATGATATAAGAATCCACATCAATGTACTGAGACCAGGCTAGTAATGGAAAGAAAGAGAAGAAACGTGGGGCGTGCCGGCCCTGAGTCAGATGAGAGTCTACTGAGCCTCACATCAACTAGGATGGGGAATCAGGTGAGATGGATTCAGAATCCCTGCATTGGAAAATGTCTACGCAAGGATGAATGACCAAAACAGTTTCAAAACAGTGCTACTTTAAAACACTTTACATTTTAAACTTTTCTGGATTTTTACTTTGGGGGTCACCACAGAGGTGCCAAATCCTCCCCTTCTAAATGCTCTTGTCCACATCCCTTTGGGACTCAGCATGGAGTAAATGGGTGTCCCCAAACACAAACTTCAGTGAAAGCCTAGGACAGCAGAATAAAAGGAAGGTCCGGCACATTTTCTAACTTCAGCTTCATTTCCTTTAGGACAACCCTACCTTACTTCTAACTCCACACAGTGCTTATTTCCTAGTTCATTCTCCCTCTTAATTAATAGGAAGTCCATTAAATAAGATGAAATAAAATGCAGAGGAACGTACTCTGAAAAATACATCCATTGAAACATATACCATTCAAAGGGGAAAGAGGTTAAAAGGCGGGGAGAAAAGATTGCTCTCAAAACCTTCCCATGCTAAAGTTTTCAGGATTTCTTCTGGCTGGCTTCTTTAAAAAGACAAAAAGTAGCTCTGGGGTGCTACAAAATATAAATGGAAACTAAACCAGCTGAGCAGACTACATTTATATCACTGCAAAAGAATGAAATTTCTTCAGTTAAGAGTCAGGAATTACTTCTAGCACAGTAAGACTAATGTTCAAACTGACCATAGAATCTTCCTATTCCATCTTCCTCTTCCTTTACTTCTGTCCCAGCCCCACCTGGGAGACAAGATACATTTTTATTTGCAAAGTTATTTTCCTGATGCTATTAGCTATAGCACTGCAAAAGTAAAATCAAAATGTAATGCTATAATGAACGCTCCCCCGTTTAATTACGTATCAATGATAGCTAGGAATTTACCTGTTAGCACAAGGACAATTGGCTCATTGAATCCAATGCCTATCTAAATGGGTGAGGATGTCACACCAGTGGTAGATTTCAGCAACAGTCACAATTCACAAATTTGTAATTTGTTCCAGTTATAGTTCTGGTTTTCTGTCAGAAATGTACATCACAGCAATGAGGGGAATGGGAAGAGAGCAGAGAAAGCACTTCCTTCTAGACTTCCAGGGCCCCATGTTCTCTGAGCTGCCTGCTTTACCATCTCTTTGACTCCAAATCCATGGCTGCCTAATCATCTCTTCCTCTTTATGCAGTGAAACTGCAGTACCACAGTTTGCCAATAGGTGATGTCCTCTGAAACAAGAAGTTATCAGTTCTTAAAATTCTGGCCTTAAATTAGTTTAAAATTCAACAGATACTAACACCTTTTTATTTTGAATTTTCTATCATTTTTAAGACTAAGTAGAGGGGGATCTTCAAGATGGCAGAGGAGTAAGACGTGGAGATCACCTTCCTCCCCACAAATACAACAAAAATACACCCACATGTGGAACAAATCCTACAGAACACCTACTGAACACTGGCAGAAGACCTCAGACTTCCCAAAAGATACCTGAGGGTGACCTACACACAGAGCAGGGCCAAAACCAAAGCTGAAGCCCAGGAGCTGTGCAAATGGAGGAGAAAGGGAAACTTCTCTGTGCAGCCTCAGGAGCAGCAGATTAATAAATCCCCGCAATCAGCTTGATGTACCATGCACCTGTGGAACACCTGAATAGAAAACGAATCATCGCAAAATTGAGGTGGTGGACTTGGGGTTTGCTGTGACTAATTTGTTTCTAATTTTAATGTTTATCTTAGTTTAGTTTTTAGCACATGTTATCACTGGTGATTTGTTTATTAGTTTGGTTGCTCTCTTTTTAAAAATTTTATTTTAATAAATTTAAAAAATGTTTTAAATTATTTTATTATTATTATAATTTTTCTTTCTTTTTTTTCTCCCTTTTCTTCTGAGCCGTGTGGCTGACAGTGTCTTGATGCCCTGGCCTGGTGTCACACCTGAGCCTCTGAGGAGGGGGAGCTGAGTTCAGGACACTGGACCACAAGAGACGTCCCGGCCCAAAGTATTACCAATCGGCGAGAGTTCTCCCAGAGATCTCAGTCTCAACGCTAAGTCCCAGATCCACCCAGTGGCCAGCAAGCTCCAGTGCTGGATGCCCCATGCCAAACAACTAGCAAGACAGGAACACAACCCCACCCATTAGCAGGGAGGTTGCCTAAAATCACACTAACTTCACAGACACCCCAAAACACACCACCGGAGGCAGCCCTGCCCATCAGAAAGACAAGATCCAGCCCCACCCACCAGAACACAGGCACTAGTCCCCTCCACCAGGAAACCAACACAAACCACTGAACCAACCTCACCCACTGGGGGCAGACACCAAAAACAATGGGAACTATGAACGTGCAGCATGCGAAAAGGAGACCCCAAACACAGTAAGTTAAGCAAAATGAGAAGACACAGAAATATGCAGCAGATGAAGGAGTAAGGTAAAAACCCACCAGACCAAACAAATGCAGAGGAAATAGGCAGTCTACCTGAAAAAGAATTCATAGTAATGACAGTAGAGATGATCCAAAATCTTGGATATAGAATGGAGAAAATACAAGAAGTGTTTAAGAAGGACCTAGAAGAACTAAAGAGCAAACAATGATGAACAACACAATAACTGAAATTAAAAATTCCCTAGAAGGAATCAATAGCAGAATAACTGAGGCAGAACAGGTAAGTGACCTGAAATATAAAATAGTGGAAATAACTACACCAGATCAGAATAAACAAAAAAGAATGAAAAGAATTGAGGACAGTCTCAGAGACCTCTGGGATAACATTAAATGCACCAACATTTGGACTACAGGGTCCCAGAAAAAGAAGAGAAAAAGAAAGGGTCTGAGATATCTGAAGAGATTATAGTTGAAAACTTCCCTAACATGCTAAGGGAAATAGTCACTCAAGTCCAGAAAGTGCAGAGAGTCCCATACAGGATAAATCCAAGGAGAAACACCCCAAGACACATATTAATCAAACTATCAAAAATTAAATACAAAGGAAAAAATACTAAAAGCAGCAAGGGAAAAGCAACAAATAACATACAAGGAAATCTCCATAAGGTTAACAGCTGATCTTTCAGCAGAAACTCTGCAAGCCAGAAGGGAGTGGCAGGACACAGTTTAAGTGATGAAAGGGAAAAACCTACAAACAAGATTACTCTACCCAGCAAGGATCTCATTCAGATTCGATGGAGAAATTAAAACCTTTACAGACAAGCAAAAGCTAAGAGATTTCAGCACCACCAAACCAGCTTTACAACAAAGGCTAAAGGAACTTCTCTAGGCAGGAAACACAGGAGAAGGAAAAGACCTAAAATAACACACCCAAAACAATTAAGAAAATGGTAATAGAAAAGTACATATCGATAATTACCTTAAGTGTAAATGGTTTAAATGGTTTGGATTATACCAAAAGACATAGACTGGCTGAATGGATACAAAAACAGGACCCATGTATATGCTGTCTACAAGAGACCCACTTCAGACCTAGGGACACATACAGACTGAAAGTGAGGGGATGGAAAAAGATATTCCATGCAAACAGACATCAAAGGAAAGCTGGAGTAGCAATTCTCATGTCAGAAAAAATTGACTTTAAAAAGACTATTACAAGAGACAAAGAAAGACACTATATAATGATCAAGGGATCAATCCAAGAAGACATAACAATTATAAATATATATGCACCCAACATAGGAGCACCTCAATACATAAGGCAAATGCTAACAGCCATAAAGGGGGAAATCGACAGTACCACAGTAAGAGTAGGGGACTTTAACACTCCACTTTCAAAAATGGACAGATCCTCCAAAATGAAAATAAATAAGAAAACACAAGCTTTAAATGACACATTAGACAAAATGGACTTAATTGACATTTATAGCACATTTCATCCAAAAGCAACAGAATACACTTTCTTCTCAAGTGCTCATGGAACATTCTCCAGGATAGATCATATCTTGGATCACCAATCAAGCCTTGGTAAATTTAAGAAAATTGAAACCATATCCGGTATCTTTTCCAACCACAGTGCTATGAGACTACACATCAATTACAGGAAAAAACTGTAAAAAATACAAACAAATGGAAGCTAAACAATACACTACTAAATAACCAAGAGATCCCTGAAGAAATAAAAGAGGAAATAAAAAATACCTAGAAACAACTGACAATGAAAACACGATGACTCAAAACCTACGGGATGCAGCAAAAGCAGTTCTAAGAGGGAAGTTGATAGCAATACAGTCCTACCTCAAGAAACAAGAAAAATCTCAAACAATCTAACCTTACACTTCAAGCAATTAGAGAAAGAAGAACAACAACAAGAACAAAAACCCCAAAGTCAGCAGAATGAAAGAAATAATAAAGATCAGATCAGAAATCAATGAAAAAGAAATGAAGGGAACAACAGCAAAGATCAATAAAACTAAAAACTGGTTCTTTGAGAAGATAAACAAAATTGATAAACCATTAGCCTGACTCATCAGGAAAAAAAGGGAGAAGACTCAAATCAACAGAATTAGAAATGAAAAAGGAGAAGTAACAACTGACACTGCAGAAATACAAAGGATCATGAGAGATTACTATAAGCAACTATATGCCAATAAAATGTAAACCTGGAAGAAATGGACAAATTCTTAGAAAAGCACAACCTTACAGGACTGAACCAGGAAGAAACAAAATATAAATAGGCCATTCACAAGCACTGTAATTGAAACTGTGATTAAAGATCTTCCAACAGGGGCTTCCCTGGTGGCACAGTGGTTGAGAGTCCGCCTGCCGATGCAGGGGACATGGGTTCGTGCCCCAGTCTGGGAGGATCCCACATGCCGCTGGGATCATGAGCCATGGCCGCTGAGCCTGCGCATCTGGAGCCTGTGCTCCGCAACGGGAGAGGCCACAACAGTGAGAGGCCCGCATACAGCAAAAAAAAAAAAAAAAAAAAAAAATCTTCCAACAAACAAAAGCCCAGGATCAGACAGCTTCACAGGCCAATTCTATCAAAAATTTAGAGAGAAGCTAACATCTATCCTTCTCAAACGCTTCCAAAATATAGCAGAGGGAGGAACACGCCCAAACTAATTCTACGAGGCCACCATCACCCTGATACCAAAACCAGACAAAGATGTCACAAAAAAAGAAATCTACAGACCAATATCATTGATGAACACAGATGCAAAACTCCTCAACAAAATACTAGCAAACAGAATCCAACAGCACATTAAAAAGATCACACACCATGATCAAGTGGGGTTTATACCAGGAATGCAAGGATTCTTCAATATAAGCAAATCAATCAGTGTGATGCACCATATTAACAAATTGAAGAATAAAAACCATATGATCGTCTCAACAGATGCAGAAAAGGCTTTTGACAAAATTCAACACCCATTTATGATAAACACTCTCCAGAAAGTAGGCTTAGAGGGAATTTACCTCAACATAATAAAGGCCATATATGACAAACCCACAGCCAATATCGTCCTCAATGGTGAAAAACTGAAACCATTTCCTCTAAGATCAGGAAAAAGACAAGGTTGCCCACTCTCACCACTATTATTCAACATAGTTTTGGAAGTTTTAGGCACAGCAATCAGAGAAGAAAAAGAAATAAAAGGAATCCAAATCGGAAAAGAAGAAGTAAAGCTGTCACTGTTTGCAGATGACATGATACTATACATAGAAAATCCTACCAGAAAACTACTAGAGCTAGTCAATGAATTTGGTAAAGTAGCAGGATACAAAATTAATGCACAGAAATCTCTGGCATTCCTATACACTAATGATGAAAAATCTGAAAGTGAAATTAAGAAAACACACCCATTTACCACTGCAACAAAAAGAATAAAATATCTAGGAATAAAACCTACCTAAGGAGACCAAAGACCTGTATGCAGAAAATTATAAGACACTGATGAAAAAAATTAAAGATAATACAAGTAGGTGGAGAGATATACCATGTTCTTGGATTGGAAGAATCAACATTGTGAAAATGACTACTACCCAAAGCAATCTGCAGAGTCAATGCAATCCCTATCAAACTACCAATGGCATTTTTCACAGAACTAGAACAAAAAATTTCAGAATTTGTATGGAAACACAAAAGACCCTGAACAGCCAAAGCAATCTTGAGAAAGAAAAACGGAGCTGGAGGAATCAGGTTCCCTGACTTCAGACTATACTACAAAGCTACAGTAATCAAGACAGTATGGTACTGGACCAAAAACAGAAATATAGATCAATGGAACAGGATAGAAAGCCCAGAGATAAACCCACACACATACGGTCACTTTATCTTTGATAAAGGAGGAAAGTATGTACAGTGCAGAAAAGACAGCCTCTTCAATAAGTGGTGCTGGGAAAACTGAACAGCTACATGTAGAAAAATCAAATTAGAGCACTTCCTAACACCGTACACAAAAATAAACTCAAAATGGATTTAACACCTAAATATATGGCCAGACACTGTAAAACTCTTAAGAGGAAAACATAGGCAGAACACTCTATGGCATAATTCACAGCAAGATCCTGTTTGACCCACTTACTGGAGGAATGGAAATAAAAACAAAAATAAACAAATGAGACCTAATCAAACTTACAAGCTTTTTGAACAGCAAAGGAAACCATAAACAAGATGAAAAGACAACCCTCAGAATGGGAGAAAATATTTGCAAACTAAGCAACTGACAAAGATTAATCTCTAAAATTTACCAGCAGCTCATGCAGCTCAATATGAAAATAACAAACAACCCAATCCAAAAATGCGCAGACCTAAACAGACATTTCTCCAAAGAAGATATACAGATTGCCAACAAACACATGAAAGTCTGCTCAACATCACTGATCATTTGAGAAATGCAACTCAAAACTACAATGAGGTATCACCTCACACCAGTCAGAATGGCCATCATCAAAAAATCGACAAACAATAAATGCTGGAGAGGGTGTGGAGAAAAGGGAACCCTCTTGCACTGTTGGTGGGAATGTAAATTAATACAGCCAGTATGTAGAACAGTACGGGGGTTCCTTAAAAACTCAAAATAGAACTACCATACGACCCAGCAATCCCATTACTGGGCACATACCCTCAGAAAACCGTAATTCAAAGAGAGACATGTACCACAATGTTCACTGCAGCACTATTTACAATAGATAGGACATGGAAGTGTCCATCGATAGAGGAAAGGATAAAGAAGATGTGGCACATATATACAGTGGAATATTACTCAGCCATACAAAGAAAAGAAATTGAGGTATTAGTAGTGAGCTGGATGGACCCAGAGTCTGTCATACAGAGTGAAGTAAGTCAGAAAGAGAAAAACAAATGCCGTATGCTAACACATATATATGGAATCTAAAAAAAAAAAAAAAGGTTCTGGTGAACCTAGGGGCAGGACAGGAATAATGACACAGATATAAAGAATGGACTTGAGGACACGGGGAGGGGGAAGGGTAAGATGGGACGAAGTGAGAGAGTAGCATCGACATATATACACTACCAAATGTAAAACAGATAGCTAGTGGGAAGGAGTTGCATAGCACAGGGAGATCAGCTTGGTGCTTTGTGACCACCTAGAGGGGTGGGATAGGGAGGGTGGGAGGGAGACACAAGAGGGATGGGATATGGGGTTATATGTATACATATAGCTGATTTACTTTGTTATACAGCAGAAACTAACACAACATTGTAAAGCAATTATACTCCAATAAAGTTTTTTGTTTTAAAGACTAGTATACTTTATTGTATACTGACTTGGGCACTCATATTCTAAGTTAAAATTATCAGTGGACTGACCTTCAAAATGAAAAGTGGATACATGTAATCCTTTTTTCTATAGCATGCTTCCAACCTGCCATCAACTCATTTCCCTTTGCAAACTGTCTAGAATTAGAGGTTCCTCTTACAGCTAAGGAAGTCACTGGTCTCTTGCAGAGTTGAAATTGTGACGATGATCTCTTTGGAGCTCAGGTTTCCACCCATTTGGCTAATTAATCCAAATGTAGGTAAAAATATCATAGGAAATACATATGAGGGCCTTTTCCAATCACAGTCCACTGCATTGAAGACAATATGAGTCATTTTCTTTTTAAAATAATAACTCATATTTTTAGGTAAAAATGATTCACTTAATTTAAAAATACCCATTCAAAAATACTTCTGCACCATAGAATGTGTATGCTGTATGAATGTCAGGGCTCCTTATTATTAGTTTGACCACTCTGTCGGAAATAACACTTAAGTGCTACTAAACAAGCATTCTGACTTGGGTTCACATACCTGAATTAACAGGTGTTTTAGGCAATGAGTAGACAACTATAATCAGCCTTTTATTTGATGTTTCTAGGTAGAAATTTTGCTGTATTCCTGTCTCAGCATTAGTGGGAAGGCCATACACCTATTGTTTGGAAGCACTGGGTTCAAATCTCATCTGGGTAAGTTACTCAAGTGCTCTGAGCCTTAGTGCCTACATCCTAAGGTTGTTGTGAGGATTTTAAAATTCTGATACCCTGTGACAGGGTCAGTGGCTCAATGTATATGTAATTTCTTACTTATCTGTCTGACTCTGATAAGTCTAAGACCTTCAGGGAAAGGATGAATCTTAATTCATCTCTGCAACTCTATGGTTAATAGCACAAGGAACAGGACACGAATGCTCAATAAATGTTGAGTGACTCCTCAAAATGCTGAGAAAGAAACGTTTCCTTTTTCTTCCTGCTAACAGAGAAGAGAGAGCCTCCCCTCAACCCCCCAAAAAGGCAAAGGAAGGAAAAACAAAACCAAAAATGTTGAGTTATCACAAAATTTTCTAGCGATGAATGGGTTCAAGTAAATTTGCCAAATAAATCAAACTTATCTCCATTAAATCATATTTGTTATGAGTGCACATAAGTTATATGCTGATGTATTTTATGGTTATAGCTGTTGATGTTGGATAATCTTTTACATTAACTGATTAATCGAGCACTTACTATATCTGGAGCATTGTTCTAAGTGCTATACGTATATTAAATTATTCACTATAATAACTATGAGGTAGGCATGACTCATTTCCACATTTCATAACTAAAGAAACTTAAGCATAGAGTGATTAAGTAACTTGCCTATCTAGCAAATGGCGGAGCCAGGATCTACACCCAGGAAACCTGGCTCCATAAATTTTGGAAATAATTTACATTTGATATATTTTTAGAAAGCATTGATTTATTTCTTAAGGTTATTTTATACTTGAAGGTTGTTTTTATTTTTAATTTCTTATGAGGGGGAGAAGGCCAACTTATCTTTTCTGCATTTGGGAACTCTGGTGATCTTAATCTAGGTTTGTCCTAAGGTGTAATATGGCAAGAAAAATCTAATTCAGAAGATTTGAATAAAGGAAAATGGGCAAAGTAACTGAAAATATCCTGAATGAAATCACCCAAATTATTATAGTCTTAAGTGAAGCAAACATCTGGACTACACAGGCTTGGGTAACTTCTGTTTCCCAGTATGATGGAGTTTTTTGTATTCAAACTAATATTCTCACTGAGATAATAATAGCTGGATTTTTTTAAAGTGGTTGGAAGGCATCAAAGAGTAGCAAAGGCAGCAAAACCTTTAAGTGCCAAGATCCCAGATAAAAGGAATATATATTGATGTAAGCCCAGCATTCTCCATATTATCTGCTTTTCTCCTCAAATTATTTGATAATTCCTAAGTGGTATGGGGTTTTTGGCATTCTCAAAACTGGAGAGACAAAAATTGGGGATTCAAATATTCAAAAACATCCAGGACTTCAGGGACTGAGATCCTGGTTTAAAAAAAGGAATCACAGAGAAGAGATCCCAACATTCTGAACTGTTTTCCCCTTAAAGCACCTGCCAATTGCTAGATGGTGTTAGACAAAGCATTAATATGCAGCAAATAAGATAAAAACATAAAGGGTGAGTTTATGTTTGGGAGTTCAGGATCCTTCAAGGAGCTGGAGCTTGTGAACATCCTAAGTTTTCAGGCCTCATAACTGAAAGGCCCCAGAAGTAATGGAAAACAGAAAATAGATGCATCCTCACAAAAACCTGGATCCATCCTAGAATCATTACAATACCTAGTTGGATCAAGGTAATTCACCCCTATTCTTACTATTTTCCAGAGAAAATTAACCTTCTTTAAGGGAAGATAACATCATACAGAGCCTCTGCCATTTTTCATATACCATTTCCAATTCACTCCAAAATCATTAATCATGCTAGGAAGTAGGTATAACTGACCAAAATCCAAGAGGAAAAAATAGACAGTAGAAATAGACCCATAGGTGATTTATCTTCTATAGTTATCAGACAGGGACTTTAAAATGACCACAGTTGACCCTTGAACAATCTGGAAGTTGACTGTCCACACAGTTGATAATCTGGGTCTAGGTTTACAGTCGGCCCTCCATATCTGCAGTCCCACACCCACAGATTCAACCAACCATGAATTGTGTAGTACTGTATTGTGTATTTAGTGGAAAAAAAACCCCACATAAGTGAACCCACACAGTTCAAACCTGTGTTATTTAAGGGTCCACAGTATAATTAATATGTTCAAGGAAATAGCAGGATGGAGAGTTCCACGTGCAAAATAGTAAAATCTATAAAAAGGAGAACATATTAAATTTAATTGAAAAATACAATTAAGAGCACAACAGATGGGTTCAAGAACACAGAAGATATAGCAAAAGAGAAAAACAGTGAAACGAATGATTAGCAGACAATATCTAGATTGAAGAATAAAAGAATGGAAAATACTGAAAATAATGTAAGAGACATTTGGGACATATGAAAGCTAACATGTATATTAGGGAGAGGAGAGAAGAGGAGAGAGAGATAGGACAGAAGCAATATTTGAAGAGAATTGGCTGAGAAGTTTCCAAAACTTATAAAAGATATGAAACAACAGATTTTAGAAGCCCTATATATCCCAAACAGGATAATTACAAAGAAAACCACACATAGACACATCGTGACCAATCTGCTGAAAACTAAAGACAAAGACAAAATCTTAAAGCAGTGAAACAAAAAAATTATATTAATTTATAAGGAGCAAAAAAAATCAACAGTAAAACAAACAAGCCAACTAGAAAATTGGCAAAATTTTTAACAGTAAAACAAACAAGGCAATCAGAAAATTGGCAAAATACAGGAAAAGATATTTTCCCCAAGAATGTATAAAGATGACAAATAAGCACACAAAATGATTTTCCAGCATCATTAGCTATTAGGGAAATGCAAGTTAAAACCATAATGAGATACTACTACACACCTGTCAAAATGACTAAAATAAAAAAGTGACAATACCAAATGCTGGCAGAGAAACTGAATCACTCGTATTGCTAGTGGGAAAGTAAAATGGTACAGCCACTATAGAAAACATTTTGGCAGTTTTTTGAAAAATTAAACATGCAACTACTGTTTGTACTCATGCAATTGTACTCCTGGGTATTCCAGAGAAATGAAGGCTTATGCTAACAGAAAAGCTTGTACACAAATGCTTTTAGCACCTCTCTTTGTGATGGTCAATAATTGGAAACAGCTCAGGTGCTTTCAATGAGTGAATGGGTGAACACATTTTAGTACATCCATACTATAGAATACTACTTAGTAGTAAACTGACACAAACTATGATGCACACAAAAACCTGCACGAATGTCCAGAGAATTTTTCCGAGTGTAAAAAACTAATCTCAAAAGGTCACTTACTGTACAATTCCATTTCTATAACAGTATGACAAAATTATAGAAATGAAAAATAGATCAGTGGTTGCCAGAGATTAAGGAGGGAATTAGGGGAAGTGCCTATGGCTGTAAAAGGACAACAGGAGGGATGCTTATAGTGTGATGGAAACATTCTGCATCTTGACTGCATTAATGTCAATATCCTGGCTGTAACATTGTACTACAGCTCTGCAAGATGTTACCTTTAGGAGAAAGTGGGTAGAGGGTATATGGGTTCTCTCTGTATTGTGTCCCACAACTGCATGTGAATCTACACTTATCTCAAAATAAAAGTTTAATTAAAAATTTTTAAATGAAGGTGACATAAGACATTTCAGTCAAAAACTGAGGGAATTTGTTCCAATAGAATTACATAAATTTCTGAAGAGTTGTTTAAGCAGAAGAAAAATGATCCCACATGGAAACACAGAGATACAGAAAGGGCAGATATACAGATAAATTTAAATGAATACCAACTTTATAAACCCCCATGTCTTGTAGGGGTTAAAGTGTGTGTAGATTCAAAATATAGGGAAACATTAGCACAAAAGGTAGAGAGGATGAATAGAATTAAAGTTTTCTAAGACTCTTGTATTCTGGTCAAAGTACTAATTAATAATAGTCTCTAATAAGATAAGGGTGCACAATGTAATCCTTGTAATATCCATTAAAAGAATAACAAAAGAATGTATAGGTAATAAACTAATACAGCAGGAAAATGATTTTAAAAATTACTTGATTCCCAAAAGAAGCAAAAAAAGGTTGGCGGGGGGAGAGAAAATGATAGGATAAATAGGTAGAAATATTGGGTTGACCAAAAAAGTTCGTTTGGGTTTTTCTGTAACATCTCACAGAAAAACCCGAACGAACTTTTTGGCCAACCCAATAGTAACATTGAAGAGTTAATTGCAAACATGTAAATAATTACAGAGATTACTATAATATATAAACTGACCAAATATTCTAATTAAAAGACAAAAACATCAGACTGTATTAATAAGAAAATTCTAACTCTTCACGTAAGGGATGAAAATTGATATACAAACTAACAAGCAAAAACTGTTGCAGCATTATTAGCAAGCAATAGTACTTACTTGTAATATAAGCAAGAGATACTACTAGAGACATAGAAGAACACTTCATAATTCACTGCTCTAAATATGCATGCACCTAATAAAATAGCATCAAGATAAATAGAAAAATTCACTCATAGTATTGGTTTAACATATTGTTTTCAATAACTTACAGAACAAGTAGCAAGATAAGGTAGAGGTATAGAATATTTTAATGATGCAATTAACCAATCCAACTTGATTAACACATGAAGAATGATGATCTCAAGAATTACAAAATACACAACTTTCCTCTCAAATATATTTAACAATATTGACTATATGCTGGGCTACAGGAGTTTTTCAATACATTATAAATTATCAAAATCACAGAGTATACTCTGTACACAGTGGAACAAAGCTAGGACTCAGTATTAAACAGACAAACAGAAAATCTCTAAATGGAAACCAAGCAATACATTTCTAAATAATCCATGAATTAAAAAGATTTACATTGCAATGTAAAAATATTTTGAACTGAACAATAATATAATGTATCAAAATTTACATGCACCTAAAGCACTACTTAATGGAAATTATTATATCTGTTTAAAAAAAATACTGAGGTTCCACTTTTAGCATGGTACTTTGAGGACCTCCGTGGCCCTGTTCCCTAGTGAAACAAGCATAACTTGTGAAAGTATTTTTAAATTTCATAGAAAGTCTCTGAGAATTGTCCTTAGGGTATAGAGCCAATGAAGAAACATTTATTCAAGAAAACATACTAAAACTTGATAAGAACATTGAGAATCTGTGGCACTTCTGAGTCACTTCCATGCATGCTCCATCCTGGAAAGGTGTAACCAATAAGATTGGGCTCCTTTTCCCCTCAGCTCTTGATAAAGGGACACAGTATCTCACTGGGAAAGGCAGGCCATCAGCGTTTCTCCAGCTCTAGTGTTAAATTCCTGGTCAGTGCAGCCAAGAGGTTGGGGGCACCCTTCCTCTACCTAGCCCCCACTCGTAGGGGCAGATGCTCTACTCCAGGCACAATAGGTCAAAAATCCTGAGGCCCTTATTACCCTCAATCCAGCTCACTTGTAGGGCAGAGGTTCTATTCCAGAGGCAATCTGAGACTAGGCTACCGACACTGCTCCATGTCCAGAGGATTTTCCCAGAGGGAGAGACAATCCGTGAGAGCAGAGAGATCTGTAGATCTTCCCAGAGGAACTGACTTTATTAAATAGAATGTGGGGAAGTTCAAGCTTAAGGTTGCTCTTGAAAATAATGGAGATTTTGATGGTAAACAATTGAGAGGAGACTGATAGAAGAGCAAAAGCTAACCTGTAGACCAGCTAGTTTACCAGAGAGAACCAGGGAAAGAAACGGCTAAAAAGAGCCCTTCTGGGATCAGAACAAACAGATTGGCCTCAAAAACTGCCCCTAATGAATTTAATTGGATCATAATGTGGAGCAATTTATGCCCCAGAGCATTGTAAGAAATACTAGAGCAATTAGCGGAAAATTAGTGAAGCCCAACAGCTGGGTGTGATACCAAATGTGGCAGACAGTATAACAGAGATCAGGGGAAAAGACAGTTAAAGAGAGCCACGCTAAAACTAATCATTGCAAGCTGACTGGGCACAGTCACTGAAACAGCACCCTTGTATTGTGCTTTATGGTTCACATAGCACTTCCACGATTCTATTTCATTTGACGCTGAATCAATAAAAACATTAATTTTTTAAAAGGTTTAAAAATCCATGATCTAAGTTTCTACCTCAAGTAGCTGGGCAAAGAAGAGCTGGGATATAGCTGCCCAGAATAAAGACATTTTCTAGCCTCCCGTCTAGCTCTGTAGCTTTGTGATTAAAACAGGCCAACTGGATGTAGATAGACATGTCATGTGTAGCTTCCAGAACCTTCCTTAAAAACAAATGAGCAAACACACGTGTCTGAGCCCTTTTCGTTGTTTTATTCTGTTTACCATCCTACTGCTTGGGAGCATGGAGGTGATGGCCACCAGTGGACCATGAGGAAGCGGGCTATATATCCTAGAGATGGATGGTGGAGCTATGAGCTGGAAGAAGCCTGATTCCCAAAGACTTCATGGAAAAAAGCTGTCAATCCAGTCCTACATTTCTTCCCTCTGGACTTTTAGATGAGAGAGAGAGAGAGAGAGAGAGAGAGAGAGAGAGAGAGAGAGAGAGAGAGAGAGAGAGAGAGAGAGAGAGGGAGGAAGTTCTCTCATACTTAAGGCACTATTATTATATGTCAAACCTATTCCCAAGTGTTAGAGTTTCCACCATCAAAAAAAGGGGGAGGGGAGGGAACTTTGTGCAAGTGAAATGTCAGATGTTAAATAAGCTATGAAATTTCATGAAATTCCAGGAATCCATCTAGAAAACAGAATGCAATGCATTTTGCTTTTTGCAAAAGCATTGCAAAAGAAATCCTAGAAAACAGCTCTTCATTTCTCCAGGTAATTAAATTAGTAACCTTTAATTAATATTTGGTAATAATCATGTGAAGATTCTTTAAAGTCTTTCTAGACACTGAGGAGTCACATGGGTTGAAGATAAAGAAAAAGGAGAAAAGAAACAACAAAATTACTCAGGGAATAAAAATGGGCTCTCCTTTCACCCTGCTTGCCTTTTCATAGATTGCATGAGGGATATAAATTCTTTACTTTTAAAGAGAGACAATTTTTCACATGAAACTAAGGATTTCATGGGAAAATGGTTGACAAATCACCTCTTTCTCATACAAAAAGGAAAGCTGCAAAATGTTAATTTTCCATCAGCAACATCCAGTACAATTAGAACAAACATTGATCTCTGTTTTTGCTTTTTTCTTTTTAAAGATTGGTTTAGAATCATAACTCTCTCCTTGCTGTCAGACACTCTTGTACATCTATAAACCTGATTTTTACAGATCATCAAGGATTCTATTCCTCCCTACTTCCAAGAGATAAAGAAATAGACTGAAAAGCATGAAGAATCTAGATGCTTTCTGTGGTGCCTGTGTTGAAATGCAACTCCTATAAACAAGAAGAGAGAATCAATCCTGAAATTTATCTGCAGCCCCAAGTCATGCATTTTGTTGAGTTTTTGTACAAAACGTGGGTATCAAGGGTTCTTGCTGCATTATAATGGAAAGGGTATGAACTTTGGAATCGGGGACACTCAGATTTAAAAGTGGGCACCCAAAACATGACTTTTTCTTTTCTGTGACTTCAAACAACTTACTTAACACCTCTGAGTCTTCATTTTATTATCTGTGAAATAGCAGTACTAATGGCCCTGCAGGGTGGTGATAAAGAGTGATGCTCAAGCTTAGTAGTGCATCTGATACAGTTAACAGAAAGCTAAACTTCACAATTACGAAGAATAATCAACAAATGTGCTAATTAGGGTCCAGGTTACCTAAGTTTACGCTTTCTAAAGAACAAATTTACTTAAAGTGTGATTTCTTATTTTCATGGAATTCCTTAGTAAGTAAATTATAATAGTTCCTAACATCAAGAGAACTATGCATTTATATTTTCATAGTCTATATTTCCACTTAATAGCATTTAATGACAGTTGAAACCACAGCATAGAATCATATTTAACCTATCAAAAATGAGACGTTCAATTATTAAGTTTCCCATGGTGTAAAGTTGTCAGCATCCTCCGAGCTCATGAGGATGAATGTCATGAGATCAGCAACCTCACCAAAAAGGAGTGAGAGCCCACAGTGCCTGGATACACTTGTGCCAGGGCTGGAGGGACTCAAAACTTTCCAGAGCAACAAGACTTGACATCGGCCTTTTCTCCGAGAAATTTTTTATAAGGAAGTTCATGAGGAAATAATTCCCAGTAAACAGAGTTGAAACAGGAATGGGAGGAGAAGCAATTTGGTAGGGGCTCGGGGGGAGGGCGGGGGGACCCTCACCAAAGGAGGAGAAGCATGAAGTCAAGATGAAAGGAAGATTTCTGACTCAGTAAGGCTGTTCACTTGGGAATGAGTATCAGTGGAAACCTTCTAAAAAAGGATGAGAGGGGCTTCCCTGGTGGCTCAGTGGTTGAGAGTCCGCTTGCCGATGCAGGGAACACGGGTTCGTGCCCCTGTCCGGGAAGATCCCACATGCCGCGGAGCGGCTGGGCCCATGAGCCATGGCCGCTGAGCCTGAGCGTCTGGAGCCTGTGCTCCGCAACGGGAGAGGCCACAGCAGTGAGAGGCCCACGTACCGCAAAAAAAAAAAAAAAAAAAAAAAAAAAAAGGATGAGAGGCTTGGAGTCGGAGTCCTACAGCGTGAGTCCCCAGGTAGTCTCTGAGCTCTGCAGGGCCTCTCTAGTTCCTATAGTTACACCTAGGCGCACCGCAACATCAAATCAGTAACTTCTCTTTTTGCCTCACCAGCTTGAGTGGGCATTCCATCATTTGAAGCAAGTGATCTCTAATATAAACACAATCATCTTTGTCCTTCACTCAATTAGTGTCACTGATTCCTCAAAATGGAAAAGACTTTCATTACCTCGATCATCGCACTCATTTGTTCATTCATTCACCTAATAATCTTCAGTGAGTGCTTTCTCTGTGTGTCAGAGGACACAGCAATGAATAAGAAAGACACAGACTTTGGCCTCATGGAGTTTATAGTTACTGAACAATTACAACATTTAGTAAATAATGAGTGACATAGAAGGAGAGCTACCCGGTGCCAGCCCAGGAGAACATAATGCCGTCTGGGATTTCACAGAAAAGCTCTCAGAAGATATGACCCTTGAGTGAAGAATAAAGAGGAGTGAGCCAGTTGAGGAGCTGGGAGATGTACTGAGCAGAGAAAACAGTGGGTTTAAAACCTCAGAGACGAGAGGCCACATGGCGTGTTAGAGGAACTGAGAGGCCAGGATGGCAGAGCGCTGAGAAAAGTAAGTGGCACACGATGAGCAAGCCGGTTGTGGGCAGCTTATAGAGGGCTTTGTAAACGAATGTAAACAGGTAACTGAGGCACTCGCTCAAGGACACCCAGCTAACAGGTGGCAGATTGGACCCTAGGTCATCTGAGCTCTAATTCAGAGACCAACTAAACTTTTTAAAGTAATCTTTTAAAAGTTTTTTTCTGATTCTAACGGTAACACATGCTGATTGTAGAGAGAATGTATCTTCTATTGGCACAAAGGGCACTATGCAAATGGCCCCCAGGTACCCAGTACACACCTTGCGTGATGTATAACATCAAATGATCACCCTCAGCAAATCCATTATCCCCAGACACTAGACATCTTTAGAATGTCTTTAATTATAGGATTTGTCCAGACTGAGCCATACAAAAGTCACAGGATTAGGGTTCATGATGAAAATCTGTCCATTACACAAAGGACCCCACACTCTTTCCCATATGTCAGCTGCTTGCCCGTTTTTACTGCATGAAAATGTAGACTTGAAGATAATCGAGTGATTATACTCAGAAAGATATCTGATAAATTATATTTGCACATTCCCTGGTCTCTTCATGGCCTGGTCTCCAGAACGTCTCTGTCCATTTCAAAATCAGAAGATGGTGTTTTCATCACCCAACCACAGAAGCCCTTTAGGATGTCTCTGCCTCTCTCCGCACTGCCAGCAGCTCCAATTCCTTGGTCAAACCCAAACTGAGCACTTCTCATAAGGATTCATGCACCAGAATAGAAGCCCCTTGTCCTTCCTCCTGGGAAGGCGCTCTGCAAGGCTACGGAATCAACCTTTCCCTCCTAGTTGGAGCGGCAAGCAAACGAGCCCCAGGAAGCCTGGCCAGCAGATAAAGTGCTTGATTAAGATGCCCTCCTCTTCATAGTTAATTGGCAGATCGTTTTTAGAGTTCATGCCTTAGAATTCGTTCTTTCTGGATTGTCATTTTATTTTCCTGCCACCCACATTAAAAGAAAGTCTCTTTTGCCTGTCTTTGCAGTTCCCAAGCCTAATGATAATCACGGTTTCAGCCTATTGCCTTGAGATTCTGACAGCATAAATAATGCAGGTGCACAGAAATAAAATGTAGCTATGCTGGCTTTTGCTTCTCTAGCCAATCAACTACCAAAAAAAAGGAAAGAGACTGAATTGATAGAAAGATGCATTTTACTATCCAGCTGCCAAGGGGGCACTGCCGACAATGAGGATTTTAGAATAATAACCCTAAAGAGAGGAGGTTCAGAGCGTCCCATTCACTGCGGCCACAGCCTGAAAGACGCATTGTTCCCGACAGGTCAGGTGGAAGACCCCTCCCATGAATGCAGCATTCTGAGGAAATGCTAAGCCAACCATTTTTTAAAAGACCCTCTGACACCAGAAATTTCAAACATGATTTGGTTCTCAGGGAGCGATACCATATCCTCACAGGTGTGGGATAATCAGGCATCTAAGAACAGCAGCTTCTCCAAAAACAGCTGCGGAAAGGATAAAGATACAATTGGTCCATTTAAAATCTGTGCAGTGGACTCCCCGGCTTAATGTCTGCATTCTGAGAGCTGTGGCAGGGTTGCGAAATGGGGCTTTCCAGCTGCCAGAAAGAGGAGGGGCCCTGATATGAGGACTTTGCCCTGGGAGGTGTCTGAACTTAGAAATACATTTTTTAAAATGTCAACATATAAAACATTATAAAGGGAAATACTCAACAATAAAATATTCACCCATTCCATTATCCTGCTTAAGACTTTCCCCCCATGTTTTTCTCATGCTCTCTTCTAACCTTTAATTTTGACAGAGAGAAAAATGAACACAGTTACAAAGATAATATTTAGGTATGATTCTTTTATTGGCTTGTTTTGCACTTGGCACTGAGTGCTTTATGTGAGTTACCTCATTTGATCTTCATAACAGCCCCATGAGGTAAGTCCCATTATTACAGATATGAAGAAACTGAGTTTTAGAAGAGTGACCATCCTTGCCTGAGGTGCCTGACTTAATCCGTGGAGTTAGTTCACAGGAGAGCTGGTACTCACATCCAGAAGCCAAAGGTCTTCCCTTCTTTCCACTCATCGTGGGCTAATGAATACCTTCTGAAGCCTTCAGAGCCTCCATATTTATCCTTTCCAGTTGCTACATGAATTCCAATGAACTGATATGCCATGGTATATTTAATATTTAATTCTCTGACTGCTTCAGATTTCAGTTGCTTCTAGATTTTCTCTGTTATAAATAGCAACACATAAACATCTTTATACGTTTGCTTTTTTTCCTTTGAGCTGTTTCCTTGGGCAAAAGAGACTAATGAAAGTGACTACCGAGTCATAGGTACTGAAAGTTGGGCCTTTGATACTACTTCTCGTCAGACTTTTAAATGAACTGTAACTGTTTTTCTAGCCACTAGCAAGAACTGGATGTACTGTATCTCCACAGGCTTGTTAGCACTGCATCAGATAGATCTAGATCGATTGATCTATCTATAATTTATCTATTGTTCTTCGTTTATAAGTGCCAAATAACAACCTGTCATCACTCAGATTTTTATTTCTTGCCCTACTGGAGAGTTGAACAGTTTTTCATATATTTGTTTGCCATTTGTATTTCCCTGTCTAAAATTCTATTTAGTACTTCTGTATTCATTGAGACCCAGATTTCAATCCTCACCAGATACAGCTTTGTATAATTCCAAAACTAGTATCTTTCTCTCCCCAGTTCCCAGTCTGCTCAGTGAGATGGTGATGGTAATGATGATTCCAGCTTTATGTTAAGCTCCACCTACATTCCTTCCCACCCCGCTAGTTTTTACCAGAAGAGTCTGCGGCAGTGCCACGCCATTTTCTGACACGTTGTTACTCATGTACATCTGTATATATTCCTTAAAGGATTTCAGACCTTGATGAAGGAATGACCTTATTTGCAGTTACACTGTTCTAATGCTTCCCATAAGTCACGCCTGGTGAGATAAAGAGCACGGCGCCCTTTAAACAGAGTGAAGAGGAAAGGATGACCCACGTCCCAGCAGTAAACACACCGCAGTGAGGGAAGAAGCTAGGGCACTGGGCTGAGGTTCCACAAGAATTTCAGAAAAATGGGGCTGATGAGGCCCTATCATCTCACAAACCTGTGAATGAAACAGTGTCGAAAGCCTCCCTTCTTCTCAACTTTTCTTTTGTTAGGCTCCCTTTATTGTCTAGGACATTCTAAATTAGGTTATCTGCTACTAGCAATCAGAGGCTTCTGACTAATGTAGAACAGTCCCCTTCATAACTATAAGGGTAGGTATTTTCATTTATTTTTTATTATTAAGAGGGACTCAAGTATGAAGCCACTTGGCCATCTGTAAGACAACCACCATCCTCCACCCTTCACCTGCTGACCTCCAGGAATTTTGTACACAGATAGTGGTAATCCTGCTTTAATGAAAAATGGCATCAAAAATGAAGGTGCTTTTGAAGTCTTAAGAAGTTAGGGATTATTTAGCTTTAACATTTCTAATCTCGGGACGTTGCCTATTTTATTCACTCTGTATTCACAGCATTGAACAGTGCCTGGCACGTGGCAAGTGATCAAAATGTACTTGTTCAATGAATGAATGAATGGAAAGGTGAATGAATGAACTAAAATTCAGTTTTGAGGATAAAGACCCCGCAAAAAGATACAGATGTATGATCTGAATTTAGAAAACTGACTCAAGTGTGGTTTCTTCAACTTGGACTAGGGTCTAGGGATGTGAAATATTAAGGAAAACCAGTTTTTATCAGCTTTGAATTTTCTGAAAAATCATATCCAGTTTCTTCAGTTTTTGCCAAAGTAACATGTGCCCTGGTAACAAAGGAATCCCTGATGAAGAATGGGATAGGCTCTAAAGGCATTCTGACCATGGCGTGATCCATGAAAAAGCTAATTTCAAAGTAGCTTTTCCAGGTTAAACCAAAGCTACAAATGTCAGAGTATGTTGATCCTTGACCCTCAACTTCTCCAAAACAAAACACTTGAATATATGCAGCCAATATCTGAACTATCTACATTGGCACCAGCCTTCTAGTGCTTTCATAGCAGGAAATGGCAAATACCCAGTTACTTGGGAAAGCAACAGGGGAGCAAAACCAAATAGGGACCTTTTAATCATCAAGTGTATAGTAAATTCACGGTAAGAGTAAATCTGCATGTGACATTCCAGAGGATAGTTTTGCAGAGGAAGTGAATACTGTGATACCATGTGTGCAAGTACACACACATACACACAGAGATGATGTGATTTATCCACTACTATTATACACTGAATGTGTCCCCCTAAAATTCATATATTGAAATTCTAACCCCCAATGGATGGTATTAGGAGGTGGGGACTTGGAGAGGTAAATAGGTTATAAGGGCAGAGCCCACATGAATGGAATTAGAGCCCTACTAAGAGAAGCTCTAGAGAGCCCCTTTGCCCCTTCTGCCATGTGAGGACACAGCAAGAAGACACCCGTCTATGAACCAGGAAGTGGGCCTGCACTAGACACTAAATATGCCAGCACCTTGATCTTAGACTTTCCAGGCTCTAGTCTGTGAGAAATAAATATTTGTTATTTATAAGCTATGCATTATGGTATTCTGTTACCGCAGCCCAAATGGACTAAGACACCTACACCTGTGCTTGAAAACTCAGGTCACTTCAGTTCAACCAGTTGCTTTCTCCCCCAGAAAGCTTCCAGATATTCAACATATAAATGAGCTAAGTCTTTCTGATTTCTCATTTACAGATCTCTTTGTTAATCACTTAATATACTTTTATTGAGTCCTGATGAAATTATTATGTTTTTTTAACCAATAAAAAATTATACAATGGTAAACTGGTATTTATTAAGCACTTAGCCTATGCTAGCTATAGTATCTGAAAATTTTTGTACATGAACCAACATATTTTTACAATGACCCTTGAGGGGTAGGTATTATTTCCATTTTATGGAAGAGAGTACAGAAAAATTAATAACCTTCCCAGGTCACATAGCTAGTAAGTAGTGAAGAACTAAGTTGTCTCTGAACTAAGTTGTCTCTGAAAGTCATGATTCCTGTGGTCTGGCTCTACACAGCCCATGACGAGGGCAGGAACTTCCAAAACCCACAATCCAATAGCCACACATTTCTCGAGCTCTTCCTAAGTGCTAGCCCTCCACCAGGCTCTGTGTGGGGTTCAGAGATGAATGTAACCACCGCGGTGGTCCTCAAGGTGCTTACAATAATCTATTGGGAGGAAATGACAGAGAAGCAAATGAATATTATAAAAGGCCAATGAAACCTGTGTTATAAAGAGATTCAAGCAAAGAGATCTAGAAATTCAAGATGGGCACCAGTAAGCACTGGAGTGTACACTGTTTCCTTGAGTTCACAGTAGTATTACAGTAGAAAAAAATATTCTGGCAACCTATTTACAAATCCTATTTTTCCCACATCAAGGTCTCTCTTGGGTTGCAAGTAAAAAACTGCCATTATTTTCCAGGCTACAAAGCCACCATGTGCTGGCTGGAAAATGCTAGGCAGAGTTCTTATCCCCGCTCTGGAGACGAAGAGATGTGAAGGTTTGTCTGAGACTCTGCTTTCTTGGGGAGTGAGGGTGGTGCCTATAAAAGTAATTCCTTAGTGGCTGTATCAATTTACATTCCCACCAACAGTGCAAGAGGGTTCACTTTTCTCCACACCCTCTCTAGCATTTATTGTTTGTAGATGTTTTGATGATGGCCATTCTGACTGGAGTGAGGTGATACCTCATTGTAGTTTTGATTTGCATTTCTCTAATGATTTGTGATGTTGAGCATCCTTTCATGTGTTTGTTGGCAATCCGTATGTCTTCTTTGGAGAAATGTCTACTTAGGTCTTCTGCCCATTTTTGGATTGGGTTGTTTTTTTGATATTGAGCTGCATGAGCTGCTTGTAAATTTTGGAGATTAATCCTTTGTCAGTTGCTTCATTTGCAAATATTTTCTCCCATCCTGAGGTTTGTCTTTTCGAATTGTTTATGGTTTCCTTTGCTGTGCAAAAGCTTTTAAGTTTCATTAGGTCCCATTTGTTTATTTTTATTTCCATTTCTCTAGGAGGTGGGTCAAAAGGAATCCTGCTGTGATTTATGTCATAGAGTGTCCTGCCTATGTTTTCCTCTAAGAGTTTTCCTCTAAGAGTTTTATAGTATGGAGGCTCCTTGAAAAACTACAAATAGAACTACCATACGTCCCAGCAATTCCACTACTGGGCATATACCCTGAGAAAACCATAATTCAAAAAGAGTCATGTACCACAATGCTCACTGCAGCACTATTTACAATCGCCAGGACATGGAAGCAACCTAAGTGTCCATCAAAAGATGAATGGATAAAGAAGATGTGGCACATATATACAATGGAATATTTCTCAGCCATAAAAAGAAACAAAATTGAGTTATTTGTAGTGAGGTGGATGGACCTAGAGTCTGTCATATAGAGTGAAGTCAGAAAGAGAAAAACAAATACCATATGCTAACACATATATATGGAATCTAAAAAAAAAAGAAAGGTTCTGAAGAACCTAAGGGCAGGACAGAAATAAAGATGCAGACCTAGAGAATGGACTTGAGGACACGGGGAGGGGGAAGGGGAAGCTGAGACGAAGTGAGAGAGTGGCATGGACATATATACACTACCAAATGTAAAATAGATAGCTAGTGGGAAGCAGCCGCATAGCACAGGGAGATCAGCTCGCTGCTTTGTGACCAGCTAGAGGGGTGGGATAGGGAGGGTGGGAGGGAGACGCAAGAGGGAGGAGATATGGGGATATACGTATACGCATAGTTGATTCACTTTGTGATAAAGCAGAAACACACCATTATAAAGCAATTATACTCCAATAAAGATGTTAAAAAATAAGTAATTCCTACCTCATAAGGCTGTTGTAAGTATTAAATGAGAAATATTTGTATATCACCTAGCATTTTGTAAAAGCATAAGCCAAAGCTGCCTTCCTCCAAAACTTGCTGAAGAAACAAATTACATAAGATAAACTATAGCATGCATTGCTTGATTTTCTTCATTCATATTTCATCTTTAAATATTTAAAAAATGGAAGATATTTAAAATTTAAAATATTTGGGGAAGTGAAAAGAAAGCCAAGTGAACATTTATTCATTCATGAAGCTGGAAAGAGGGATGTGACACATTGTGCTGTTCCATGTCAGATTTGTCTAGAACACATTTTTCCTCTGTGTGAAGGACAGACATGAGCTGTCATTTGCCTGTTTGCTCTCAATTCTATTCCTTCCCTTCTAGGCTCAGCTCTGTTTTGCAGCGAGCTGGACTCTGCCAGCTAGCTACATTCTCCAGAATCCTGCCAACTGACTATCAATTAGATCCAAGCAGTGAGACACACTGGCATGTGTTTGGAAGATGCAAGGTGGAGAGAAGCCATTGCTCACCCTCTCTCTGCCTCCAGCCCCATGTCCAGCCATGGAGGCAGCAGGTGGCTCTGGACTCCATTGGTGCTGACTGTTCCGGGTGCAGCAGAAGCAGCCTTGAGTGGCTGTGGTCCAGTAGCCTTTGCAGTTCCAGCAGTAGCATCAGGGGGTCCAGGAGCAGATGCACACTTGGATAATTCCAAGGAGTGCACTTCTCAGCTCTGGGGCACCACCTCGGCTCTTTAGTTCTTCCAGTAATAGCAGCTTGACACTAACCTCTGTGTTATCCCACCTTCCCTTCTTTTGTTCCTTCAGCCCTTACTTTTGGAATCAGTCTCCTATTTTAAACCTCCTTTATTTGACATACCTAACGTGGTTTCTCTTTTCCTGATTAAACCTTTACTGATACATTTAGCCAAAAAAAAAAAAAAAAAAAAAAAGAATGAAAAATCCTTTTCTGATGACCAGAATCATATTTAACCCAAACAAAGCCCATAAAATGCAGTCTAATTGTTTTTATAAGCCTTGTCAGGATATAGAAATGTTCTTTGATATTTTGCAATTACGTAGAGTTCAAAAGTTTTCTGATGACAAACGGCATCGCTTCACGGAATGCCAGAATAGTTTTGGCAACTAGTTACAGTTTTAGAAAATTAAAGATATGGTGAGTATGTAGAATGTGAAAAAACTTTTTTCCTGCTGTTAGCAAGGCCATGAAATGTTCTACTTAATAAAAAGAGAAGAAAAAGAGATCTTAGAACTGGCTGAAAAACTAGGTCCTAGAACCTCTGTTTAAAAGGCTGCAATTGTAAGATGCACCCACATGAAAGACAAGAAGGATCTTTCAATATTCTTCCTTCAAGTTTAAGTTTCTATACACAAGGCCTCCCCATTGGTGAAAATCACTCCCACCAACCTCCTGAGTTTGGCCTGCCTTGGAATTTCACAGCGCTTTTTAGGACAAAGGTACCAAAACAATATTTTTCGTCAATCCTGACAAGATTTTCAGGAAATAAAAATGTAAAAACCATCAGTACCCAGGCTTCTTAAGGTCAATAGCATGGGGATAAAAACATTTCTAGAAAAAGGGAAGGAGCCAATGAATGTTTACAGGTTGATGGGTTCTCAGAATACTAGAAAATTCAAGACTGTACTCAAAATACATTGCTCTTTAACTGGGGTTTAAGATCAGAATACAGGAAAGCCCGAGAGAGAAGCCAGACCATTTTCTGAGTATGATGAAAGTTGACAACAACCCACTGGAAGCATCAGTGGAGCGATTACATAGGGCAGTGCCAACTGAGGCAAGAGAATAAGAAAATTCTGGAGAGATCCCTGTTTGCCTTCCAAAGTCCTAGGAAGAAAATTAAATGCAGCAGCTTACTTATTGATCTACATGGGGGCAGTCTGTGTTACAAATTTTCATTTCCCTTTGATCAACTGTCAGAAGGAAACAGTGTAAATCCTATAATTATCTGAACAAAATGTCATTTAATTGTCATGAAACTTCTATATCCAGTCAATTGTTTCTTTGTTCTGATCTCAAGGAATAAGGAAATAAAAAAAATAATCTCTGTAAGTAGAGCAGGGGACCTATGCTCTCTTCTAACTGTCATCTTGGCCCATTCCCAGCCTCTCTATAGAAGCTGGAATACGGTATTATTACTGGCAGTATTTGTACTGATCAGCATCAAACTCCCTATCTACTGAGCCCTCCCAGTTTCTACTGGCCTTTTGTACCCTGGTCCTGATGGGGACCAAAGCTGCACCCATGAATTACTGCTGTTCTCGCAGGCTGACAACAGCTTCCAAATTACAAATAAACCCACTATACTGGGGTACAAATAGGTACAGACTCTATTTTTCCTTAATAACTCACTATAGACTCATCCTCTTATTTTTATATAAGTTCTTACAATTTTTTTTTTTTTTTTTGGCGGAACCACTTCTCCTACCACCACTTTAGACGATGAGCTCATTAAATATACTACAAGTGTACCTTAGAGATACTGTAGGTTCAGTTCCAGACCATCACAATAAAGTGAATACTATAATAAATCAAGCCACATTGATTTCTTGGTTTTCCAGTGCATGTAAAAGTTATGTTTACACTATACTGTGGTCTATTAAATGTGCAACAGCATCACATCTAAAGAAAAATATACATACCCTAATTAAAAATACGTTATTGCTAAAAAATGCTACCCATCATCTGAGCCTTCACCAAGTTGTAACCTTTTTGCCAGTAGAGGGTATTGCCTTGAAGCTGATGGCTGCTGACTGATCAGAGTGGTGGTTGCCAAAGGCTGGGGTGACTGTGGAGGTTTCTTAAAATAAGACAACAATGAAGTCTGCCACATCAATTCACTCTTCCTTTCACAAACCATTTCTCTGTAGCATGCAATGCTGTTTAATGGTACTTTACCCACGACAGAACTTCTTTCAAAACTGGAGTCAAACTGCTGCTTCTTTATCAACAAAGTGTATGTCATATTCTAAACACTTTGTCGTCATTTCAACAATCTTCACCGCATCTTCACCAGGAGCAGATTCCATCTCAAGAAACCACTTTCTTTGTGCATCCAATAAGAAACAACTCCTCATCCATTCAAGTTTTATCTGAGATTACAGCAAGTCAGTCACTTCATCAAGCTCCACTTCTAAGTTTAGTTCTCTTGCTATTTTTATGACATCTGCAGTTACTTCTTTCACTAAAGTCGTGAACTTCTCAATGTCATCCATGAATCAACTTCTTCCAAACTCCTGTTAATGTTTATATTTTGACCTCTTCCCATGAATCATTTAGATACTTAAATGGTCTTTAGGTATCTAGAATGGTGAAGTTTTGGTGAATAGAAGTTTTTCAATTTACTTTGCCCAGAGCCATCAAAAGAATCACTTATCGGGCTTCCCTGGTGGCGCAGTGGTTGAGAGTCCGCCTGCTGATGCAGGGGACGTGGGTTCGTGCCCCGGTCCGGGAAGATCTCACATGCCACGGAGCAGCTGGGCCCGTGAGCCATGGCCGCTGAGCCTGCGCGTCCGGAGCCTGTGCTCCGCAACGGGAGAGGCCACAGCAGTGAGAGGCTCGCGTACCGCAAAAAAAAAAAAGAAAAAAAAAAGAATCACTTATCTATGGCAGCTATAGTCTTATGAAATGTATTTCTTAAATTTTAAGACTTGAAAGTTTAAATTATTCCTTGATCCATGGGCTACAGAATGATGTTGGGCTAGCAGGCATGAAAACAACATTCATCTCACTGTACATCTCTATCAGAGCTCTAGGGTGAGCTGTTGCATTCTCAATGAGCAGTAATATTTTGAAAGGCATTATTTTTCTGAACAGCAGTTATCCAGAGTGGGCTTAAAATATTCAGTAAACCACGTTGTAAACCAATGTACTGTCATTCAGGCTTTGTTGTTCCATTTATAGAGCACAGTCAGAGTAGATTTAGCATAACTCTTAGAGGACCTAGGATTTTCAGAATGGTAAATGAGCATTGGCTTCAATTTCAAGTCATCAGGTGCATTAGCCCCTAACAAGAGAGTCAGCCTGTTCTTTGAAGCTTTGAAGTCAGGCACTGACTTCTCCTCTCTAGCTATGGAAGTCCTAGATGGCATCTTCTTCCAATATAAGGGTATTTCATCTACATTGAAAATCTATTGTTTAGTGTAGCCACCTTCATTAATTATCTCAGCTAGATCTTCTGGATAACTTGGGGCAGCTTCTACACCAGCACTTGCTGTGGTATCTACCTTGCACTTTGATGTTATGAAGACGGCATCTTTCCTTAAATCTCATGAGCCAACCTCTGCTAACTTCAAACTTTTCTTCTTCAGCTTCCTCACCTCTCTCAGCCTTCACAGAATGGAATAGAATCAGGGCCTTGCTCTGGATTGGGCTTTAGCTTAAGGGAATGTTGTGGCTGGTTTGATTTTTTTCTATTCAGACCAGTAAAACTTTCTCTGTATCAGCAATAAGGCTGTTTTGCTTTTTTATCATTCGTGTGTTCACTGGAGTAGTACTTTTAATCTCCTTCAAGAACTTTTCCTTTGTATTCACAACTTGGCTTACTGTTTGGTGCAAGAGGCCTAGCTTTTGGCCTATCTTGGCTTTTGACATGCCTTCCTCACTAAGCTTAATCATTTCTAGTTTTTGATTGAAACTGACAGACATGTGCCTTGTCTTTTCACTTGAACACTTATAGGCCATTGTAGGTTTATTCATTGGCCCAATTTCAATATTGCTGCGTCTCAGGGAACAGGGAGGCCCGAGGGAAGGGAGAGAGATGAGGGAACAACAGGTCAGTGGAGCAGTCAGAACACACACATTTACCAGTTAAGTTTGCCGTCTTATATGGACGTGGTTTGTGGTGCTCCCAAACAATTACAATAGTAACATCAAAGATCACTGATCACAAATCACCAGAACAAATACAGTCATAATGAAAATATTTGAAGTATTGTGAGAATTATGAAAATGTGATACAGACACATGAAGTGAGCACATGCTGCTGGAAAAATGGTGCCAGTAGACTTGCCGGAAGCAGAGTTGCCACAAACCTTCAATTTGCAAAAAACGTAGTGACTGTGAAGTGCAATAAAGCAAAGCACAATAAACTGAGGTATGCCTGATCCTCTCCTTGTGAACCTTCTTTAGCTCAACAATAGCATCGGCTGAAAAGGACAAAGATTTCAGTGATTACTATTTACCTAGCAGTGCGGAAATCTTTATATTAACTCTTTTACTTAATCTTGACACGAACACTGTGAGGTAAAAGTATTATCCCCATCTTATAGGTGACAGAATTGAACAAACAGTATTTAAGATCATGGCTTCTGCTTTGCTTCTATGATTATGTGAATTTATGACCCCCCCCAATGGCTGAAGACTTCTCAAAAATATAGATAGATACATATCCACAAATCAGCACACTGCACAACTTCAAGGAGACATGTTGTATTTTGTGGGAAAAGCATGTCCAGGTGTCGTGCAATGCAGTGGTTCCAAGTATGACATCAGATGGAAACAGTTTTGAGTCTGACCCAAATTCCCAGAGTTGTGTTGGGAAAGGAAGGATTTCCTTAAAATCATCCCCTGTGACCAAGAATATACTCCCCCAAGCATCCTATTTCTCATAATAACCCAGTATCAACCACTTACTCTTCTTTTAATCCTTAAATAAATAACCTTTTCTACCTCACTTCCATCTCATCTACAAGTTGAGACAATTAGCCCTATACTACCCTCAAAATGAGCATAGTTCATTCACCAAAAGGAGATACTTCATGATTTTTATGAGTGAGGCATTGTGATAGGTGCTGGGAATGCCCTATACAGGTGGAGGAGACAAAAAAAAAGTGGATCATTTCAATATAACATGATAACTGAGAATCCAACCACCTCTCACTACCACACCCTGATTACTGCAGTATCTCCCAATAGGCCTCCACTTCTGTGACTGCCCCAGGTTATGGTCTGAATATTTGTGTCTCTCCACCCTCCCCACCCCCCAGTTGCTATGCTGAAGCCCTACCCCATAATGTGATGCTATTAGGAAGCAGGGGCTTTGGGTGGTAATTAGGATGAGATGAGGTCATGAGGGTGGAGCCCTCTCAATGGGATTAGTGTCCTTACAAGAGTCTCGAAAGGACTTGCTTCAAGCCACCAAGTCTATGGTACTTTGTTGCAGCAGCCTGAACAGACTAAGACGCCCCCGTTTAGTCTATTCTCTATAACACAGACAAAACAATCCTGTTAAAGCGTTAAGTCAGACCAAGTCATGTCCTCTGCACAGAGCCCTCCAGGGGCTTCTCACTGCACTTGGAATAAAAGCCAAAATATTTGCAGGGCTCTGCAGAGTCTGCCACTGGCCCTCTCCTTTGACTTGTCACCTCTTTGACCTCAGGGCTTCCTCTCCCCTCACTCATTCAGCTCCAACTAAAACCTGAAGCACAATCCTTCCTTGGGGTTTTTATCCTTACTGTTCCCTCTGCTCAGTAAACTGCACAGGTGTCTGCAGGACTCAGCCTCTCACCTCCTTTGGGTGTTTACTCGAACGTGATATTCTCAGTGATGCTTTCTCTGATTACTGAATTAAAAGTTGCAGTGTGTTCCCTGTCACAATTTCCTTTTCTCCTTTGTTTTTCCCCATAATATTTATCACCGTCTAACTTATTATATATCTTATTTTTCAAATGATCTCTTTTTCCTCCTTAGGATGTTAGTTTCATGATGGTTGGGATTATTGATAGTTTTGTTCATTGTCTGTTTGTACACCCACCATCTAGAATGCTGACATCTAGTAGATGATCAATATATATTTGTTGGATTAATGGGTGATAAATGGATGAACGGCTAGATGGATGGATGGATGAATGGAAGGATAGGGAGATGGAAAGGTGGGTGGATGGGTGGGTGGATGTGTACAAAAGGTATTATGGGAACGCAAAGAAGAGGAGAGTTCTAAATGCAGCCCGAGATGATATGCTTTGGGAAGGCAAAATGTTCATTTCACCTGGTCATACCCTCCATGTGTCAATTAGTCAATGAATATGCCTCCTTCCCACCTTCATTCTTCATGACACTTTTATTTTTTCTAGATAGCATAATTGTCATCACAGAAACAATCAACCTCTTTGGGTCTCATCTTAAGTTCAACAATTCCTTTAGTATGTTGACAGAAGATAACTTACAAGAAATTTAAAAGGAAACTCTGCGTATTACAAAAGATTTTCATGGTCACTATCCATCTCTTTATGCAGCGCTTAAGGACTCCACTATATTTTAAAGGTCTTGTTTTTATAAAGTTAACCCATATGGATAACATCCTATAACATTCTGTGCACTTCTGGCATTAACTACTTTGCTATAAAAGCTTTCCCTGTACGATTTGGGGAATGACTTTCATCTGGCCCTATCTCTGTCTTAGTGGTCATAGTTACCTAGGTTTTCCATGAAACATTTTTTAATTAAAGAAATAATTGTTGAAGGTATATAATTTCCAATATATTTTCTCATATGTGGTATGCACACTGGCAAAATACACACCACACGCACGCATGCACACACACACACAAATTTAAAGTAGTTCTTTAGGTTCTGAATTATTGAAACAGAATCTAGCAAATACTCTAAGTAGAAACATATTGACAAAATAAATGCTTTTATACAACTACATAGCAAACATCCTACACTGCAACACCTGTTCTAATCCTTGCTTCTTCAGATATTCAACAATATTTTCTATTTCTATTCCAACAGTATCAGCTGACAAGAAACGCATTTTGTTTGTCCCTAAATATATTTTAGGCATTATTTCAACCATTTTTAACAGCATCAAGAAGAACAGATTTACCCAGTCATATGTGGCTTTTTCAGTAATAAGTAGGAAATCTCAAGAGAGGCTTTTAAAGATTTATCATTAAATTTGGCAAAATTTTTAAGTACTAGTGAGAATCGCATGCCTTTAACCACCTGGGGGAGGGGTGGAGGGAGGGGGACTACAGGGTTTTGTCTTTAAGTCCTACATGTATTGCTTTTAAATGAACTGCTTATCATGATGGCTTCCTAATATCCTTGAACTTACATTAAGGTACAATGGATACCTGGGTGACATTCATCATCGAGGACAGCGAAGGTAATTCACATTTCAAATCATCTTCTTGAAAATATTTTGGCAACTTGTTAGCTCAGATGAGACTGCTGTTTTCAATATCACACTATGGCAGACGATGAGCGCATACCAAAAATAACAGAAACACCGGCTCTGCTGCTTTCTGGGCTTGGTGTGTGTTTCCATCATTAATATTATCCCATTCTTTGCAAGATTCATTCTAAGTTGCTTTTCCTCTCTGTCAGAGGAAGGAAGACCCTGAAATCTATCAATTCACTTCACTACAGGTGAATAAGGGGCAACAGGAGGCAGAAAGTGAACAAGCTGGGGGTCACTCTGATCCGAGACATGGGAATGCCCTCAATCCTCAGGAGACATTGTAATGGACACCTGGACATTGTAACGTGGGGCTGTCTGATATAAAAACTGACAAAACGTGCCAAGCTCAATCTGTGTAGTCAATATTGGTAAAGCTGAATTTCTTTCTGATTTTTAGGGGGAAAAACTCTAAATAGCTTCTTTTTGCAAGCAATGGATTATCGTGTGTACCCTCCAGGGTGTAGTGGGTTGTCCATTTTAGAGGCCACTGGTCTAGTAGGAGAAGCACTAGCCTTAGAGAGACATTCCTCACAATACTGCCATGAGGACGGTCTATAGACTGACAATCCATGCCCATGTAAGAAATGATTATTACTTAAAGAATGGAACCTAATCAAACTTCTAAGCTTTTGCACAGCAAAGGGAACCATAAACAAAACGAAAAGGCAGCCTACGGACTGGGAGAAAATATCTGTAGGTGATGCAGCCAACAAGGGCTTAATTTCCAAAATATACAAACAGCTCCTACAACTCAATAACAAAAAACCAAACAACCCAATCAAAAAAATGGGCAGAAGATCTAATTAAACATTTCTCCAAAGAAGACATACAGATGGCCAACAGGCATAAGAAAAGATGCTCAACATCACTAATTATTAGAGAAATGCAAATCAAAACCATAATAAGGTACCACCTCGCACCAGTCTGAATGGCCATCATTAAAAAGTCTACAAATAACAAATGTTGGAGAGGGTATGGAGAAAAGGGAACCCTCCTACACTGTTGGTGGGAATGTAAACTGGTGCAGCCACTATGGAAAACAGTATGGAGCTTCCTCAGAAAACTAAAAATAGAGCTGCCATATGATCCAGCAATCCCACTCCTGGGCATATACACAGACAAAACTATAATTTGAAAAGATACATGTACCTGTATGTTCAAAGCAGCACTATTTACTATAGCCAAGACATGGAAACAACCTAAATGTCCATTAATAGATGAATGGATAAAGAAAATGTGGTATATATATATAGATATAGATATAGATAGATATACATACACACACACACACACACACACACACACACACACACACACAAAATGGAATATTACTCAGCCATAAAAAGAATGAAATAATGCCATTTGCAGCAACATGGATGGGCCTAGAGATTATCATACTAAGTGAAGTAAGTCAGAAAGAGAGACACAAATACCATATGATATCACTTACATGTGGAATCTAAAATTCGACACAAATGAACATATCTACAAAACAGAAACAGACTCACAGACATAGCAAACAGACCTGTGGTTGCCAAGGGGGTGGTGAGGGAGGGAAGGATTGGGGGTTTAGGAACAGCAGATGCAAACTAGTATATATAGGATGGATAAAAAACAATGTCCTACTATATAGCACAGGGAACTATATTCAATATCCTGTGATAAACCATAATGGAAACGAATATATATGTATAACTGAGTCACTTTGCTGTACAGCAGAAATTAACACACTATAAATCAAGTATACTTCAATAAAATTTAAAAAAGAAAGAAATGACTATTACTACCCAGGAAGGTCTACCTGTGTCATCTGGATTATCCTAACCTAACTCCATTACCTCGCACGGACCCAATGTCAAATTTATCTCCAATTCCCTGGCAAATCAGAACTGTCATAATCTGATAGAAGAAACTGATCAAAGAGTATTTGAACCTCCAAGATCGTTGCCCCTCTGTCCCCTCCCCATTACTGTACCTATATATTTTCCTTTAAAGAAAAACTGGGATGCATTAGACAGACTTCTTTCCCCCTAAAACGTTATGGGCTTATTGTAACCTTTCCTATGAACCCTGAGAATCACCTCCTGACGTGGCTCTGCCTTCTCCTGGCATCTTCTCTTCTGCCCCAGCAGTCTCAGCACAGCAGACTGGGTCAGAATTGCCATGTGCTCCCTCTGACTTGATCTGGAATATTCCAGATCTAGACAGCCAAGCATGCATTGTGGGTGGCTCCACTCCCATCATTTCAGGTTAAACCCACAGAAACCCTAGTCCTTGTCAGGAAATCCAAATTTCTCCTGACCCCAGAGGCATGGAGATTCTGCATCTGCTGCTACTGTTCTCATGAAGCAGTCGTGATTCATACAGCTGTTCTTTTATTTAGTAACAACAGAAACGTTCTCCTTTATGTTTTGCCACTACAGATAAAGCCATCTTGAGCAAACCAAATCTACCTCTGGGCCTTGCCAGGGCTATGTCATCAGCCTGACTCCCCGCAGCAAAGAGAGAAGGGGTTGAAGAAAGAGCGTACACTAAGTGGCTCCTGTGCGCCAGACTTCGTGATCTGGTCTGGGTACGTTACAGCTCATTTACATGCATCCATCCCAAAACAAAGGAATGCGAATCCTCCTTTCTCTGCCTTCTCTCCGGCCCATAAACCCTTGGGATCTCCTTTTGTCAGGTCTCTAACAGCCTGACGCTTCTGCCGCAGGCAGAGAGTTCAGACCTATGTATGTGACAGGGCATCTGAACGTCTTCCTCTCCCACTGGAAATACACAGCATTCTATTCTCTCCATCTTGGTGTCTAACATAATTGTTTTCATTGCTTCCTAGCATATAGCAAGGTTTGACAATCAAAAACAATTTCTTTTTCATAATGACAGCAAATGTTAGAACCTATACATGGGTGTTCAGTTTTATTGAATTTCTAGTCCCGTTTACATTGAAAACTGTAGCCCCAAAGAACTAGGTAGGCTGCCTGAGGCAGTAATTGCATCAAACCTGAAATATGAGACACAGGTTACGTTTACTGTTTTAAAGGAACACCTGACTTTAGGGACCTACTCAATAATAGACATGTTTGGGATTAATGAGGATGTTTCCTCATATAAACAGTGAAAATCCCAACATAAATATTGTGGATTCTGACCTCCTGCTTCCTTGTAGAGGAGACAACCATGCTCCCGCTACCACTGAGAAACTGTTCACAGCCAGGGACTGAATAGATGGGGACTCACTATTTACCTGTCTGGTCTGAAATGGCCACATCAGCTCATATCTGTCCCAGAAGGGTGTCTTTCAGTTAGTTTTAGAAAAATGCCCACCATGGAAGCAGTTCTAGAACATTCTCTTACTTTGTGGTCGTGATTAAGTATGGTTGAGAGCAAATATCACAGAGATTTCAGCCACCCCGTGAGCCCGCATCTGGAGAGATGACATGGTTTGTGGCAGCTTGCTTTCAAGATGCAGCCCCTGGTCTTGTGCCATGGCTTCTCCTCGCGCTCTGAGATGCTGAGAACCTGCCTGGGCCTCAGTTCCCTCACATGGCAGATGAAGCAGCCGGACTAGACAAGTGCATCTCTAACTTTAATGTGTACACAAATCACCTGGGGGCCTTCTTGAACTGCAGATTCTAATTCAATAGGTTTGGGGAGGGGCCTAAAATCCTGCATTTCTAGCAAGCTCCCAGGGGTGCCAGTACTGCTGGTTAGTCTGTGGACACACTTTCAGTAGCAAGGAGTTAGATGGCTTCTAAAGAAACTTTTCGTGCTGCGTTTTTTTCCTATACAGAATGATGCCACAAGGTTAAGCCACAAATGTTGCAACGTAATAATAATAAAGAAAACCTAAATATCTAAAGACTGAAGTCTCTTAACAATAACCCAGTTCAGCAGACTGTCCAAACACTTTGGCCAGGACTGTTAACAGTTTAGTTTGACAAAGCATATAGGACTTCAGATGTCTACACATTTTTTTTTACTTATTCCCCATGAGCAATTAAGATGAAAATTTTTTTTTTACAATAACTCAGGAAAATTCAACAATTAACTCCCAGCTCAGACATCCTGAGACCTTAAGTTTAATTCCAAGAACTGTTATCCAAACTGGAGGAAAAAGGAGAGAGAGAGAAGTGTTTAAAATTGGTGAGTATCCCAACTTAAAATAAAATTTGTAATTCTCAAAGAATGAGAATAGTTGTTCCCTTTCTCCCAATTTAAGACTTGTCTGGAAGGACTAGTTTGCAGAAGAAACTACTGATCCGAGTGAATGAGGCAGTGGTAAGGCAGACATTCAGCCTTCCTTGGTGGGTGAGAGCCTGGCTTGTGCTACCTGCGAGAATTTACAGAAACTTAACCACCTGGGACAGATGATCACTGTTTTGTAAAAACCCCAGGGAAGGTAAGTCCATTCTTCTCTCCGTAACTGGTAAGAAAAAGCTAATAAGGGGCCATATTATAGATGTCTTCTAGGAGGGAATTTGTAAATGCAGAAGTAGTACTAGCGTCCACATGGTCAGAACTGGCTCAGGGGATAAAGAGACGTAGAATAGAGGAAGTGGGGTGTAAACATATGTACGGGTGCATTAACTGGTGAGCTTACTCCACAGTTCCTCCAAAGGACGCCTCTCTCACATGGGAAGAGATGCCAACGTCTCCTGCTAGGACTAGCCTCACCCAGTTGCCCCAGGAATGGCCTGCAAGCTTAGCGTGCCCGGGGCCTGAGCCAAAGAGAGCCAGGCTTCAAGTTCTCCTAGAAACATCTTTTCCACTAGCAAGTGGGCTTGTCCCCCCACTCAGAGCACACAGCAGGTGTGGCTGGGCCACCTGGTAGACCTCTGTTTCCCTGGTTTCCTGGTCCCTTAGTCCTCTTCTCCTCCCAGTTGGAACTCCATGCTGGCCCTGCTTTGGGGACTCACCTCCTTGGGACCCCACTGAACAGCATAACTGAAGACTGAGGCGATGTTTTACCCCCAAATAGTGACTTAGATAATATAACACAATGAACAGGCAGAAAAAACACATGGAGGGATGAACTAAAGGTGCTTTATACACCTATCCTACCTGCAGGACTAGGCTGACATCAGCCTAAGTTTTGGCCAAGTTAAACTGTACCAGGTTTTTGAGATAGCACTACTTTTCAGTGTAGCTGGTTTCACCATTTCCCTTCGTTTTTGAAAAAATTAATTAATTATTTTTGGCTGTGTTGGGTCTTTGTTGCTGCATGCGGGCTTTCTCTAGTTGCGGCAAGTGGGGGCTACTCTTTGTTGCGGTGTGCGGGCTTCTCATCATGGTGGCTTCTCTTGTTGTGGAGCACGGGGCTCTAGGCACTTGGGCTTCAGTAGTTGTGGCTCACGGGCTCTAGAGCGCAGGCTCAGTAGCTGTGGCACACGGGCTTAGCTGCTCCGCGGCATGTGGGATCTTCCCCAGCCAGGGCTGGAACCCGTGTCCCCTGCATTGGCAGGCGGATTCTTAACCACTGTGCCACCAGGGAAGTCGCACTTCCATCTGTTTTGACTGGAAAGTGTTAGAGGTGGGTGACTTCTGGTTAAGGCATTGGACAAAGCCTCTGGAGGCCTGAGGCCTGGGTCTGCCTCTGCAGCTCACTAGCTGGGTGATCTTGGACAAGTCACTTCACATCTTTGTACCTGGTCTTCATCTGTAAAGGGAAGAGGCCGAATTGGGTCCAAAGTTTCTGAAGGTTTTGTTCATTTTATTCTTTTTGAGGGAAAACCTTCTTTAAAAGGAATCTTATGCAGAAGTCCAATTTGCAAAGCAGATCAAAGCAGTGTGTTTGGTTAGGTACCACCATGTGTTTTAACAAATAAACCTCACATTTTCCAGAGCTGATAATCCAGTGCAGTAATACCCAGTTGACTTTCTACTCCACAGTGATGCAGGGACCCATGCTCCTTCCATCAGTGGCTCTGTAACACTCTAGGCAGTGGTTCTCAATCAGGGGTCATTCTGTCTGCCCTCTCCCCCCAAACCAGGGGACATTCATTTGGTAATGTCTGGAGACAATTTTGGTTGCTACAAAGCAGGGAAGTACTACTGACATCAAGCGAGTAGAGGCCAGGTATGCAGCTAAACATCCTTCAATGCACAGGCTAGGCTCTCACCACCAAGAATTATTCAGCCCCAAATGCTAACAGTGCTGAACTTAAGAAACCTTGGTCTAGGTCCTTAAATTCTGTATATCCAGCCAACAGATAGGGAAAGAGCACTGAGGAACATTGCATGGGAGTCAGATAGGCCAGGCGTAGAAGTGGTGTGTATCACTGCTGTTCACACTTCATGAGCTAAGCCTGATTGTGTGGCTGTCCCTAACTGTGTGTGTGGGGGGGGGGGGGGGCGGGGTCGGGGGGAGTGGAAGAGATGTGGTTTCTGACTGAGAAGCTACACCCCCCCAGAAACAAACCTGTACTACACAAAGGAGAGCTTGAAGAGCTAGTGGAAAGTTAGCTGTCTGCCGCCTGGTCTCCTCAGCTGAGCACACCTGATGACAAAGATTACACACGACAGATCTAGATTACCTAAGTGGTGCTAAGACTGAATTGTGTAGGGTCTTGCTACCCAAAGTGTGGCAACACCTGGGAGTCTACAAAGGACCCCCACCAGTGCTCATAAAAAGCACTGACTGGCTGCCGGGATCACACAGAAGATGCACATGGAAATCTACCATCTTCTGTGCAACTGCATTTCCCACTGTAGGGAAGGGACCGGGGCTGGGCTTCATGCAAAGCTCTCTTTTCTATTTGAAGAGCAAAGATGAATACAGTCAAATACAATAAGGAGATTAAAAATGACACAGTGGATTTAACCTCTTTGCCTCTCAGCCCAGAACACCACAGTCATTCTTTTCCTCAGTTACTATCACTAATCAGAGTGTGACCCAGTTTCAAAGGACACGGACATTTGGAAACACAAATGAAAAGACATGCAAATTGTGTTAGGTTTTCAGAAGAAAGCTCAATGAAATAAGTCAAAATATCTGAACCCAGACCCCTTTCTGCTTCTGACAAGCAGTACTACAGGGGAATACACTTTCCCTTCCTGGGCCCTGGCACCCTCCTTGGCAAAATGTGGAGACAGGCCTGGAGCAGCAGTTTGCAAACTGTGTCGCAGGGAACCTCTTGGAGACATTAACAGAGCAAGTCGATGGGGATCAGACCCCATATCCAGCTCCACTTTTGTCTGTCTGACATACTATATATCGGTATCGGTATAAAATATTGTTTACAACATTTGAAAACCCCTGATAGAGATCATCACGCATTTCCAATTCTAACAGTCCATGATTAGCTCACATGACAAGAACGATCTCCGTAAAAACCTCTATTCATTCCACAATATAAGTCAATGTCTTACTTCTAAATTTTAAATTACCAGTGAAAAGGCAAAATTAGTCTGGCCCAATCTTTTTTTTTTTCTCTGTATACATTAAAGTTAGTCTCATGTAGAAGAATATACAATGAAACCCCTCACAGCCTGCAGAGAACTTCTGCAGATTCTAAATAATTATTAGTTAAACTGAATTTTTACATTTCAAATATACTCTGATCTCAAAAATCTATAATAAATTTGATCTTTGTGTGACCTTTAACAGTTGTTCTCAACCCCAGCACCTGCTATTATCAATGACACTTCTTCGATAGGGTTAAGGGACCCTTTGTCCTGCACCAAGACCTGGGGAAACTCTCCATTGCCCATCACTCCACAGAAATGAGCTTTTAAAACATCTCAACACGACAATACTCTTATTTTCCCATTAGGAACCAAGACCTACTTCCATTCACAGTTGGCATTCTCCCTGTGACCTTGAATCTGCATGCCCTATGTCCTTGCTTGATGTCATTCCTGAGCTATAAACCCACTGAGAACAAAACAGAGCCCCCTCAGTATCTAGCATGGCTCTTTGCATACAATAGAAATAAATAACTAAACATTAGTGTAAGACACATGTGACAAAGACCAACAGATGTAAATCAAACAATTTAATTCCATTACTTACTAACATTTGGATATCCATGTGACTCAATCATATTTTGTTGTATAAACAAAATGTGCTTCTAGAAACTCCCCAAGTAGGAAATATTGCTCCAGCTTTTGGCAGCAGCAATTACTTCTCACTTTCTCTACTTGAACACAATCACTGCCACTGGAGCTGCCGCTGGTGACAGCCCCCTCCCATTACTGATAGGCATCACTATTCTCCTCCAAACCTCTGAGATTACAAATATAAATCTTATTCCCCTTAACTAGTTCCACAACCCTACCACAAAAGCACCAAGAATAACCAAGTCCAGAGAGATCACTGCAGACCCTCTTCAAAACCCCAAACTGCACCACCAGAGCAATACAACTGGCTCTTGTCTGGGTTACAATGGTCTCTTAAACCAGTGATGGAAGAGCTGTAGTAATGTCAAGTGACGTGGCAGAGGCAGACAATGTCTTATGGGCTGGTGAAGTTCTCAAAATTGAAAGACATTCACTATTGCAGTTCTGTTTGTTGCTCTGTCTCTCCTCTCTAAACATAAAGACCTTAAGGCAAGAATTAGGTCTACATTTTTCGCTCTTAGGTCCCTAGGTCCTAGCACAATGCCTAGCACAGGGTGTTTATTGAATGACTGGATGGATAAAAGGCAATGTATAGCCATTTTGGTGTGGCAACACCTGGTTCTCTAAAGGAGGTGAAAATATGTAATATAGTTCAAGTTCGTATACCCTTCAGTAGTCATTGAGTATTTTAAAAGTTTCCTTCCTGAAAATTAATATTTTTCAGAAACAGGAAATTTTTTGGAGAAGTTCACACTAAACAATCTAAGGAAAGATCAGTGTATTCCAGATGTTCTGTAAGCCAAGTCAACCTGTATTCATTCATTCAAATCAGAATCCGACAGGCTAACATTTGGTGCTCCACTGGAAGGTCACTGACTGGACAAATGCTTTGTTTTGTTAATATATACGTTTTATTTAAAGAGCATTGATTGACACCATTATTTCATGGTACTTTCATAGGATGCAGAACACTGATAATATTAGAGCTCAGTGAGATAACCAATGCTCACAAGAAGATCCCTAGTCATGAAGCAAAGCATTACGTTAGACCTTTTTCTTAAGGCAGGGATGTACATAAAATTTTTTTCATCCGGAAAATGGTTCAGCATTCATAGGGTTATGTTTTAGCTACCTGTTCACCCTTCCTTTGGGGAACACCTCCTTTCTCATTGATGCTGGTAAAGATAGACACCATAGTAACAACAAGAGATTAATGCAACATGCCTTTACTGAGCCCACCCAAATGTCAGAAACTGTCTGGGCACTGGTGATATAGAAGTGAGTCAGATACGATCCTGCCTTCAAACTGCTCACAATCAAATGCTGAGGAAAACTGTGTTGGACAACTAGAATTCCACGCCATCAGAGAAAGACAAATATCGTATGATATCACTCATATGTAGAATCTAATTTTAAAAAATGATACAACTGATTTACAAAACAGAAACAGACTTACAGAAATGGAAAACAAACTGTTTACCAAAGGGGAAAGGTGGGGGAAAGGGATAAATCAGGAGCTTGGGATTAACATACACACACTACTGTATATAAGTTAGATAACCAAAAGGGACCTACTATATAGCACAGGAAACGCTACTCAATATTCTGTGATTACCTATATGAGAAAAGAATCTGGAAAAGAAGGATTATATGCATAACTGAATCACTTTGCTGTTCACCTGAAACTAACACAACATTGTAAATCAACTAGACTCCAATAAAATAGTAATAAAAAAAAAAGAATTCCATGCCAGACCTGGGGCGACCAGTAGTGCAGAGGAAGTGCTGTCAGCATACATGAGAGAGGGTGTGATTAATTCTGTCTGGAGAGGCTTCAAGATGATTTCTCAGAAGTATGGTTTACACAGTGAGATATCACCTCACACCTGTTAGAATGGCCATCGACAAAAAGACAAGAGACAACAAATGCTAGCAAGGGTGTGGAGAAAGGGAACCCACATGCACTGCTGGTGGGAATGTAAATTGATACAGCCACTATGGAGAACAGTATGAGGATCCTCAAAAAATTAAAAATACAACTACCATATAATCCAGCAATTCCACTTCTGGGAAATATATCCAAAGAAAACTAAAACATTAACTCAGAAAGATATCTGTACCCCCATGTTTACAGCAGCATTATTTACAATAGCCAAGACATGGAAACAACCTGTGTCCATAGATGGGTGAATGGATAAGGAAGCTGTGGTATATATAAACAATGAAATTTTATTCAACCATAAAAATGAGAACATTCTACCATTTGCAACAACATGGATGAAATGTGAGGGCGTTATGCTAAGTGAAATAAATTAGACATAGAGAGACAGATACAGTGTGATCTTACTTACATGTGGAGTCTAAAAACAAAAGAAAACAAAATGAAAAGAAAAATCCAAACTCACAGAAAAAGGGATCGGATTTGTGGTCACCAGAGGCAGGGGGTGAGGGGAGGGGGAATAGGAGAAAGATGGTCAAAAGGTATTGGCTTGGCCAGAAAGTTTGTCTGGGTTTTTCTGTAACATCTTACGGTGGAATTGGGACATCTTACGGGGAGGAATTGGAGGAAGGTGTTCAAAATGTGCAAACTTCCAGTTATAAGAAAATAAGTACTAGGGACGTAATGTACAACATAATGACTAGAGTAACACTGCTGTATGATATATGTGAAAGTTGTTGAGAGTAAATCGTAAGAGTTCTCACCACAGGAAAAGAATTATTTTCTTTTTCTGTTTTTTATTGTATCTATATGGGATGATGGATGCTAAATAAACTTATTACAGTATTCATTTCACGGTACATGTAAGTCAGCTCATTATGCTGTACACCTTAAACTTATACAGAGATGTATGTCAATTATATTTTAACAAAACTGGAAAAAAGGGGGTTAGAAGTAGGGTTTACACTGGGTTTTGGTACAGGTCATGGATGCTGGGGAAGGGGAGAGAGTCTAGGCCTTGGGAACACCAAAAACTAAGGAGCAGAAGAAAAGAGAAAGCTGTGTGTCCAGTTCCTGGAGCAGTCACAAGCCCTGCGTAGCTGCAGCTTGGCTGAGTGGGAAGCTGGGGTTGAGTGGTGGAATATAAGAGAGATTGGGTGCTATTATACTCAAAAGAGGCATGCAGAGAGATCAGCCCTCAGAGACGCCACTGGAAGGGGCTTTCCACGAGGGGAATGACCCGTGTCTGCACCAAAGGGTGACTCAGGGGGCTTTGTACTCCCCTCCCCACCAAATATCTGTCAGCCTCTACACAGCTGACTCAAAAAGAAAAAAATACAATTCAAATAAAATAAAACACGTTTGCCCTGCAGACACTCATTCAAGACAAATCCCCTAGCCTTCTTCTATACTGCTACCTCAAAATATGTAGGAACTCAGGAGCTGCCCCTGAGGACTTGCACAGTCCATCAGGGTGGGCTTGGATAAAGTCAAATGAGTCTTGAATAAAGTGGAACCTACGAGGTGGCTTGCCTTCCTTATTCAGTCGTGGCACCAAACCAAAGGTAGTTTGGGTGATGAGGAGGGCTGAGGTCACTGAAGGGAAACCATCTGAGAAGCTTGGCTTGGATTCGGCCTCTGAGGGCAGGGATCTTGTCAATTAGCTCCAGGCTCCCTGTCACGTAAGCTGTACATATTGGCAGTAAAATAACAAAACCAATTGTGTCACCCCAGGCAGCACTAAAGTAGATGTACAGTGTATCTTCCACGGCTATTAATAGCAAGGAGCTTGGAGCCAATTAGAAATATGTCCATGAAATAGGGAACTGGAGCACTCTTAAATGTGTAAAACATCATTATCTGTCATCCATAGGCAACTAAACAGAAAAACACAGCTTAAGATCGTCCTCAAACTGAAGGAATATTCCTATGAAGACCCTAGGTCTATAATAGGGCTGAAGGAAAGATGATAGTTCTGGCTTCTAGACACTGGTTAAGAAAAAAAGAAGTGAATGCAAAAAATGTATGTGAGCATAGCGACGGGTGCGGAGGGCAAAGCGGGGAGATTCCTGCACAGACGATCGGTGCCGACCAGCACTCACCAACCCGAGAGGCTTGCTGCTCACCCACCGGGGCGGGCGGGGCTGCGAGCTGAGGCTCGGGTTTTGGTTTTGGACGGAGCTCAGGGAGAAGACTGGGGTTGGCGGCTTGAACATAGCCTGAAGGGGTTGGTGCGCCACGACTGGCCGGGAGGGAGTTCGGGGAAAAGCCTGCACCGGCCGAAGAGGCAAGAGACTTTTTCTTCCCTCTGTGTTTCCTGGTGCGCGAGGAGAGGGGTTTAAGAGCGCTGCTTAAAGGAACTCCAGAGACGGGCGCGAGCCGCGGCTAAAAGCGCGAACCCCAGAGACTGGCGCGAGCCGCGGCTGAGGGCGCAAGCCCCCGAGACGGGCGCGAGCCGCGGCGGGAAGCGCGAGCCCCAGAGACGGGCGCGAGCCGCGGCTGAAAGCGCGAACCCCAGAGACGGGCGCGAGCCGCGGCTGAAAGCGCAAACCCCAGAGACGGGCGCGAGCCGCGGCTAAAACCGCGGACCCCAGAGACGGGCGGGAGACGCTAAGACTGCTGCTGCCGCCACCAAGGGGCCTGTGTGCGAGCACAGGTCACTCTCCACACCCCTCTTCCGCGGAGCCTGTGCAGCCCGCCACTGCCAGGTTCCCGGGATCCAGGGACAACTTCCCCGGGAGTACGCACGGCGGGTCTCAGGCTGGTGCAACATCACGCCGGCCTCTGCCGCAACGTCACGCTGCCTCTGCAGCCGCAGGCCCGCCCCGCACGTAGTGCCCCTCCTACCCCCATCCCCCAACCCCCGGCCTGAGTGAGCCGGAGGCCCCGAATCAGCGGCTCCTTTAACCCCGTCCTGTCTGAGCGAAAAAACAGACGCCCTCCAGCGACCTACACGCAGAGACAGGGCCAAATCCAAAGCTGAGCTCCTGTGAGCTGTGAGAACAAAGAAGAGAAAGGGAAATCTCTCCCAGCAGCCACAGAAGCAGCGGATTAAAGCTCCACAATCAACTTGATATACCCTGCATCTGTGGAATACCTGAATAGACAAGGAATGATCCCAAATTGAAGAGGTGGAATTTAGGAGCGAGATCTATGATTTTTTTCCCTTTTCCTCTTTTTGTGAATGTGTACGTGTATGCTTCTGTGTGAGATCCTGTCTGTATACTCTTGCTTCCACCATTTGTCCTAGGGCTCTATCCGTCCATGACTTTTTTTTAAAAATTCTTTTTCTTAATAATTAAGTTTAATTGTAATAACTTTATTATACTTTACCTTCGTTCTTTCTTTCCTTCCTTCCTTCCCTCCTTTAGACAAAGAATCACCCCAAATTGAGGAGGTGGTCTCAGGGAGCAGGATTTATGATTTTTCCCCCTTTACCTCTTTTTGTGAAGGTGTATGTGTATGCTTCTGTGTAAGATTTTTTCTGTATAGCTTTGCTTCCAACATTTGTCCTAAGGTTCTATCCGTCCCTTTTTTTTTTTTTTTTTTCTAAATATTTTTTAATTCAATAACTATATTATACTTTATTTTATTTTTACTGTATCATCTTTCTTTCTGTCTTTTTTCCTTCTTTCCCTCCTTCCTTCCTTCCTCCCTCCCTCCCTCCCTCCCTCCTTTCTTTCCTTCTTTGCTTCTTTCTTCCTTCCTTCCTTTCCTCCTTTTCTTCTTTCTTTACTCATACTTCTACTAATTCTCCCTACTTTTTCTCCCTTTTATTCTGAGCTGTGTGGATGAAAGGCTCTTGGTGCTCCAGCCAGGAGTCAGGGCTCTGCCTCTGAGGTAGGAGAGCCAACTTCAGGACACTGGTCAACAAGAGACCTCCCAGCTCCACATAATATTAAACGGTGGAAATATCCCAGAGACCTCCATCTTAACACCAGCACCCAGCTTCACTCAACGACCAGCAAGCCACAGTGCTGGACAACCTATGCCAAACAACTAGCAAAACAGGAACACAACCCCACCCATTAGCAGAGAGGCTGCCTAAAATCATAATAAGGCCACAGACACCCCAAAACACACCACCAGACGTGAACCTGCCCACTAGAGAGACAAGATCCAGCCTCATCCAGCACAACACAGGCACTAGTCCCCTCCACCAGGAAGCCTACACAACCCACTGAAACAACCTTAGCCACTGGAGACAGACATCAAAAACAACGGGAACTACGAAAGTGCAGCCTGCAAAAAGGAGACCCCAAACACAGTAAGATAAGCAAAATGAGAAGACAGAAAAACACACAGCAGATGAAGGAGCAAGATAAAAACCCACCAGACCTAACAAATGAAGAGGAAATAGGCAATCTACCTGAAAAAGAATTCAGAATAATGATAGTAAGGATGATCCGAAATCTTGGAAGTAGAATGGACAAAATGCAAGAAACAGTTAACAAGGACCTACAAGAACTAAAGATGAAACAAGCAACGATGAACAATGCAATAAATGAAATTAAAATCACTCTAGATAGGATCAATAGCAGAATAACTGAGGCAGAAGAACGGATAAGTGACCTGGAAGATAAAGTAGTGGAAATAACTACTGCAGAGCAGAATAAAGAAAAAAGAATGAAAAGAACTGAGGACAGTCTCAGAGACCTCTGGGACAACATGAAACGCACCAACATTCGAATTATAGGGGTTCCAGAAGAAGAAGAAAGAAAGAAAGGGACTGAGAAAATATTTGAAGAGATTATAGTTGAAAACTTCCCTAATATGGGAAAGGAAATAGTTAATCAAGTCCAGGAAGCACAGAGGGTCCCATACAGGATAAATACAAGGAGAAACACGCCAAGACACATATTAATCAAACTGTCAAAAATTAAATACAAAGAAAGCATATTAAAAGCAGCAAGGGAAAAACAACAAATAACACACAAGGGAATCCCCATAAGGTTAACAGCTGATCTCTCAGCAGAAACCCTACAAGCCAGAAGGGAGTGGCAGGACATACTGAAAGTGATGAAGGAGAATAGCCTGCAACCAAGACTACTCTACCCAGCAAGGATCTCATTCACATTTGATGGAGAAATTAAAACCTTTACAGACAAGCAAAAGCTGAGAGAGTTCAGCACCACCAAACCAGCTTTACAACAAATGCTAAAGGAACTTCTCTAGACACGAAACACAAGAGAAGGAAATGACCTATAGTAGCGAACCCAAAACAATATGTAAAATGGAAATAGGAACATACATATCGATAATTACCTTAAATGTAAATGGACTAAATGCTCCCACCAAAAGACACAGATTGGCTGAATGGATACAAAAACAAGACCCTTATATATGCTGTCTACAAGAGACCCACTTCAGAACTAGAGACACATACAGACTGAAAGTAAGGGGATGGAAAAAGATATTCCATGCAAATGGAAACCAAAAGAAAGCTGGAGTAGCAATTCTCATATCAGACAAAATAGACTTTAAAATAAGGACTATTAAAAGGGACAAAGAAGGACACTACATAATGATCAAGGGATCGATCCAAGAAGAAGATATAACAATTGTAAATATTTATGCACCCAACATAGGAGCACCTCAATACATAAGGCAAATACTAACAACCATAAAAGGGGAGATCAACAGTAACACATTCATAGTAGGGGACTTTAACACCCCACTTTCACCCATGGACAGATCATCCAAAATGAAAATAAATAAGGAAACACAAGCTTTAAATGATACATTAAACAAGATGGACTTAATTGATATTTATAGGACACTCCATCCAAAAACAACAGAATACACATTTTTCTCAAGTGCTCATGGAACATTCTCCAGGATAGATCATATCTTGGGTCACAAATCAAGCCTTGGTAAATCTAAGAAAACTGAAATTGTATCAAGTATCTTTTCCGACCACAACGCCATGAGACTAGATATCAATTACAGGAAAAGATCTTTAAAAAATACAAACACATGGAGGCTAAACAATACACTACTTAATAATGAAGTGATCACTGAAGAAATCAAAGAGGAAATCAAAAAATACCTAGAAACAAATGACAATGGAGACACAACGACCCAAAACCTATGGGATGCAGCAAAAGCAGTTCTAAGGGGGAAGTTTATAGCAATACAAGCCCACCTTAAGAAGCAGGAAACATCTCGAATAAACAACCTAACCTTGCACCTCAAGCAATTAGAGAAAGAAGAACAAAAAAACCCCAAAGCTAGCAGAAGGAAAGAAATCATAAAAATCAGATCAGAAATAAATGAAAAAGAAATGAAGGAAACAATAGCAAAGATCAATAAAACTAAAAGCTGGTTCTTTGAGAAGATAAACAAAACAGATAAACCACTAGCCAGACTCATCAAGAAAAAAAGGGAGAAGACTCAAATCAATAGAATTAGAAATGAAAAAGGAGAAGTAACAACTGACACTGCAGAAATAAAAAAAATCATGAGAGATTACTACAAGCAACTCTATGCCAATAAAATGGACAATCTGGAAGAAATGGACAAATTCTTAGAAATGCACAACCTGCCAAGACTGAATCAGGAAGAAATAGAAAATATGAACAGACCAATCACAAGCACTGAAATTGAAACTGTGATTAAAAACCTTCCAACAAACAAAAGCCCAGGACCAGATGGCTTCACAGGTGAATTCTATCAAACGTTTAGAGAAGAGCTAACACCTATCCTTCTCAAACTCTTCCAAAATATAGCAGAGGGAGGAACACTCCCAAATTCCTTCTACGAAGCCACCATCACCTTGATACCAAAACCAGACAAGGATGTCACAAAGAAAGAAAACTACAGGCCAATATCACTGATGAACATAGATGCAAAAATCCTCAACAAAATACTAGCAAACAGAATCCAACAGCACATTAAAAGGATCATACACCATGATCAAGTGGGGTTTATTCCAGGAATGCAAGGATTCTTCAATATACGCAAATCTATCAATGTGATAAACCATATTAACAAATTGAAGGAGAAAAACCATATGATCATCTCAATAGATGCAGAGAAAGCTTTCGACAAAATTCAACACCCATTTATGATAAAAAACCCTCCAGAAAGTAGGCATAGAGGGAACTTTCCTAAACATAATAAAAGCCATATATGACAAGCCCACAGCAAACATCATCCTCAATGGTGAAAAACTGAAAGCATTTCCACTAAGATCAGGAACAAGACAAGGTTGCCCACTCTCACCACTCTTATTCAACATAGTTTTGGAAGTTTTAGCCACAGCAATCAGAGAAGAAAAGGAAATAAAAGGAATCCAAATCGGAAAAGAAGAAGTAAAGTTGTCACTGTTTGCAGATGACATGATACTATACATAGAGAATCCTAAAGATGCTACCAGAAAACTACTAGAGCTAATCAATGAATTTGGTAAAGTAGCAGGATACAAAATTAATGCACAGAAATCTCTGGCATTCCTATATACTAATGATGAAAAATCTGAAAGTGAAATCAAGAAAACACTCCCATTTACCATTGCAACAAAAAGAATAAAATATCTAGGAATAAACCTACCTAAGGATACGAAAGACCTGTATGCAGAAAATTATAAGACACTGATGAAAGAAATTAAAGATGATACAAATAGATGGAGAGATATACCATGTTCTTGGATGGGAAGAATCAACATTGTGAAAATGACTCTACTACCCAAAGCAATCTACAGATTCAATGCAATCCCTATCAAACTACTACTGGCATTTTTCACAGAACTAGAACAAAAAATTTCGCAATTTGTATGGAAACACAAAAGACCCCGAATAGCCAAAGCAATCTTGAGAACGAAAAAAGGAGCTGGAGGAATAAGGCTCCCTGACTTCAGACTATATTACAAAGCAACAGTAATCAAGACAGTATGGTACTGGCACAAAAACAGAAAGATAGATCAGTGGAACAGGATAGAAAGCCCAGAGATAAACCCACGCACATATGGACACCTTATCTTTGATAAAGGAGGCAGGAATGTACAGTGGAGAAAGGACAGCCTCTTCAATAAATGGTGCTGGGAAAACTGGACAGGTACATGTAAAAGTATGAGATTAGATCACTCCCTAACACCATACACAAAAATAAGCTCAAAATGGATTAAAGACCTAAATGTAAGGCCAGAAACTATCAAACTCTTAGAAGAAAACATAGGAAGAACACTCTATGACATAAATCACAGCAAGATCCTTTCTGACCCACCTCCTAGAGTAATGGAAATAAAAACAAAAATAAACAAATGGGACCTAATGAAACTTCAAAGCTTTTGCACAGCAAAGGAAACCATAACCAAGACCAAAAGACAACCCTCAGAATGGGAGAAAACATTTGCAAATGAAGCAACTGACAAAGGATTAATCTCCAAAATTTACAAGCAGCTCATGCAGCTCAATAACAAAAAAACAAACAACCCCATCCAAAAATGGGCAGAAGACCTAAATAGACATTTCTCCAAAGAAGATATACAGAATGCCAACAAACACATGAAAGAATGCTCAACATCATTAATCATTAGAGAAATGCAAATCAAAACTACAATGAGATATCATCTCACACCAGTCAGAATGGCCATCATCAAAAAATCTAGAAACAATAAATGCTGGAGAGGGTGTGGAGAAAAGGGGACACTCTTGCACTGCTGGTGGGAATGTGAATTGGTTTAGCCACTGTGGAGAACAGTATGGAGGTTCCTTAAAAAACTACAAATAGAATTACCATATGACCCAGCAATCCCACTACTTGGCATATACCCTGAGAAAACCAAAATTCAAAAAGAGTCATGTACCAAAATGTTCATTGCAGCTCTATTTACAATAGCCAGGACATGGAAACAACCTAAGCGCCCATCATCGGATGAATGGATAAAGAAGATGTGGCACATATACACAATGGAATATTACTCAGCCTTAAAAAGAAATGAAATTGAGCTATTTGTAATGAGATGGATAGACCTAGAGTCTGTCATACAGAGTGAAGTAAGTCAGAAAGAAAAAGACAAATACCGTATGCTAACACATATATATGGAATTTAAGGGAAAAAAATGTCATGAAGAACCTAGGGGTAAGATAGGAATAAAGACGCAGACCTACTGGAGAACGGACTTGAGGGTATGGGGAGGGGGAGGGGTGAGTTTTGACAGGGCGAGAGAGAGTCATGGACATATACACACTAACAAACGTAGTAAGGTAGATAGCTGGGGGGAAGCAGCCGCAAGGCACAGGGATATTAGCTCGGTGCTTTGTGACAGCCTGGAAGGGTGGGATGGGGAGAGTGGGAGGGAGGGAGACGCAAGAGGGAAGACATATGGGAACATGTGTGTATGTATAGCTGATTCACTTTGTTATAAAGCAGAAACTAACACACCATTGTAAAGCAATTATACCCCAATAAAGATGTTTAAAAAAAAAAAAAAAAAAATGTATGTGAATGCAAAGGAGCACATCTAAGTGAATATATTAGTGGTCATTGTTTTAAAAATGAAGTCCAGGGCAAACTCCTCATGAACTGATTAAAGAATGTTTAAGCAAAAGCACTTCTTGGGAGGCCCTGTAAACTATAGCCTATAAAACAGAAAATGTTTTACAGTTTAATGCTTTTTGCTATATCCAAAGCTGATACATTATGATATATATAAAAGTAGGTACACGATCACTTTTAACAAAACTGTCAGCAAATTTGGCCAAAGTCTTCTATGTCACTTCTTTCATTGTTATTTGAGGGGAAATTGTGATCTTGCAAACAGAGGCCATAAGCAAACAGAACAAATTCTATTTGTAAAGGAAATTACAGGTCATGGCATTGATTTCTTTTAAATCTAGCGACCTTTGTAGAAACAAGTGTGCCTATCATTCAATAATATAAACCATATTTAAGTAAAGTTTGCAAAGGAAGCTTAAAAATTGTTGAACTACTATTTAAACCATAAATATATTTTACGACATCATTTCTTATTTACTGCAAAATGTCAAGATGGATGGATACAAAAAAATCTAGTCATTGATTATAATGCTAAAAAGAGCTACTCCTAGAAATTATGAAATTAATTTAAATATATACCAATAATATACCAACATAAGGTTATTAATATATTTTAAATATTAAAAGGCGTTAACTTTACATGGTGATTAAGGCATTATTATACTCAGAGCTAGTGAAATCTAGTGATTCGAGTGACAGAGTACCATATTTTTAGTCCTATATATGTATCAGACTGTAGTCTCAGAGGATCTAAATAGGCCTATTCTAATTTATTTTAAAATCATCATTTGTTTTCTCCTAACTTTAGTCTGCACAAATCTTTCTGACTCACTCAGGTGTCTGACATACAGTTGTAGACTAAGGGCTGGCCAGCCAATGTAATGAGATCCGTTTCCATCACTCGGGGTGCTGTAGCCTGCAGCTGGCTAGACCAACAGGGAGGTGCTACACACGTAGTTCCATCTGTGGCAGATCTGAGGGCAACTACTTGTTGCCTTCCCCACAGCTCCCCGCAGCCCCTTGTATCACAGGGTTCCTCAATCTTTCACTTTTGACATTTGGGACGGATACTTCTTTGTCGTAGGGACTGTCCTGCGCGTTGTAGAATGTTTAGCATCATCTCTGGTCTCTCTGAAATAAATGCCAATAGCAGCACTCTCCCCCTAGGTGTGACAACCAAAAATGTCTCCAGACATTACCAATGCCCCTTGAGTTGGGCAAAGATCATCCCTTGATGATAACCACTCTTCTTACAGAACACTGTTTGTAATTTGGTCCCCATCATTCTATGAGCATCTATGAGCTGTAAGAAAGGCAGTTTCCACTCCCAGTTAAAAGAGGTCAATCCTGACTGGTCTAGATCAGTTATGGTGGACCCAGTCCTCTTCTCAGCTACTGGTTTACACAAGGGCATGTAAAGTCTGCTAAGGGGCCCCAGTGAAAGGGTTCCTCACTCTTGGGTGTTCCTTGGATATTACACACACACACACACACACACACACACACACACACACACACCAGTCAACAAAGGAAAAGGAAAAGAAAAAGAATAGAGAATGAAAAAAAGGGAAGGAAGAAGTGTATTAGTCTGCTAGCACTGCCCTAACAAAGCAGTGCAGACTAAGTGACTTAAACAACAGACATGGATTCTCTCACAGCTCTGGAGGCTAGAAGTCCAGGATCAGGGTGTCATCAGGGTTAGTTTCTTCTGAGGTCTCTCTCCTTGGCTTATAAATGCCCATCTTCTCCCTGTGTCTTTACATGGTCTTTTCTCTGTGCATCTTTGTATACAAATTTCTTTTTCTTTTAAGGACATCAGTCATATTGGATTAGGACTCACCTTAACAACTTCATTTTAACTTAATTACATCTTTAAAGACCTTATCTCCAAATACAGTCACATTCTGAGGTACTAGAGGTCAGAATTTCAACATATGAATTTGGTGGGGGAGGGGCCCACAATTCATCCCACAACAAGGAAAGAAGAAAAAGGAAGCCAGAAGAGAAGACAAGAAAGGGGGCGGGGTGGGCAGAGAGGCAGATGTATCAGTTGGGAATGATTTCCTCTGCAGGTGATAGAAATTAACTGTATTAAAATAGGGTTTTGCTTTTATCACTAACATTGTCTGAATATGGGTGGTTTGCTAACAGTGGTTCAGCTGGTCACAAATGTTATCAAAGACTAGGCTCTTTCACTATTTCTACTCTGCCACCTTTGGATTTTTCATCCTGATTTTGGTTGCCTCATGGTCACAAGATGGCTGTTGCAACCCCATACATCATGTCCACCTTCAAGGCAGAAAGTCAGGGAAATAGACTATACCAGTGATCTTCTTCTTACTGCTGTTCCCTTTGTATAGAAGCAAAGCCTTTCCCAGAAGACCCCCCCAGCATACTTCCACTTATGTCTCATTGACTGTAACTGGGTCCCGTGGCCAGCCCTGGCTGCCAGGGAATCTGGCACAGCAAATATCTGGCTTTCCAGAACCTATGGTTACACACAGCAAGGAAGACGGGGGTTGAGATAGCTATCAAATTAGTCAATCAACCATGTTTATCCAAGGGAGGAAGAGCAGAAAGAGAGAAAAGAATAGGAGAAGATTGGCGGGGGGAGACAAGAAGAGCAAAGGAAAATTATCGTAATCATTATTAATTACCATCTACAAAAAAGCAAAGTTTTCATACGTAGCCCTCACTAAGGAGTTCCCCTAGCCTGCTGATTAGCTATTATAATATCCAACAGCTTGCTTCAGTGCCTAAATGCTCATCTTTTGGTGTAAACATATTGATATAAACTGTACTTAACAATTGCTTCTCAATAAGGAGTATTAAGTTACATATCTCCAGCATGTAACTTAATACATGGCACATAGTAGGTAGTTACTAAATATCTATTGAATAAATGAATCAAAGCAATCCAGATCACTGTGGGAAGAGCACATAATGTCTACTCAACAAGACATCATCAGGATTTGTTTGGAGAACTTGTTAGAAATGCAAATTTTCAGGCTTCACCCCAGACCTACTGAATCAGAAGGAGAAGTTAGTAATCGGTGTTTAAAACACCCTACAGGGGATGCTGATACATGCTAAAGCTTCTGAACGCGCGCACACACACACACACACACACACACACACACATACCTAAGCTGTGTCCTTCATAATTTTAAGGCCATGAATATTTTATCTACTGCAATATCTCTTCTGTGTTACACTGATCATCTGAAGACACTATTCTGTTTTAGGGATATTGTTTAACTTTTTTAATGTTAAGTTACAAAATATTAAAATGTAAAGACAAGTAGAGATAAAAATATAAACTCCTAGGATTTAACAGATGTTAACATTTGCCATAGTTGCTGGCATGTCTTTTTTTGTGTGTGTGCGGTACACGGGCCTCTCACCGTCGTGGCCTCGCCCGTTGTGGAGTACAGGCTCCGGATGCGCAGGCTCAGCGGCCATGGCTCACGGGCCCAGCCGCTCCACGGCATGTGGGATCTTCCCGGACTGGGGCACGAACCCGTGTCCCCTGCATCGGCAGGCGGACTCTCAACCACTGCGCCACCAGGGAAGCCCCGCTTGCATGTCTTTTAAAGTTGCTAGGCCCAGCATTCTTCTCTCCCATCCCTCCAATCCTCTCTGACAGCTCGTCTCCATTCCTAAGCATCCTGGCCTTTTTCTGCTGCTTCCTAAATCCCTAGGCTAAGAGACCGCAAGCAATGTGATGGAGAAGCATATTCTCACTGGTGCTCCCCCAGAGGCCAAGTTAATAGCAATTTTCATGACCTGGAGCTTCATTACCCCTTCACTTAGGTTCCGATGATACATACTGAGATTGGCTTTATGTTCAGACATCCAGGAGGGAGGTTGACTGTGAACTGAATTGTCAATATTGTATGCTTCTCATCCAAAACATAACTCTAAATTCTTTTTCCTCTTCTTAAGCTCAAGAACAATGTTCTTTCAGATGAGATCTACCATAGAGAGAGAAAAGAACTAATAAGCAAGTTCCGCTAAAGGCAGGGATGCTGGCGAGTGGTGAGTTTTAATTTGGCCAGTGTTATCTTCTTGTTCTCTTTGAACCTTTTATTCCAGCTAATGGAGGAAAGAGAACACTATCTGATTCTGAAATCTAATTAGGTTTATAAAGTACATCCACATATACTTGCTCATTTGATACTACCATTTGATGACAGCTGACATCCTCACAGACTGCCCTGTTGGCCACTGTCTCCCAAGCATCCAGCACAGTACTTCGTACACTGTGGGCACCAACTAAATGCTTGTTAAAGAAATGAAGGACAGAAGGATGCCTAAAGTGTCAGATCCAGAATTCCCAGGAAGAAAGGGCCAGGGTGGCTGTCTTGCTGGAAGGGGACTATTAGAACAATGCTTCACAAAGGAGGAGGTCTGCAAACCATTTGTTTCTCTCCTGCACTGATTTTTTCTTTAAGAAAGTCTTAGTGTGAAAAAAATGTCAGTTGAACTAAACAGTGAGCTTAGTAACATACAGTTGGCCCTTTTCCACCCGTGGGTGGCTGAATCTGCAGATGAGGAACCAGTGGATAAGGAGGGCTGACTGTACTGGGCAATTTTATACAAAAGACTTGAGCATCCATGGATTTTGGTATCTGCAGGAGGTCCTGGAACCAATCCCCTAGCAATACTGCGGGATGACTGTACTTGATTTACATTCGAGTTCAAGTTATTTAGCTTGTTGCAGACCAGTAACAAAGAGTCCTTGGATTGGATCTGCCTGTGAACCAGGCTTTGGGGAGGCCTGGGCCACAAGGCCTAACTTAGAGCTGCATGTGCTCTGTGAGCACTTTTTACATAATTGCATTAGTTAGTTTTGGGTTATTTGGAGGAAATGTACATGGATATTACAGGATGGCTAAAACCCCCTCCCCAAAAGCTACCTTTTAGTGGCCCCATGGAAGCTTAAGAATTGTACATTTTATGAACTGGTTTGCAAGGCAGAAACAGAGACACAGATGTAGAGAACAAATGTATGGACACCAAGGGGGGAAAGCGGAGGGTGGGAGGTGGGATGAATTGGGAGATTGGGATTGACATATATACACTAATATGTATAAAATAGATGCCACTTCGCTGTACAGTAGAAACTAACACAACATTGTAAAACAACTATACCCCAATTAAAAAAAGAAAAAAAGAAAGAATTGTACCTTTCAAATAATTTTTAATTACAAAATCCTAGAGTAATGCTTTGTTGTCACACAGGATAGAAGCCCTTCAACTGCACAGGAAGGAAGATGGCCATCTGAATGGAAGAGGCCTTTGGCATCTGTTGGCATGCTAAGTTTCCTTCGCTTCCTGGTTATTCCACACAGGTTTTTCTTCAATTTCTTCCCGAACCCAGCAACTTCATGACCCTGGATTGTTCTGGCCCTATTTGGGTGAGCTTAATTGTTTTATAAAGACTTTCTGGTGCCTAACTGGACCACTAGCCTATGCAGCCTACACTGGTGATGTCAGGACAGGAAGAGCCCGAAAGGCTAGGATTCCATGTTTGGTCACTCTGGTCCAGTGGTCCTCAGACTTTTGAATGCATCAGAATCCCCTGCAGGGTAGTTAAAACAGATTACTGACTCCATTTGCTTATGATTCAGTAGGTCTGGGGTAAGGCCTGAGAATTTGCGTTTCTAACAAATTCCCAGGTGATGCTGATGTAGGTGGTCTGGGGACTACAGTTGGACAATCACACTTCCGGGGACTCAATACAGTCCATTCGTGGGGGGAAGCCTACCACTCCATCCATATGCAGTATTTTTGCATACTTACCCTGGCAGAGATGTTAGGCTGCCTACCAAATATCCATTATCTCTTTTTTCCCAACTGAACCCCAATTTTATTAATAAAAACATACCCAATTTCAAGAACACTGCATTTTCAGACTCCTTTCACTATAGGTGTCCATATGACACAGTTTCATGAATGAAATGTAAGTGGACTCACTGGATAGCACTTCTGAGAAAGTGATTAAAGAGGGTTGGCTGATTGTTGCTTTGCTGGTGTCGACCACCAACAAGTTTGTCTATGACAAATTGCCCATTCTCCCTCCCTTTTTTCTTTCCTGGAATGTGGACCCGATGCTGGAGGAGCTTCAGCTCTCTGGGGACCACAGGTGACAAGCAGATGCTAGGGATTCTTGAATAGACAAAGGTACCTGGGTCCATGATGACATAATGGGTCATCATGCCAGCTCTGGACTGCTCCCCTCTAGACCTCTAATTATGTGAGTAAAGGAAAGCCCCTAATTTATTCAAGCCATTGTTATTTGAAGCCAATGGAATTCTTAACTAATACACCTACCACATTAAAGACCAATGCTCAATGTGGAGATGGAAAAATAAGATGTGTCTTCTACCTTCAAGGAGTTTATAGTACAGCAATGAAGACAGAAAACAGACACTGCTCCTGGGTGCACGTGAGACTCAAGCGACCCGAAGGTTAATGCTTTCTGCGTAACCATTTTAGAGAGACTTAGATCAGAGTAGAATATGGGGTGAGGTACTGATATGTGGTTGAACTTAGGGACCTTGAGATAAGAGAGTTTAACTCCAGGCATTTAAGCTCATGGGAAATAATGATCCTATGTGAAAAGAGGATGCCGGGACATGTTCAGGTCTGTCACAAGGATGGGAAATGGTAAAGAACTATCTATGGTGCAAAAGGAAAATGAGGAGGAACAAGCATTACAAAAGTCTGAGAAAGGCAACGTCTCAAGTAAGAAGGGAAATGATCCAAAGTTGACATAAAGAGACTTTGGAAGTTGGGAGACTAACTTGAGCAAGACAAGCACGTGGCTCTGATGGGGGAGAGCAGGAGTTTGCAAACGTTTTAAAGCCCTGGAGCCCTTATTTCAGGAAAGCATCGTAAGAAAAACAGCCCCAAATGGAGCTATTCTGGTTAATAAGTCGTAAGAGAACCTTAGTTAACTTTTCCTTTCTCACTGCATCTTGGGGTTTCCGTGGAGCACCGGGGGCTACAAGAACCAAATTAGGGAAACAAGTTGAAGGTGCGGGTGGAAAATGGAGTGGTTTAGATACCATGAAATAATTCAGAGGTGAAGGAGCAAGAGAAAACTGGAAAAAAGTATTGTTTGGGGATTCAAGACTTCTTGAACATGTTTTAGGTCTGCTGAACTATTAACTCCCAGACTGATACAAGAATGCTGTTGGACCTCTTAGAAATTCCAAGTTCAAGGTGCTTTCCAGCCCTAAAAGTGTTTTATCCTAAGTTTGGGGAAATTATATTTAGAAAAGAAGAGGTCATGTTTCCCAGAGGCTGTATATTTTACCTAAAGAGTTGCACTGAAATAGTCCTAAGATTTTTAATGTTCAGTTGCTCTTTGCTCTTGAAAGTTAAAAGTTTCTTTAACTGAATCCCTTCTCTACTTTCTGTTTTAAAGTAATAAAATCTATGACATTAACTTAGAATTTGTACATAAATCAGATAGTAACAAAAGAGAAAGATAAAATCCAGCTTAAAAAAATGTTCTACATTATTGTTTCTAAAAATTTTAAGATAAATGAATAGAATTTGGTATCTGATTCAAAGTGTGCTGAGAATTTGTGACCCCCCTTGTTTTCTTAATAAGATAAAAATTATATGTTGACACTTAGCATGAATACAGAGCTACTGATTTGTAAAATGACCTGTAATAATTATTTTTGTCAATTATTCATAATGTCACTCTGTAGAAGGTCTTTATTTCTCTGCCCATTTTCCAGATAGGAAACCAGAAAACGCAACAAGGTAAAATTCACTTAATACAGCTGGGTGATGGTAGTAACTTGCCTGGCTGCACTAGCACAGGAACGTAAGTCTCCTGCATCCTAACCTTTCTAAAACGTACCACTAGCCACTATGATGGAAAGAATCATCTATTTCATAAACCTGTCTTGGATAGAATTATAAGCGAACAGAGACAAGCTAGTACCAGCTTTCATCTTTGCCACTGTGACAGACAAGGAATTTGAAAGGGCTCTGAGCAAGGCAACGTGGTACGTTCACATTAGCGACAGACACCCTTTCTTGTGGCCCCCCAAGTGCTCACACGATTCAGGAAGCTCTTCCAAATTCAATAAAGCTAATAAAAATGTAGAAGGTTTCTTTTCGGATGATATTAATTCAAAGTACTTTCCACATCTGGTTGCGGAAGTAGCCTTGCCACGACTGAAGAGGCCTCCGGACCAAGCACGTACACAATCCAGCTCGGATGTCACTCAGAGAGACCTGGTACTGCCCCTTGGGGTGCTTGTCACTAAAAGGGCCCTAGACTTTGAAAGAGCCAAAGGAGTGTCACAGGCCCTGGCATCAGCCACCGGCCCTGTAGAGGAAGCCTCTCCTTATAGCCAGGGTCCTGTCTCCTCTGGGCTAATACCCCGAAACACTTCTTCCATGGAACATAACCCAGATGAACCCTGAGTCAAGGCACTTCCAAGATACAGAGAGATGGCTGCCCACGCACATAGCCAGGACACACCAGCTAACCTGCTGTGTAAATGAACCTAACATAGAGCACATTGCTTTCTGATAGATATTTTCTGTAAGTAAATGATGAGAGAGAAGTGCAAAAATGTGCAGAGCCTCCAGACCTAGGGCTCATATTGGCCTTGGAACCTTGCTTTTCATTACTAGACACAAGTTTGACATATCCTATAATCCAGCTCACCATGGGGGAACCAAACCATACCATCAGCCACTTGGCTAGAACCTTTTCCAGAATGGTAGGGGTTTGGGAACCCAGGCCAGAGGGAGTGATTCACTCCCTTTCAACTTTTATCTTTAGGACAAGATCAACCACTAGACATAACTCACCAGAAACCCAATTACTGAGAAAAGTGAGGAAATTAAATGTCTAGAAGATCGAGCAATGCATTTTAAACCTGGCCCTTGCTGTACTGAAAGTGCCCATACACGCAGCAGCTAGACTAGCGGTCACAAGCTCACAAGCTTGGAGGGGTCAGACAGGAAATTTCAGTGGACACTGTGGTCTCCCCACTGTGACGAGGACTGCGGCAAGCTGGAGCGTGCGAGCCTTGTCCACGCAGCTGACTGTTCTCAGCTTCGGCACGAGCTGGGAATGTAAACAGAATGATTCCCGGTGTCCCTGTTTTCAAAAGAAGTCAGAAAATCCAGATTTCTGTGTAAATTTTCTGAAATTTCGGACTGTGGATGAGCCATGTAAAGTACATCTGGGGGCCAGTCTACATTCTCTGATCTAGAATACTGACTGGGAAGGTAAGTTGCTTGAGAGGCTGCAGAGCATGGTAGTTAACATGGACTTTAGAGGCGGACTGCCCACGTCCGAGTCCTGGCCCCATCCCTCGCTGGCTGTCCTGTAATCTCTCTTTGCCTCAGTTTCCTTATCTATAAAGTGAAGATAATATTAGTACCTGCTAATAAAGTTTAATGAACATTAAATGAGTTAACATCCATAAAGGGCTTTCAGTGGTATCAGGCATTTAGTTAAATGCTAAATTAAGTGTTTGCTTTTTCTTTTAAAGTTCTAAAAAATATATCCCAAGGACCCAGGCCAGCTTTGGAACTTCCTGGATGGCAGATATATTCGAATTTCTCCCTCATGCTTAAGCTCACCAGGATGGAAAAACATTTTGGGAGAAAATACTCCACAAAAATAGATGGGGAAAGGTGAAGAAACTGCAGTATAAAATTTGGGGTGTCATAGCCTAAAAGACAGAGGGACTTAAATATTCCAGCACTAGGGTCTGCTGGTTTTATATGGAAATGGGAAATGTCTCTGTGGACTTAACAACCCTCCACAAGACCTGGGCAATTTTGAAAGAGAGAAAGCAAATGGTTCCTCCTGTACACAGGAAGAAAGGAATACTTGTTTAATTTCTGAATTTGGACTGAACTAAGTTGGCCTGTAGGTTCTGAGTGGAGGCAGAGTGGAAGGTGAGGCACAGTGGCTGGGAGTGGACGCTTGTTCTCTGCTAACAGGCAGAACAGGGGCAGCTGACTGTGGGATGAAAGCTCAACAGCTTCCTCTCTTCTCAAGAGACAATTAACTTCCATCTGTTGAAACCTCCCCTGGGAACCCCTGATATCCCACTTAACCACCTTCCATAAACCCGGTGTGAAGTTAAGAAAACCAAACCCATTTGAAACGCAAGCCTTTACACATCAAAAGTCATGGGAGAGGACTGGTTGACCTACAGGTCACCATATGAGACACAAAGAAGCAAAAAGGGACATTTAGGAACAACTGCTGTTTCGAGGATTATAAGTCAGAGACTTAACATCTGCTCTGGCCCAAGAGCCAGCTTGAGCTGCCTAAAATGAGGGATATAAAGTACATTTAAAAAATGAAACCTCAAAAAAAAAAAAAAAAGAAAGAAACCTCTAGTTGTATGTGCTGTTTACTTAGAAAGATGAAAGCATTCCCTTGTGCCAAAGAGGTCTCTGTGAATGTTTTGAACTAGGGCAGCAGGTGCTGCTTGGCGCCCTCTGAGGGTCTGAGTAACACAAGCTGCCGGCCCCGAGACGGTGCCTGAAGACAAGTGGACTCCACTGAACGGATCAAACGATTCTCCTGACAACAAGGCTGGAGCCACTCTACTTCCAATCTGGTTTCAAACAGTTTGGTTACTTGCAACCTAAGACATGGGAGAGCATTTGGGGGCGGGGGGCCGGGATGGTAGAACTACAATCCTGAAGTGCACGTGACGGGAAGCCCCTACACTAATTTTTCTACTGACCATGGACATTTTCTCTCCCACTCACTGCCTTTCCACTTCCCCTCATGTCCTGCATTTTATTAGTCTGTTTCTAATTTCCCCGGTCCCTCCAGTAAGCCTTTTCTTATTCTTCATGCTTCATTCCTTATAGCACAAGACCAGCCATTGATCCATCATTTATTTAAATCCCAAACTATATTTTACTGCTGAATAAACATATGGTTTTTCCAGTCTGCCATGGAAGAAGACATGAGCCTCATGCTTAAATGCAGAGCTAGGACAGCTATTATCCTAGAGTATAACAACAGGTTTTGATACAATATCGTATGACTTTTTTAAAAAAGATAATGGATTAAGACTGGGCACCTGAATCATTCTTTTAGGAATTTACAACACTATTCATTCACCTCATACAGCAAACCTTAACGAGTATTCCCATGTAGCGAGCACTCTCAGTACGGGGGACAGTGCGATCAATGATGCAGCCACTGAGCTGGTCCAACCGGGAGACCTGCGTGTTCCACACAAGTGGACCAGCAGTGGGAACAGGCTGGGATACAGGGAAGCACAGAGCACAGTGGAAGTAGGGGTCAGAGTCTCCCGAGGAGGTTGCTGGGGACGAGGGGGAGTAGTTGGAGACACCTGGAGATGATGCTCAAGCTGAGCAGGAAGGGTGAGTGTCAAGCAAAGTCACAGGGGACTGGCATCCCTAATACAGTGAACAGCAGTTGCAAAGAGGTCAGGGAGCACTCATGGCTTCTTGCAAGATCTTCTAGGGATTGGGTCTGGCTGGAGCATGTGGGAAAGTGATGAGAGATGAAGCCGGGCAGGTAAAGCCTTCACCAGTCAGCTCCTGAAAGGTCACAGTCAGGGAAGAGAGTTTATAATGAAGGAGACGGGAGCCACTCAGACACTCTGCATCTCCCTGGAGGCAGGTAGAGGGTGAGTGGAAAGAAAACTAGATGGGAGGCAGGTACACTTGTTAAGAAATTATTGTTGTGATGTGGGTGAAACATAATAACGATCAAAATGAAGACAGTGGTAATGGGGATGAAATAGATGGCTGGAGGAGATATTTAGAGGGAATGAGCAACAGTGACGCTGGGCTAAGTGACTGATTATATGTAGCAAGTGAAAGAGAAGTTTAGGATGACCCTAACTATGTGGCTTGGTAATACGGTAGAAACTTCTATTGTTCTTCCACGTCTGGGTCTCTTCTCTAGACACACAGGAGGATAATACCCCCTTCTCTTGCTTTTGGGTAGGACCTCATGGCTAGGTCTGGTCAACGGACTGTGACCAGAAGTAACGAGTGTTATTTCTGAGCCAGATCATTTGATCGCTAATGCGAGATCCTCCGCTTTATCTTTCCTTGGAAGCATATGCTGATAAGAAGATTCCATAAGATGAGAAGCAGTCTGGAATGCTGAGCCTACGCATGGAATGAGCTACCCTGGAGAGTCCCTTGGACCCGTAATGGATTATATGTGGGTGAGAAATAAACTTTAGCTGTGTTAAGCAAGAGATTTGAGGGGTCGTGTGTGTTTTTTTTAATAGCAGCATAATATAGTCTATCATGACAGAAACAGTCAGCTATATTTAGAGAAATGGATACATTCAGTAAATGGATGCTCACATTTACTTACTCTTTAATTTCTTTTTTAGTTTAAAAGGTTTATTTCTTGGTATTATTTCTATTCTTATTTCACATTTATTTCACATTTTAACTTGTATGTACCGCTCATAAAACAGCTGCCTTTTATGAACGCACAGATAAGTACAGGTCATTCTTGTACTTGCCACACAAGAACTCAGCCACTCTGGGCTCCTTCTGGCTACTCAGAGATTGAATGTCCACTTCAATGCCCTCACAGTTTTAACCATTAAGTTATATCCTCTTATCTCGAAGCTCTCTCCCAGGGAGGCTTTCCTGTCTGTGTGGGTGAAATGGAAACTTTCATCTGTGTGGGTGAAACATAACTTTCAAAGCACCAATATCCTTCATCATTCTGAATCATCTGTTTCACCAGAATAAGAATGTATATGATAATAGGATGTACTTCCACAAAGCATGATCTCAAAACACTGTAAAGTGTATATTTTTTTCAGCTTTATCGAGGTATAATAACTGAAAAAAATTTTAATATATTTAAAGTGTACATGATGATTTTTAAAAATTTTTATTGGGGTACAATTGATTTACAGTGTTGTGTTAGTTTCAGGTGTACAGCAAAGTGAATCTGTAATACAAATACATATATCCACTCTTTTTCAGATTCTTTTCCCATTTAGGCCATTACAGAGTACTGAGTAGAGTTCCCTGTGCTATACAGTAGGTCCTTATTAGTTATCTATTTTATATATAGTAGTGTGTATGTCAAACTCAATCTTCCAACTTATCTCCCCCTTACCCTCCGGTAACCGTAAGTTTACTTTCTACATCTGCAACTCTATTTCGGTTTTGTACATGATGATTTGATACATGTATACATCGTGAAAGGATTCCCACTATCAAGATAAATAATGCATCCATCACCTCACATATTTACCCTTCTTTTTTGTGTGTGTGTGAGAACACTTAGGTTCTACTCTCTCAGCAAATTTCAATAACAGAATACAGTATTATTAACCATAATCATTATGTTATACATTAGATCCTCAGACCATATTCATTTTATAACTGAAAGTTTGTGCATTTTAACCAGATTTTCCCTATTTCCCCCACCACCAGCCCCTGGCAACCACCATTCTACTCTCTTGTTTCTTTGTGGTCAACTTTTTTTTTTTTTTTTTTTTTTGGTAGATTCCACACGTAAGTGATACTGTGTAGTATTTGTCTTTCTCTGTCTGGCTTATTTCACTGCATGTTAGGATTGTTTTTTCTATTTCTGTGAAAAATGCCATTAGATTTTGATAGAGATTGCACTGAATCTGTAGATTGCTTCAGGTAGTATGGACATTTTAACAATATTAATTGTTCCAATCCATGAGCACAGAACATTTTTCATTTGTGTCATCTTCAATTTCTTTCATCACTATCTTATAGTCTTCACTGTACAGGTATTTCACCTCCTTGGTTAAATTTATTCCTAAGTATTTTATTCTTTTTGATGCTATTGTAAATGGGATTCTTCTTAATTTCTCTTTCCAATAGTTGGTTGTTAATAGTTGGTTGTTAAACACAATAATTTTTGTATATTGATTTTGTATCTGCAACTTTACTGAACTCATTCATTAGTTCTAACAGTTTTTTGGTGGAGTCTTTAAGATTTTCTACATATAATATCATGTCGTCTGCAAAAAGAGATAATTCTACTTCTTCCTTTCTGATTTAGATGACTTTTATTTCTTTTTCTCATCTGATTACTCTGGCTAGAACTTCCGGTACTACGTTGAATAAAAGTGGTGAGAGTGGGCATCCTTGTCTGGTTCCTGATGTTAAAGGAAAAGCTTTCAGGGTTTCACCATTGGGTATGATGTTAGCTGTAGGTTTGTCAAAAATGGGCTTTATTATGTTGATGTACGTTCCCTCTATTCCCACTTTATTGAGAGTTTTTATCATAAATGGATGTTGAATTTTGTCAGGTGGTTTTTCTGTATCTTTTGAGATGATCATATGACTTTTATCCTTCCTTTTGTTAATGTGCTATATCATCTTTATTGATTTGCATATATTGAACCATCCTTGCATCCCAGGAATAAATCCCACTTGATTGTGGTATATGATCCTTTTAATATACTGTTGAATTCAGTGTGCTAATATTTTGTTGAGGATTTTTGCATCTGTATTCATCAGGGATATTGGCATGCAATTTCTTTTCTTGTAGTGTCCTTGTCTGCCTTTGGTATCAGGGTAATGCTGGCTTCATAAAATGAGTTTGGAAGTGTTCCCTTCTTTTCTATTTTTGGAACAGTTTGAGGAGGATTGGTATTATTATTCTTTAAATGTTTGGTAGAATTCACCAGTCTAGCTAGAGGTTTGTCAATTTTGTTTAGCTCTTTAAAAACTAGCTCCTAGTTTAAATTTTATTATTTATTTATTTAATTTTTGGCTGTGTTGGGTCTTCGTTTCTGTGCGAGGGCTTTCTCTAGTTGAGGTAAGCGGGGGCCACTCTTCATTGCCATGCGCGCGCCTCTCACTATTGCAGCCTCTCTTGTTGTGGAGCACAGGCTCCAGACGCGCAGGCTCAGTAGTTGTGGCTCACGGGACTAGTTGCTCCGCGGCATGTGGGATCTTCCCAGACCAGGGCTCGAACCCGTGTCCCCTGCATTGGCAGGCAGATTCTCAACCACTGTGCCACCAGGGAAGCCCCTAGCTCCTAGTTTTATTGACCTTTTCTAATGTCTTTTTAGTCTCTATTTTATTTATTTCCACCCTGATCTTTTTATTTTCTTCCTTCTACTGACTTTGGGCTCAGTTTGTTCTTCTATTTCTAGTTCCTTGTGGTGTAAGGTTAGGTTGTTAGTTTGAGACCTATCTTTTTTCTTAATGCAGGCGTTTATCACTATAAACTTCCCTCTTAGAACTGCTTTTACTACATCCCATAAATTTGGTATGTTCTGTTTTCATTTGTCTCATGGTATTTTTTAATTTCCCTTTTGATTTCTTCTTTGCCCTATTGGTTGTTCAGAGGCATGTTGTTTAATCTCCACATATTTGTGAATTTTCCAGTTTTCTTCTTGTAATTGATTTCTAGTTTCATATCACTGTGGTCGAAAAAGATGCTTGATATGATTTCAATCTTCTTAAATTTATTAAGATTTGTTTTGTGGCCTGACATATGATCTACCCTGGAGAATGTTCCATGTGCAACTGAGAAGGAAAGTTTTATATTTGTCTATTAGGTCCATTGGTCTAATATGAAGTTTAAGATCAATGTTTCCTTACTGATTTTCTGTCTGGATGATCTATTCATTGTTGAAAGTGGGGTACTGAAGTCTTTTACTATTGTTGTATTGCTATCTATTTCTCCCTTCAGGTATGTTAAAGTTTATTTTATATATTTTGGTGCTCCAGTGTTGAGTATATAAATATTTACAATTGTTATAACTTCTTGATGAATTGACTCCTTTATTGTTATATAATGACCTTTCTTCTTGTTAACGTTTTTGGCTTAAAGTCTATTTTGTATGACATAAGTATAGTTACTCTTGCTCTCTTTAGGTTTCCACTTGCATGGAATATCTTTTTCCATCCCTTTACTTTCAGTCTAAGTGTGCCCTTAAAGCTGAAGTAAATCTCTTCTAGGCAGCATATAGTTGGGTCTTTTTAAAAATCTATTAAGCCACTCTACGTCTTTTGATTGTAGAATAGCCCATTTACATTTAAAATAATTATCGACAAGTATGGAATTAGTACTGCCATTTTGTTCACTGCTCTCTGGCTGTTTTGTACAGTTGACCCTTGAACAACATGGGTTTGAACTGGGTGGGTCCACTTATATGCAGATGTTTTTCAGTAAATATTACAGTATGATACAATCTGCAGTTGATTGAATCCATGGTCAGTGTCCCTAACCCCATGTTGTTCGAAGGCCAACTGTAACTCCTCTTATTCCTTTTTTCCTCTCTTGCTCTCTTCCTTTGTAATTTGATGATTTTTCTGTAGTGGTATACTTTGATTCCTTTGTCTTTATCTTTTGTGTATGTACTATAGGTTTTTGTTTTGTAGTTACCATGAAGATTATATAAAACATCTTATATTTGTAACCATCTATTTTATGCTGATAACAACTTAACTTTGAATGCATACAAAAACTCTACATTTTTACCCCCCTATATTTTATGTTTCTGATGTCACAATTTACATCTTTTTATAATGTGTATCCATTAACAAATTATTGTTGTTATAGTTATTTCAAATACTTTTGTTTTTATACTTTACATTGGAGTTATAAGTGATTTACCCCCCGCCATTATAATATTAGAGTATTCTGAATTTAACTATATATTTACTTTGCCAGTGAGCTATATCTTCATATGTTTTCATGTTATTAATTAGTATCCTTTCATTTCAACTTAAAGAACTCCCTTTAATATTTCTTGTAAGGCTGGCCTAATGGTGATAAAGTCTTTTAGCTTTTATTTGTCTAGAAAACTCTGTATCTCTTCTTCAATTCTGAAGGATAATTTTGCCAGTTAGAGTATTCTTGGTTGGCAGTTTTTTCTTTCAGTACTTTGAATATATCATCCCACTTCCTTCTGGCCTGAAAGGTTTCTGCTGAAAAGTCTGCTTATGGTCTTATGGGGTTCCCTTATACATAACAAATTGCTTTTCTCTTGCTGCTTTTAAGAATCTCTCTTTGTCTTTACCTTTTGGAAGTTTAATTATAATGTGTCATGGTGTAGGTCTCTTTAAACTTATCCTATTTAGTACCTTTTAGGCTTCCTGGACCTGGATGTCTGTTTCTTTCCTCAGGTTAGGGAAGTTTTCAGCCATTATCTCTGAATTAGCTTTCTACCCCTTTCTCTGTCTCTTCTCTTTCTGGGATGCCTATAACGCATATATTGGTCCACTTGGTGTTCTATAGGTCCCTTAAATTATCTTGACTCTTTTTCATTCCTTTTTTTTTTTTCCCTGCTCTGACTGGATGAATTCCACTGACCTGTATTTGAATTTGCTGATCCTTTCTTCTGCTTGATCTAATCTGCTTTTGAACATGCTATTGAATTGTTCAGTTCAGTTATTGTAGTCTTCAGGTCTATGATTTGTTTGGTACTTCTTAATATTTTCTATCCCTTTATTGAAATTATCATTTTGTTCATGCATTGCTCTCCTGACCTCAGTGAGTATCTTTATGACCATCATTTTGAACTCTCTATTTGGTAAATCACTTATCTCCTTTGTATTAAGATCAGTTTCTGGAGATTTATCTTGCTCTTTTGTTTAGAATATATTCCCTTATTTCTTTATTTTCCTTGACTCTTCTGTGCTTGTTTCTGCACAGTAGGTAAAACAGCCACCTCTTCTAGTTTTGGTCTCATGTAGGAGATGAACCTCATCAATCAGCCTGGCCCAAGCTCAAGTTGCCTCTCCAACCTTTGTAATTGTCTAAACTGCCATCTTTGTTGTTAGTAACTCCCAGGAGTTGAGTGTATTTCAAGACCCATGAGCGTCCCAAAGGAAAGGATTGCAGTCAGCACCTAGATACAGGCTAATTAGAAGCCTGATTCTCAGGTAGCAGGTGGGAAAGTATGCAGTCAAACCCCTTCCAAGGAGAAACTGGGAGACAGGCTTTTTTGCCTGCTTCCTCTGCACTGTGGATGCTCAAATTTAGAAAGGAAGATAAAGTGTTTCACATGGCTATGCCATAACTTAAACTAACATTAAGTTTGAGATGACTATGGCGTGTCCAGATGGAGACATGTCAGGGGGTCAGATGAAATATATAGGCTAATTGGACAGTCACCAGTGGAAAGAGGAAAATGAAACCATGGGTGTAGAAAAAACATATAATGTGAAAAATGGATTAGAGGAGAAAAGGGAAGATCCCCAGAATAGAAAATCTGGAAATAAAAAAAGACAGTGGTATCTTAGAAACTCAATGCTCTTAAAAGTCTATTGCATTGTTGATGCCACATTACTTGTTTCTAATGATAGCAATACTTTTATACTTAGCAATACTTTTCTCTTCTTTCCTTTGAAGCCTATAGGTGATCAAATGTTTATATCTTCGTGAACACTCATACTTCTTACTGAGACATTCTTAGGGTTTCATCTCAGGTTGAGTCACTGCATTTGAAATAATCTTTGCAGGACACTAGAGGTTACCTAAAGGCACTTTGAGGATAGGAAAAGATGAAGAATGGAATCTAAGCTCCATCCCTGCAATATATACTACAGCAGCTCTGATCTTACTTATGTCTATATTGAGCTTATGTGTAAGTTTCTATTTGAAGAAAGAGTTCTGCTATTAAGAAAAAAAAAAGACAAAGAAAACTACTGGTCTTGGTGAACCAAAAATCACAATATTTTAACATAAATAGGAAATCTTATGGTATAATTAATGAATCAAAAAATTTTCCTCTGGGGTAGAAAATCCTCCTTGTTACCAAGGTATAAGGGGCCCCTGGAATCCAGGGTCATCCTACTTTCCCAGCTCTGTGGCTTGCCACTTTCCACCAAGCTAGACACACTCTCCAGACATAAAATAGCCTCTCAAAGTACTGTGTCATGACACACACAGATTTTTTTTTTATAAAAGATGTCCTGACTCCTTCATCTGCTGGCAAATTCCTGCTTTCTGTTTAAGAAGTCAGTTCAGATGTCTACCTTCGGTGATGCCTTTCTTAACTCCCTCCCTATTCCTCACATAAGTTATTCCTTCCACTCTGTTTATAATTATAGCACTTTGCTAACATCTCTGTCATAATCCGTTTTATATATTTTTGACTCTCTTCCCCACCATGCTGTGAGCTCTTCCAACTCTGGGTCCCAGTGCCTACTGATTTAATAAATGAAGACAATATCAAAACTGCTTATGAGCCAAGCGTTGCTACCATACGATTGTGACATAGCAAAACACGGAATAAATAATAAGATGCCAGGATGTGATTTCATTTTAACTTGCCCTTACTACACAATGTCCATCTTCCTCCTCAAACTCTGTCTCCTTTTTGATTCATAGTTCTTTCGGATAATAGAGTTTCAATAAGACCTATTTGGAGGCACAACTACTCATTTTCTCTTTGGCATTTGTGAATTTCCAACATGGCTCCCATCCCAAAAACAATCTAATACTGACACAGCCAAGACAATACAAATGCACATATCTACTCATTCAGAGATATTCTGACTTCTCTCTCCTACAGAACTCTGACTTTTCACTGAGTTCTAGTCTCCAAGAACAAGGCCAGAAGAAATAATGTAATGTAACACTGGTTTCCGATTTTCTGCTAATGTCATTGATCTTGCTATTACACTTCTTACAGTATCTTTAATTTGCTCTTCTATCTCCAAAGGAAAAGGGGAAAGAGATTTATGTGCTGAATAGGGTAGCAAGTCAAATTCTGTTGTCTGCTGAGAAGATGGAGACATCGAGGAAATGGAGGTGAAAGAGGGAGGACAAGATATAGTTCTTTCTCTCCCAGGGTCAATAACTATCTCTGCTTCAAAGAGGTTGGGGAAATCATGATAAGTCAACAAAATTAAAGAAATCAGTAGCATAATTAATGCATTTGGTTTGCCCGTTTTAGTACTGAATAATCCATATCCCAGAAAACCCCTTTTGTATATATTTTAATTTTTCTACAATGAAACAACATAATCTATAATGAACTTATTGAATAAAACAAGTTTGTTTGTTTTTTTTAAGGTAGGCTAAATGCTTGAATACAATGATTCTCAGCTCTAGTGAGTATACTAATCACCAGAGAAACCTGTAAAAATGTAGTCCTGGACTCTGCTCCCAGACACTCTGATTCTTTTGGCTTTCATGGGACCCAGGGTTCTTTATTTTAATCAGCACTGACATTCCCTCCGCTTCCACGCAGTGATTCCCATGCAGCGGTCCTGACGGTCACATGTTGAGAATGATTGCTCTGGGGAGCTGTGGGGGCAGAACATGCCCCCTCCCCGCAAATGCCCATTTCCTAATCCCCAGAACCTGTTACGTCCCAATGGCAAAGAGGAATTAAGTTTACTTATGGAATTAAGGTTGCTAATCACCTGACCTTAAAATGGAAAAGTATTTTGGATTAACTGGGAAGTGCAATCACAAGAGTCCTTAAAAGTGGAAGAGGGAGGCAGAGTAAAAATCAGGAGAGGAGCTGTAATGACAGAAGGAAGGTCAGAGCAATGTGATATGTGGAGGACTCAACCCACTGTTGCTGGCTTTGAAGATGGTGGAAGGGAGCCAGGAGACAAGGAATTTGGGTGGCGTCTAGAAGTGGAAAAATGAGGAAACATATTCTCCCCTAGAGCCTCCGGAAGGAACCGGCCTTGCCTACACCTTGATTTTAGCCCAGTGAAGTGCGTTTTGGACTTCTCACCTCTAGAACTGTAAAATGATAAAACTGTGTTATTTTAAGTCATTAAGTTTGTAGTAATTTGCTATTAGCAGCCAAAGGAAACCAATACAGGCTGCTTAGTTTTTCTTGGCTTGAGTTAGTTATCAGGGCTGAGGAGCCAAGAGACCGGGCTAGCTCTGCCCACAGGGGAAGTTCACTGAAGAGCTCATTAAACCCTTGCCCTTTCCCTCTGGGTCACTGGGGTTTTCAGCAACCCCCCCCCCCGACCCCCCGGGTAGTCCCACTGTGGTTCTTGCTGGTAGAGCACAATATATACAGATGCAAAAAGCAGGGGTTGAACATTTGGATGGGAGGAGCAGAGGGAACAAAGAACTCATAAAGAAACTTGAAGACACAAACTGAGCAATGCAAAACTGGGATTTTAAGACCACACATATGATATTTTTTTAAAAAAGGAAAAAACTAACCAAAGTATATAAGCGCTCTACTTCAAGAAAAGTAAACATGAAAACTGCAATGTAAAAGAACAAATACATTAAATGGTAATGAATCGTTGGATAACTGGGTGAGTACCTGCTATAAAGACAATCTTAGACTGCCACTTGTTCTCACATATTTGATTGCATTTCTCACATATATGACTCCATTTGAAACTCTCTGGTTTCATGAGATAGAAAGGGAGATGAGAAAATTAGTGTTCACCCAAAGAAGAAGCCTTATCCACAGCAAGTTAGTTCTTAGGGCTGCATGTGTACCTGGGTCTTGGCTTCATGTACAAGTGCTTTTGTTTTTCACTGTAGAATGCTGTGATGGATAGAAGATATAATCCTTGCCCTTAAAGAACTTATTATCACTTATTATCTCATAATTATGTAATTGTCATTGCAAAAAAAAAATCCCTCAAATTTGCAGAAGGGTTCATTACCAGGCTGCCCTTAAATAGTAAAGAAGACTGTTATGTTCCCTGATACCACTAAGTATTCATTTATAGGCTTTTAACTACCACACCTGACAACGAATTAGAAGTTACTGTGAATTAAAATCAATCAAAACCAAGAAAATATTTCACAGATATTATAAGTTAATGGGGAAATGAATCAAATTATAAAAATTCGTTTCAGGCACAGTTGTGCAGGACATAGCTACTATATAAATTAAAGTGTATCTGAACAGTAATTAATGAACTACTACACAATTGTGACGTATTCTGGGACACAGCTGATTTCCCCTAAGTTATCCCTTTGAGGCCACAGATACAAAGCCTGTAACGTCCGGGCCGGTTTCAAATGAATAGTGTTTTCTTAATTATGACCATGAAGCCTTTCTTTGGCTTGAACTTTCTAAGTCTTGGACAAAAGTTAGAAGATGTTTAGCACATGCTTTTTCTGAAAGTAAATTATTCAAATTACAAGCAAATATTAACTAGTGATTAATTTCTAACAGCATAATAAAGAAGGAACATAATTTGGATAAACATTTTTTAAATGACAAATACCCGAGTATAGCTTTGCCCATTTCTCACAACTTTGACTACCGTCACTTACTGTTTAAATCTAACACTAGTTTTCCCTAATGGGGACAATAGAACCCTTCCAGTATTTTGGGAAGAGTCAAAGTCTGGTCACATGTCTTGCTCCTGGCCCCCTGGGATTAATGCCATATGACTAAAAGAAAACTTTTTCCAGCTTTCTCCGGCAGTTTATACTTTTAAAATGGCAGTAATAAACAACAAGGTCCTACTGGATAGCACAGGGAACTATATTCAATATCCTGTGATAAGCCATAATGGATAAGAATTTTAAACAGAATATATATATATATGTATGTATAACTGAATAACTTTGCTGTACAGCAGAAATTAATACAACACTGTAAATCAAGTATACTTCAATTTAAAAAAAGGCCATTAATTATAATAGATGCTTGTAAGCACTTGATATTTCCCAACAGTTCTGCTGCAAATTTTTCCATATTTTTTCATTTAACTTTCTAATAACCCAATGAGGCCAGGGCTGTTGTTCTCTCCTTACAGGAAGTGAAGGCTCAGGAAGGAAAGTCAAGTCTGTAAATCCTCACAGCTGCTCAGCAATAGGCCTGGGTTCAAATCCACGCAGGCTGACCCTGGACCCTGCTTCCTCCTCAGCACACCCACCAAGCTCCTCACCCCCACCGCCCCACGCCATAGCTTCTCATTGCCTTTCATCAGGTGTGAGGCATGACAGGGACAAATGCAGCATCTCTGTGGCTTGTGACCGTTTTTTCTCAACTCTGAGGTTTTTCTTTGACAAGCCAGATTTATTCCCTCAACCTGGATATTGGTTCTGTTAACTACAGGGATGAGGTTTCTTGTCATTTGTCAGTTTGGCCTCTGCCAAAGACTTGCTTTCAATTTTTAGAAAGATTGGATCTCCTCCTTTTTCTTTTTGGAATGTCTTAAAGCCATGTTTCTCACTTTTTTTTTTTTTTTTTTTAAACTCCGGCTTCCTCTATCATCTGCTTTTCCCCAGCAGCCAGGAGGGTTTAGGCTAGCATTCCATTCTGTGGTTGGTATTCTTAAAAATAATAGGGGATTGGAAATGTAGGGATGATGCCTTAGCAGGCAGGACCCCATTCCTCCATGGAAATGGAATTCAATGCCTTATCATTCCACATATATTGTGTCGGGGAGCCATTAAGTGCTTTGAAGAACACAAAAGCACTTTGAAGAGACCCGTGACTTTAACGTGCAACAAGACAGAGAACTGAACTACATGAATCAGCGATCAGAACACCACCTGACAATCAGAGAGTACTGTATACTTCTGAAAGCATTTTTACATACTTCATAGAACCTCAATTAACCTCATTCAACCTTATAAGACCCGTGAAGCAAGACTACTTACTGCCATATGGTGGTTCAGGAAACATTTTCAGGAAGCTTTTTGTGTCAAATCACTCCCGAAGGCAACTCTGAGCTCCAGCCTCCCTCCAAGAAGCTAACAGTGAGTGAAATGCATCTACTTGCTACACATGGATATCAACAACCTATGACCACCAGGATCCCCCCTGCACTTTAGAATGCTGGAATGTCAGTGCTGACTAAGGCCGATGGGGTTAACGACAGACACCTGCATGGATGACTGGACTCTTAAATGCTGATGGAGAAAAGGGGCACAACCAGGAAAGGGGAGTGAGCTAAACATGTTAAGGTAACAAGAAACAGCTTATTATAAAAATTTGACCAAAAAAAACCTGTACATGCCCTATAGGATTGTTCTAATTTCCTAGAAGGATATAGAGTACTTGTAATTTTTATCTACTTTAAATGGAGGACTAAAAATAGAACTGTTCCATCAGGTAATCACAAAGATTGGTTACAGCCATGTAACTCAATAGCTCCCAACTGCAGATGAGACTCAAGGACTCAAAAACAAGAAGTCAGGGGCTTCCAGTTTCTCCCTGATCATCAACAGACCTGTACACATATGCATCTAAGATTGTGGCTTAAATATTCTAAACCCAGTTCTTGATTTCCCAGAATAAGAGAGATTTCGAATAATGAATACTCACCTGTTCCTAATTTCATTTTAACCGATGAAATTTTATCATTGTTGCCAATCAAACTGATACCAAAGAAGCAACCAAATACGATAGTTTGAATTTCTTTCCCTGTTGTGTTTGTTGGGGCTTGGGGGTATGGAAGTCAAATCCCTTTTCCTCTGATTTTGCATTTATGTGAGAACTCTTGGAGGGATATTCCTAGCCTCTTCCCTCCCTGCCTCACTGTCCTATAGGGAGAAGCAGTGTTTTCTTGAATCAGACCCTTGGGGATAGGAACTGAGCATGTGTAGTCTCAGCTGTCCCTCACTCTGTTTTTCCTCTTTGTGATACTAACTGCCTGCAGGAAGCATGAACACTTGTATGCTCTCAGCATATGCTTAGGGATGTGGGGCTTATCACTGTAAGGCACTCGCTCGCTCGCTCTCTCTCTCTCTCACTCTCTCTCTCCCTCTCTCTCTCTCTCTCTCTCTCTCTCTCTCTCTCTCTCTCTCTCTCTCCTCTTTCTGATGGTAGTGGTGGTGGAGTGGGTGTGTATTTCTCCCATTCAATTTGAGTTCACAAGTCTTGGTCTCCAGTTTTGTTGACGTACTGGATTCTGGTGAAACAGATATCAACATTCTCTCCAACTACCCTCCTTCACTCAGTGCCAGCGGATTTCTGCTGTGGTATTTGGCAATACTAAACACTTGGCTTGGGGAATATCCTTGTGCCTTAAGTAATTTTTCAGGAGCCGTAGACTATCTTGTTTTCTAATTTCATGTGTATGAGGCCAGTGCTATAATACTTTTAAGTGTCCCATCAACTCTTCATATTTACTAAAAAGCAATCCACTTGGATGATTTTGTGTCTAACTCTACTACTTAGTACATTAATACCTGAAGAAACAACATCCATGGAAGACAGCCAGTCTATAGCTGCTGAAGGAACTTCAGCCCCACCCAGGCACAGAGTGTCCATTGGTCTGGCTGAGACCAATCTTATCAAAGTTCCCATTAGCTTCTGTGTTGCTAAATCCAATGGGCGATTCCCAGTCCTCCCCCTCCAACTTCCCAGCAGCACTGGACACAATTGTTCAGTCCCTTCTCCTTGAAACAATTTCTTCACTTGGTTGGTTTTTCCCCCACCTTCCCAGATGCTTTCACTCCTTTTCCTTTGCTGGTACCCCCTCATCTTCCTGATCTCTGTGTTGGAGTCCCCCAGGGCTTAGGTCTCGAAATCCTTCTCGTTTCTGTCCACATGCACCTTCCAGGTGATCTCATGCAGCCTCATAGTTTTAACTAAAATCTACACACTGATAATCACCAAGATTGTATCTCCAGCTTGGTCCCTCTCCCCTGAACTCCAGACCCCTATGTTCAAATGCCTGCTCATCTATTTTTGCATGTTTAATAGGCATCTAGGACTTAGCATATACAAAACTGGCCCCTTGATCTTCTAAACCTGTCTCCTTCCCAGTCTTTCCCAGTCTCTTAATGGCGACTCCACTCTAGTTGTTCAAATCAAAAACCACGGTGTTATCTTCAACTTCTTTTTATCTCACACCCCAGACAAATTAGTAAATTCTGTTATCTGGCCCATCAAAACATACCCAGAATCTGAACTCTTCTCATTACCTCCCTTTCACCACCGAGTTTAAACACCGCAAACCATCACCAGGAGTATTACAATGGCCTCCTAACTGGTGTCACTGTTTCTGTCCCTAATCTCCTTCAGCCTCTTCATAGCACAGTGGCCAGAGGGGTCTGACTTACACTTTAAGTCAGATGATGTCAATTCTCTGCTCAAAATCTTCCCGTGCCCCCATCGCACTGAGAGTAAATGCCCAAGTCCTTCTCTTTGGGGCCCTATGTGGTCTGGCCCCCATTTCCTCTCAGACCACCATCTCCTACATTCCCCTCTACCCTCTCTGCTCCAGCCACTCTGGACGTCCGCTGTTGCCCAAACATCCCAGGCCCACACCTGCTGCAGGTCCTGGGCCTTTGTGCTCCCTGGGCCCGGCACAGCCTTTCTCCAAATTTCTGCCAGGCTCCTCCCTCATGTCCGTCAAGTTTTACTTAAAAGTCACCTTCTCCATGAGACCATCCCTGGCCATTCTACATGAAATCCCAAACTGCTGCTACTCCCCATTCCCCTACTCTTTTTCCTCCTTAGCAACCATCACTAAAATGCTATATATTTATCTTATTTATGTTGTCTTAAACATAAACTCCATAAGAACATGATGTTCTTGTGTTTTGCTCACTGCTCTATCTCAAGTACCTAATACAGGGCCTGGCACATAGTAGAAGCTCGATAATTATTTGTTGAATGACTAAACGACTGTGAAGTAATTTCTCAGAAATTTCTGAAGTAATTTTAAACTTTGCTTTAATGACAGAAGCTTTGATTCCTTTAGGTTTTTCATTCACAAGAGCAAAAGTTTCGGATTTTGAACTTTAATTCTTTGGGGCTTTGATTTTGGAGTTTTAATTGATAGACTTTACATTTTCTCTGTGAAATTCACAATGTGAAAAAAGTTTATACCACACTGAAGGCATCATCACATTGTTGGCATTTCATTAATATTTATCTTAACATTGTCATTTAATCTCCCTGCCAAATTTCTGATGAGCCTATTGGACAATGTGGCGTGATTAGGGATGAATTTTTCAGCTTTGAGTAACTTAATTAATGCACCATCTCTGAACTTAGCATTGACATTCACTGTTCACTCATTCAATATAGTGTCTATTCCTAGGGATTCTGTGCTTTTTCCTTTAAACCACAGGTCAGTTGCAAATTGGAGAGTTGAATGGCCCTTGTGCACGTTTTTCTTTTCCTCACACAGGGTTTAAAATAAAACAAAAACAGATTTCTGGTTTTGTTCAAAAAATTCAGAAGATGTAGCAGCACTGGGTCCCCTTCCTCTGGGACATTGTATCTACCTTCTTTAGAAGGGCAGACAGTCTCTCTTTTCCCACAGACCAGCTCCAGGCGTTCGATTCTGTCACCTGTCTGGCTGCTGGAAGTAATGCTGCTTGTAGATGTCAGCAACTGGCCCTGTTCTGAGTCTCTAGCTCCAGAGGGCCCTACTCTGCCCTTCCATCGGCTGCACCACTCCTTATAGGTCAAGGAGCACGAGAGCCGAGAGCATGTGTCCACACTGAGCTGGCACTGACCTTCTCCAAAGCCAGACTACATTCCAAGGACTCAGGATCCCAGAACGTCCCGTCCGATTTTTCCAAGCCACCAATAGGACCTATGTGAACCCTTGCCCAGGTTGGCCCTCCCAAGGGCAGACAGGCAGTACTGCTGCTATTCCCACGGGCAGACAGAGCATCCCTTGTGTATGTGCACGGAGGGGGCAGTTAGAGGATGGAGCTTGAAAATGCAGGACTGGAGAGTTCACGTGTATCTTAGGCCTCCCAAAGGTGTTTACCTCGCAGTCCCCAGAATCTGTTAATATGTTACCTTACATGATAAAAGGACTTTACAGACATGATGAAGTTAAGGATTTAGGATGGAAAGATTATCCTGGATTAGCTGGGTGGGCCCAATGTAATCATAAGACCTCTTATAAGAGGCGGGCAGGTGGATAAGAGTTAGTTGTAGGAAATAATGACAAGCAAGATATTGGAATTATGAGAGAAAGGGGCCATGAGCTAAGGAATGTAGGCAGCTTCTAAAAACTAAAAAACGTAAGGGAATGGATTATTCCTTCAAGGCCTCCAGAAGAAACGCAGCCCTGCTAAGACCTTGATTCACATTTCTGACCTTCAGAATGACAAGATGGTAAACTGGCCTTGTTTTAAGCCACTAGGTCTGTGGCAATTTATTACAGCAGCTACAGAAAACTAATACAGCTTGCTTGCATGGAAGGGCCTCTCTTGAGAGGCCAGAAGGTGAAGGGCTGCAGGCTAAGGCTTCCATCTGTATTCTTGTCTCAGGCAGGCTCAAATATTAATTTGTAACAATACAGACTCAAAAGATATTGTTTCAGTGAAAGACTTAAACCAAAGTCTACACACGCAATCTAAGTTTTATGTGTCACATCTGTGCAGTGGCCAAAATGCCGGGTATTGTTAGAACAACAGTATTTGCGTAATCCATCCACTTATGTATTAGTCATGAAATTACTGAGGAGTGGGCCACAAAGAAGAATTTCATCAAATCATGATAAACCAGATGTAAGGAAGAATGATATTTTATTGGGGCTTGATTTCATGCATCTTTCTGACAAGCTTCAACCCAAATTTCCCTGTATCAAATTTCTCAAATATTTACTTGTGTTTTCTGTTCCCAGGAAACAGACACCATAGTATGTTGTTCTACAGGTCAAATATTGAGGAAATTAAAAACAGAAAATAAAAGCAGGCCATCGGCATGGGCACAATGCTAATTCACGAGGGTTAGGGAATTAACGTCCTGATTTGCTCAACTCAGACTCTGACAATTTCCCTCAATTCATACACTTGAAATTTTTTCCCCATCAGAAATGTGACTGCTTCAGTGGTTTAGATCTACAGAACAATGACTCTTTTCCCAACTCAAAAGAAGTGCTAGAAATGAGTGTTCAGAGGATGGGCAAAAGAAATACCTAATGGAAAAAAAAAAAATCCATTTTCCCACAGTTTCCATTTTATCTTAGGGTAGTCTCTTAAATTTTGATTTGATTGTATATATACTCACCACAAGTCACTTTGTTCACATAAAGTTCATGCGAAACAAACAAACAAGGATCCAAACCACATGAAAGAATCTGCTTCTTTTCCCTCTGGTCCAATAATCTAAGCTGTTATTTTGGTTGAATCATTCCAGGAGCCAGCCAAGGGCAGTGAGCTAAGCTGTCAGATCCACAGTAGCTCAGTGGCCCACACCATGTGATGAGTCTTCTTCTGGAAGAAGCCAACTCACCACGGAGGCTGAGAGAGGCTTGACTTGGTCAAGGCCTTGACATCGTCTCGACAATTCTGAAAAAGTCAAGGCATACACAAAAATGGTCTTTTTTTTTTTTTCCTCTGGAGGTGAAAGTCCTGGAGAACTAAGATTTTATCCATGGGTCCGCCTCTAAAGAGAACCAATTATAAAATGGAGAAGAGAAAATAAATAGGGAAAGAGGCAAGAGGACCTTCCAGGGACAACGTTCTGAGCAAAAAAGAAAAATGAAGAAGGAAAAAAGCTGTCATAAGTCACCTAAAGTACATCTGGCAGAAAGTGACGTGAAAATGTAATTTCAGATGAGTGTTCTCTGAAGTCTGGAAAGAAACCAAAACCTTATAACTATCCTAGTTGAGGTTTTGGAAGAACAGTATACGAGGCTGCATGTCATGTGCTTTGAGTGCAATCTAATTCTTGGGCTTTTCCTAAATTCATCTCAGGAAGGGGTAATCAACAGCATTCTTGGTGCAGCTTGACAAAGAGTGTGCTGTCCCTTGGCTGAATCTGTTCTCTTGGATGTGTAGACCATACCTAGTCTCCTCAGAGCCTCCCAGTTCCCGTCCCCTTTTGGAAAGGATGGAAACCATATCAGCACTCCCTCTCAGAAAGCGCTATTTATTTTAAAATAGAAAAATCTGGAAAAATACAGAACAACATGGAAAATTTTCCTAATTGCCCCTTGTGCAGCTGCCTTGGCTCCTATCATACCCCTCTCCCCCACCCTCATCCCCGATTGAAATTCTGTGGTATTAGGATCATCAGCTTCTACCAGTCCAGTCCAATGCATGCTGTACCCCAACGCTATGCCTCTGCCCAACAGGGCTGTGACCATCTGCAGGCACTTACTTCAGCTGTGTGCCAGGGAACACGTGCCCAAACAGAGATATTTTAATCCTCTGGAATTCAGATTTTTGAAAAAAATATTTACTCTTTAAATCTGACTGACCTTTGCAGATGTGTGGGTTTGAATCAATCAGATCTGTATTATGATAAAGGCTAAGGTCTTTTCCTTTTGTTATTAAGTAGGAAAGCATGCTAGGGAAAAATCTAGACTCTTTTTTAACTCCTTCTGATAGTATTAAATCTATCTTTTATGCCAAGGTCATATGTCAAGGAGAAACTAACCTGCTCAGAGCACGATTCCGTTAGCAGGAAGTTTCTTGGAGATTACAATCCCTTTGGCCCTTCAAGTTGGCCCTCTGGTGTATCTAATCAGTTCTCACACCATGAATGAGAGTCCAAAAGTCAAAAAGGAGGAGGATATGAGGACCTCTACAAAATCTCTAACCTTTCATTTAATACTCTGCCTCTTTGAGAAACTGCATTTCCCTCCAGTGTTTTCCCTCACCATCACCTCACCCCCATTGTTTTCCTGCTACTCTGTCTTACTCCTGTTAATTGCTCTTTCTCTCCAGCCCTTTCCTCTGCTATTCATTCCTATTTTTTAAGCCAGAAAAATACCTTTTTTCCCTCATTCCAGCTCCTTTTGGGCCTTTCCCTCAAAGAGAAAAAGCTTAGTCACTTCTGTTACTTCATTCCAAAATAAAGTGGACGTCTCCAGTGTCTTAGAATGGGACTCCCAATATTTTCACTGATAGGAATGCCTTTTTATATACTCCCACGCTCTAAGATCACTGGGGGAAAGACACGGATGGCACTGAGACCCCTAGGGTGCTGCCCCTCACCTTCATGGAGGGGTTTCCCAAAGTGTGGAATGCATACCGCTAGCATTCCGTGAGACCATTTTAGGCAGTGCATAGTTATGGTGGATTGGGGTTGTGTATTTGTTGCAGTGTACGTTCGAAAAAATGTAGCTGGCGCATCAAATCTGCAATTTCACAGCTATTACTGCTTAAGGCAAATGTAAGTTAAAATATAAAGAGAGGGTGGTTTAAAGAAAGATATTAAGTAAAAATAGTACACAGAGAATATGGATATAGTAAAAATCATGAAGATAGAACATGAATTAAAACTTGGGAAGCCATTTAACAGAAATGACTTGGAACTAGGAAGAATGGGGCATGAGGTCAGTTTCTGGCTATACTTCCTCTTTCCTTGCAAAGCCCTGAGCTTGGGGCAGAGTGGGAACACAGCTGTTACCCAGGCAGAGATTCACAATTGCACACCAGGGATCAAAATATGCAGAAATTTTCCCGAATGGATAAATCAAATTCATATCCTGCTGTAAACCAAGGATAACACTGCCATTGAATTTACAATTAGAAGCATTCTGGTCCAACTCGTTCAGTTTAGAGGCTAAAAAGCCAGAAAGATTACATGACTTGGCCAGTATCTCCCTAAGTGAATAGCAGCAGAACTAGAACTCAAACCGCAAAGTTTGCTCATTCTAAATCTTTCTACTACGTTATTGCTGCTAGACGAGTCTTTCTGATGCCAACAAGTCTTATCTATTCCTGATTATATCTAGCTACATTTAAGAGAGTAGTGGGGGATAAAATCAGAGAGGTAACGTGAATGGTGGGAGGGAGACAGTGTCAGGACTTCAGGCCAGTATGAGGACTTTGTGGGGTCCAGCTCAAAGATGGAGCTGATTGCTGTATCTCATCTATGCAACAGAACCAGAGTAAGTGACATAAGCACTCAGAGAACAGTCACTGGGACAATCTGATACTATTGCTATAGAGTCCTCTTCTCAGAGCCTTCTTTCTTAACTTTTAATTTTAGAATAATTTTAGACACACAGAAAAGTTGCAAAGGTAATACAGAGAGTTTCCCAGCTTATCCTATTGCAGGATACACCATACACAGCCATGGTACATTTATCAAAACTAGGAAATTAACATTGGTACAATACTACTAAGTAAACTACAGGCTTTATTTGGATTTCCGCAGTTTTTCCATTATCTTGCTGTTGTTGTTCCAGGATGCAACCTAGGATACCACACTGCATCTGTCACCATATCTCCTTAGTCTCCTCTGATCTGTGACAGTTTCTGGACTTTTCCTTGTTTTTCATGACTTCGACACTTTAGAATAGGTCAAGTGTTGTGTAAACTTTCTGTCAGTTTGGGTTTGTCTGGTATTTTCTCATGATTAGTTTAAGGAATCGGAGGAAGGATACCACCAAAGTAAAGTGCCCTTCATTTCAAGGGATAGATGCTATCAACATGACTTATCAACAAAGATATTAATGTTGACCCCTTGCTTAAGGTAGTGTCTGTGAAGTTTATTACTGAAAAGTTCCTCTCTTTTTCTTTCCATACTTTATGTGTTAGAAGTATGTCACTAAGTCCAGTCTACACCCAAAGAAAATTAAGCTCCACCTCCTGGATGGAGAAGTATCAAACAACTTGTGACAGAGGTTAAAACTACCACAGTAATTAGGAAATATTTTGGGAGAGAGACTTTGAGGCTATGCAAATATCCTTTTTCTCCTAAAATTTTGCCCATTAATCTTAGGATTCACCACTGGATCTTGCCTGCAGCAATTATTGCTGCAATGTTCTAAGGATGATTTTTTTGCCCTCGTTTCTTCTACATTTCTAGTTTGGAATTTTTCTGTAAGAAAGATTTGTTCCTTCACTCCTGTTTGTTTGTTTATTTATTTATTCCATCATTTGTTTATATCAGTATGGACACATGGATATTTATTTCATTCTTGTGGTTATAACCTATACTAATACTATCATTACTTTTTTTTTTTTTTTTTTTGGCCGTTCCACGCAGCATGCGGGATCTTAGTTCCCCGACCAGGGATCAAACCCGTGCCCCCTGCAGTGGGAGCGTGGAGTTCTATAACCACTGGACCACCAGGGAATTCCCACTTTTTTTCCCTTAAATTATAGCTTTGGCTATAGGGAGCTTTCAGGTTGACTCCTGTAACCTTTGACATGCTCTATCCTTTAAAAAATAGCACTTTCAAACTTTCTAGCACTACAAGGTGCTCCAAATTCATCTTCTATTTTCCCTGCCTCAGCTCTACAATCAGCCATTCCTACAAAGAGCCTTGGTTTTTTTGATTGGAGAATGGTATTTAGAAACCAAGATGTGGGAGCTGGGTGTGTTCACTGTTACAGGGTATCATTGCTTCTAGGCTCTCTCAATAGACAGAGCTAGAAAATACATGTATGTACATGAACCCATCAATACACACATATCAATATTAATTTCTGTATCTATCTGCATGTGAAATATATATATATATATGTGTGTGTATAGGAGTCTATATATGTGTGTGATATATATACTTGCGTCTACATATATGTATTTGTGTAAATATACATACATATCTGTCTATCTATCTATCAGTATAAACATAAGATTATACCGATATCCTGAGATACTACTCAGCTACTTTGAATCAACTCGCCTAATACTGACACACAGTGTCATATTAAAGCCTCCACCTTGCATCTAAAATCCTAGTGAGAATAAATAAATAAAATCCTAGTCAGCAACTCTTATGGGTTGAATTGTGTCTCCTCAAAAAGACATGCTGAAGTCCTAACCCTCAGTACCTCAGAATGACCTGATTTGAAAATAGGGTAGTTGCAGATTTTATTAGTTAAGATGAAGTCATACTGGAGTAGGATGAATCCTTAATCCAATATGACTGGAGTCCTTATAAGAAGAGGAGAAGACAGACACACAAAAGGAAGACTGCCATGTGAAGACAGAAGTAGAGACTGCAGTTATGCTGCCAAGTACCTGGTACTTGGGGCTACCAAAAGCTGAAAGAGACAGGAAGATTCTTCCCTAGAGCCTCTGGAAGGAACATGGTCCTGCCAACAACTTGACTGCAAACTTCTAGTCTCCAGAACTGTGAGAGAATAACTTTCTGTTGTTTTAAGCCACCCAGTTTCTGATACTTTGTTATGGCAGTTCTAGGAAACTAATACAGTACCTATCAAGTTGATACTGTTTTTACCCTGTATAACATGATAATACAGAAATTATCCGCTTTACTCCTAAAGCTACCTCAGTTACATCACATTTAAGACTGTCTGGATCCCACCTAGACGTCTGTCATTGGTGGCGAAGATGGTATCTTATTTTTTGTTATATCCCTACAACCTGGTGCAGTGCCAGGTACAGAGTAGGTACTCACTAAATGTTTGTTGACTTGAATACCTACAGGCCTTCTCTGTCAACCCATTAGGCTAGCCAGGAGGTCTCCTTTCCAAGATGTTTTTTTTTTGCCTTCAAGTTCTGCTAGGTGAAGTTCATTTGTCCATCCTTTCTTCTTCCCTTCCTTCCTTCACTCCTCCCTCCAACAAATATTCATTGGACACATACATCTTGAAGACTTACATTCTAATGGGGGGAGAAGGATCTAGGATCTGAAATTGCAAGTCACCTTATGTCTAAATGACGTAAATAGCAGGACAGGATAACAGAATGTATTTTGGGAATGGTTTCCATGGGTTATTTGGCCAGCTGTGGTCTGGTGGCCTCCTTTCCAACAACCAAAGGCCCCAGCTGAACAGCTGCACTGTTCTTATCCAATTTTTAATTCCTCTCCTTCCCTAAGTGGAAGAGTGAAGGGGGGATATAATAAGGGGAAAAACCAAACTGTCCAGGAAGAGAGTTGAGAAGACAGAATGGGAATAGTAATTCTCCTACAATGCATTTTAAAGCCAACCCTTCCTGAGCTGTGCCAGGCTAATTACCTTACCTGTTGTTAATATCTTTATTGTTATTAAATCATTATGTTGACAACATAACTGCATAATAATAATGGCTAGCCAGTACTGAGAGTTTGCTATGTGCCAGGAAGTGGTCTAGACACTAACCAATTTGATCCCACTCACTCCTTCTGAGACAAGTACTATTATTTTTCATTTCACAGATGAAGAGCTGGATGCTTAGAGAGGTAAAGTCATTTGCTCCAAATCCCACAGTTAGTAAATGGCAGAGTCCAGACACAGATGTCAGTACGTTGGACTCCAAAGTCCTGGCTCTTCCCCTGTTCTCAGGGAACACCCCACACACCTCCCCAAGAGAAGGCATTAGCTGGCTAGACCTGCCCAGCCTGTACAGCCTTCAAACAGAATTTCCTTCCACAAAAATGTTCTTCTCAACAATGGACCCTCTTGCTGCCCCTGTCCCTTTTATCACTTCACTGTGTTTTTTTTCTAGCCCCACTGCCCCAGTGCTCTGTCTCCCCTGGTTACTGGCGTAACAGATATCTGGTGTGATATTTGCTGGATTTCCAGTGGTCATGGTCTCTCTATCTTTCCCAGCACCTCTCAGCCTTTTAATTCTCTCCTCATTATTTAAGCCAGCATGGAGCAATTTTCAAGACGTCCAATTACAAGTGCATAGAAGGAACTGGGTCCATAATTAATTAGTTATTCCAGGACACAACAAAGCAAAAGCAAAGCCAAGAGTGTGGAAAGCCCTGAAAAGTGAAACTGCAGGAGGAAAATTTACACATTCCAGGACCCTTCCCCAAGAGGGACAAAGAATCGAACAATATGGTCACTCAGATTCCAAGCTTCTCCACCTATCTTGGGATTGAACAGACATTAATCATTGGATGACAATCCCAAGTGGAACATCTCCCCCTCCAGGATGAACAGCTGCCTCTGTTTTAGGGGTGAACTGATTCTTTCCCCATTGTTTTCATGCAGGAAGGTTAGCCTCTCTTTTCTCCCACAATTGTTCAAGCCACTGCAGAGACAGTCTTTCCTTTAAGATGGCCCCAACCCCTGGGATTTCTCGCTCTTCATCAGAGCGGAAGTCAAGTTAGAACACCATAATTTAAGACACCAAGCTAGGATGACTTTGGAGGCAGAGAAAGAAAAGATAGTAAAAGAATGCCAGGATTCTCCAATGTATAGTTACTATTTTAATTTGGAGAAGAAAGGAGGGCTTAGGTAGAAGTGCATCCAGATCAAATTCTCCCCAGAGACAAACTTGTTCTCCAACACGCATGACAAAGGGTAAATGACAGGGGAGTGCTAGCACTGTTATTCGTGAAACTATTAAATTTTCATTAGGAGGAAATAGGGATTATGTTCGTTTTAGTTATTATGGACTCTCAGCGCCTGAAAGATCAGAGCCAACAAAACAAGAAGTCTGAAGAGTATTACAGCAAGTTCCCACATCTTACAGGGGTGCTATCGCTACCGTCACATACTTGCCAGCAGTGAAAATCAGGAGCCTTATATAGAACATTAGAGTTGTAGGAATCTTTTACTACTTTTTCTTACCTGCAGCCTAATTTCTTTTTGGTTCTACACTGGGCTAATGCCAGCTTTCAGGGCTGATCTCTGTACTTAAGGGAATATACCTAAACCTACCCCCGCCAAGCCACAGTCTAAGCACTTTGCTAATACCATGACAATGGATACAAGCAATGTTAGTTGGAAAGGAAAATAAAAATACCTGCCAGGACATTTATAAGACATACTACTTGCTTTTGCTGTTCCTGCTCAAAAGAGTAAATACTATGATGCATGTTGCTAAGCAATGTTGCATTTTCAGTCCTCAATAACTCCATTAGTAACAAAGGATGCCTTACTTCTGTGATAATCAGCCTCAGCAACCATGGCTTCCAACACAAGGCAAAAGTGATTACTGCAAATATTTATCCTTCTGATTCAAAGATAACACTGTTTTCAGGGATCCTGTGTGAGAGTGACTGACTCTGCAGGACAGTCCCAGATCTTATATTGATGACAACCCTTTGGTTTACAGATGCTGGAAAGTTTCTCAGAGTAAACTGTCAACTAATAGCTTCTCACCCTTTTCCCCCAGTTACCCAGCATTCCCTGGTTACCCAGGATTCCTTGATTACCCAGCATTCTCTAGTTACCCATCATTCATAGTTATCTAATATTCCCCAGTTACTCAGCATTTCTCAGCTATGAAGTATTAGGCAGAGACAGTCTGCAAGAAAATAACATCTTCAGCAGGATTCTACCAATGGAATCTCTACTTATGGGAGCAATGCAGCAAAAGACACTACTCTATGAAAGTTAAAACACAGAATCTGGAGCCAGATTCCCTGAGGTGAATCTCAACTCCACAGTTTCTTATTGAAGTGACTTTGGCAAATTAATGTCTTCATGCCTCTGGTTTCTCACCTGCTATTGCAATGATTAGATAAGCTGATGTGTGTAAAGTGCTTAGAACGGTGCCTCCTTCTGGAACATTCTAGGTCTGAGGCAGAGCTATAAAAGTGTTTGTGAGTCTTCAAACACCTCCCCAATCAAAACAAGTAAATTCCACAATTTGTGAAGGAGGGAAATGCACCTTACGAACTGTATTTACTGCTTTTATGTTTCAGAGGAAGAAGCTAGAAATTGCCAAAATTTGAATTCCTATAACATCAGACTGTGACTAATTATGGTTCTGGTCATATGCCATATGTTTCCCAGAAATAACAAATGTTCCATGGAAAAGTAAGTGGCCAATAATGGTGAGAAAAACATATAGTAAATGTTCTTGTTTTTCTTGGCTGTCAATTTTAATATAATGAAATAGTCAAAGAAAAACATGAACATTCAACAGCAACTACTTCTTACCACTTCAGAAAGACACTCTTGAACTACTGAAAGTTAGAAATCTACGTTCAGATAGCACTGTCAAGTATTCTGAATCTCTTACATTTTAAATTTTGAAAAATGTTACTCATATTCCAGGTGTTTTCCCCAGTAGAATTTACAGTGGTAGATGTTAAACTAACTCCATGTGATTCTCATTTTCAAAAATACAATTTTGGACTGCTTAAGAGTTTCAATGTATCCCCCCTTGAGCTGCATAAAAGAAAGCCATTTTGGTTTCAAATATAGTTTTGTTTCTGTGGGGTTTTTTTCTATGAGGAATATATTTCCCTTAGACAATTTCTCAATATTGCTATTTAACAGGCAAAGTGTTTTAGATTTCTTTTAAGCTCCATTTAGTTTACTTAAATGAAGTTGAATACAGTGAGTTTCTGCAACTATTTAGGGAAAGAAAATTGAATTATTGATTAAGTGAGCTTCATTTATAAAGCCTATACCAGCACTAGCAGGCTGGGTGTTTCATTTCAGTAGATTTTATACTAAAGAACATGTGTTTTTAAAATAAAACAGTCTGATATTCCCATTCATACAGGTTAGGCATGATAATCCTGTAGGTGCTAAAAAGTGATCACGATCTGATCCAAGCTACTTTGGTGCTTTTAGGTGCTGTTATCTGTAATATGATACTTCTAGGTGGAATAAGTGTGCTTACTATGTGACAGGCAATGCCAGGTGCTAGAATTATAATGATGAAAAAAGCTAGACCTGGGCCCTGTCCTCGTAGAGCTTATAGTCTCGGGCAGAGCTACCTAAAGTGTGGTCTGTGGACCAGCAGCACCTCATGAACTATTCTTATCAGCAACAGCACAAGTACAGAGATCGCGAGTAATTGTTCAGACAGTTTTACAGCATTGGACACAGCTGCACTACTCAAATGTGTGATCAAGTGGACTTGGCTCATTGAATGGGGTTCAGACCAGATCAGATATGCAAATTTCACAGGGCGAGATCTAAGTACTGGTCATAGACAGGAAGATACATATTGTCCTGTAATAAACTGGAAATTTAAAAATAATCTAGTCCTTCTCATAGGTAGTTTGGGGAACACTCGTGTAGTGCTTTCCAAACATTATAGGAGAGAGTGAGAGATTAATTCCAACTGAGAAAATCTGGGAAAATTTCATGGAAGAAATGGTTCTTAAGCATGGATTGGAATCTAAGGGGTAGAGATCGTAGCATGAGAGCACTATAAAGGCAGAAAAATGCAAGGATGCCCTGGGCAACCTAGTTCATTGCAGCTGGAGTGTGATATGGAGACAGGGGCAAATGGAGGTAAAGGAGATACATCTGAAGAGATCGATTGCAGTCCAGTTAGTAGAGGGCTTTAAGTGCCACGAAAAAGAATTAGAACTTTATTTTTGAGACAACTGGAAGTTCTTAAGTATTCCTGAACATAAGAGTGACATGAAAGAAGGCTCTATTTAACAAAATAACATTGGTCTCATGTGAGCTATATAAAGCACTGAGTCAAGAGGCCTTTAGGTGAAGTAAATAATAACAGTAAAAGGAATTTAAAATCTCTCTCTTAATGGTATCATATATTAGTCATACGTCTAAGTGAATTTAGTCATCTTAAGTCTTCCCAGGCACCACAGCATAGTAAAATACCACTTTAGAAGATTTAATCATGTACGATTAAAGTGATTTTCAAATGCCATTTCTTAGCTTAACAGTGACAGAGAGAACACACATTCTTCGCGTTTTCAGAAACTCTGAGTAAACCACTGATATTAAGGGAACATTAAACCAATATACTATTGTAATAACTTACACTAAAATGTCAAGTACCATCACCAAAGGATGCGAGGGTAGCACTTTTTTCTCTCTGCTGTTTTCGGCTTCCTATAAAACTAGAAATGAACTTGCTGAATGTGCCTCATTCAAGTTTTTATGTGTCACCAAAAGGCTATTAATTCTTGCAGCTGACTGAGCAGGAGTCTTTTGTGGCATTAAGATTCCCATAAATGTATCTTTAAAAAAACAGTTGAGCCACTAAGTAAGTTTTAAACTTTGAGGATAAAATTTTGTCAGGCTTTAACAAATAAAACAAGGCCCTTAAAGTGTAAACCACCCCCCGCCTCCCTCCCTGCCTCCCCCCAAAAAACATATTACCGTGTCAGGATTTCACACATTTGGCTGAATAAAAATCTAATTCTGGTTTCATAACATTATTTTCAATTGTGATGTAAGAACTATAGAATTAGAAAGATACCATCTTGTTAAACTGAAAGCTATGCATTTAGAGTTGGACACGTCTGCAACACAACAATACAAAAGCTAAAGCAGCATGGTGAGTCCGTGATTATGACAGGCTAAAGAAATGGCTCTCAACTGAGAATGATTTGGCCCCTTCCAGAAGACATCTGGCAATGTCTAGAGATGGCTGTCAGAACTGGCGGGATACTACTGGTACCAGGTTGCCACTAAACATCCTATACTGCATAGGACAGCCCTTCACAACAAAATTACCTGGTCCAAAATGTTAACAGTGCTGCAGTTAAGAAATCCTGCACTAAAGGATCACACTAGCAACATTTCTATTATTCCTCTTGGATTATATAGAAATAATCACTTTGATTTATGCAATCTAGAAATCAGAAGCAAGGAAGTTCCTGAAGATTAAAACAGATAATTATTATGCCTCCCTTTGATACTATGAACTACTCTCTGATTTTTGCAAACAAGACCTGAAGGCGACCCTCACAGGTGCTCTGGTTTATTAATTCCATCTATGGTAATAATTTATATGCAGATACAAAACACTGTCACCAGGAAATCTTCAAGCAGAAAAGACAGGCATGACTGAAAACTCAAACAAGGTTCCAGATAAGTACTATTTTCTGACTGTAAGTCACTGATGATTTTAAGATGCGCCATCAATTAAATAAGAGCTTTGGGGAATGTGACAAAGAAACATCTCTCCTTAAATGTGTACATTGATTGTAAAATGTGAACCTTTTATAGAGATGGTAAACGTACAAAATCTATAAAGTATTTTAAGTATATAATAAGATGTTTTAAGCTCTTTTTATAAAAAGAAACAGCAAGACTCTGGAATACTCTCCCTCTGAGATCCTTTTCCATCAGTGTTAGCCTCAGTTATTTTCATTTTTTCCATCGCTCCCCTCCTCCTGCCCCCACCACTCCAGGAAGAGCTGGTAAGGTGCTGGTGAGCAGTGGCCTCACTAGCTCCTCAGAAACAAGAACAAATGCTAATCTCTTAGCTTCCCTCTCTTATCTTATTCTCTTGGAATTTCTCCGAAGTCTTTGACTGTGAATTGAGTACTGTGAAGAACACCTGTGCTGAGCATGGTCCTAGATCTGCTAAAGGATATAACTCTATTTAACCAAACAGAGGAATAACCATACATAGATGCAATATGATATACATTTGAAATTGTTTGTAAAATTCCATCGAAAGACCACTTAACACCATTTATTCATAAACAAAAATTTACTATAAAACCTATATATTTGCTGCTTGTTCCTCTAGAATTTAAGATCCATGTGAACAGGGATTTTTGTCTTGGGTTTACTGGCTGAATGGCTGAATGAATGAATGAATACCGTATCTCCCAAACAGCAGAGTCACTATACAATTGCAAACTCCTTTTATTTTCACAATAATGACAGGAGACGACAGGACTAACTCCATGTTATTAACTACGCATGTTCATTCGTTCATTCATTCATTCTGTACTAAGTCTTTCATGATCTGCCCCTGCCACCTCTCTAGCTTGTCCTGCCCACCCCGTTCTCCAGCGACACTGGCCTTGGTTCAGTTCCCAGTAAGCTCCAAACTCCCTTCTACCTCAGGGCCTCTGCCCAGAACATTCTCCTCCCCATTCCCGACCTCTTCAGATTTCTTCAGGGAAGTCTTCCCTGATCACCACTTAGACTAGATGTAGGTAGTGCCTGTATTTCATAGTCTTGGTTGCCCATTTTTCTTTGTTTTTTTTTTCCCCCCATCATAGTATTGATCACATTTGTAAAATCTATTTGTGGAATTATTTGATTAACATCTTCCCTACACCCCACACTCAACTGTAGACAGAAACCATCCCTGCCTTGTTCCCCATTAAAATCCCCATCATTTAACACAGTGCCTGTCATACAGCAAGCACTCAATAAGTATTTATTGAATGAGTAAATGAATTAGGTTTCTAGGAACATGATCTATTATTAAATATATGAGTCCATGTTATACTATATCATTCTCCACTAGGGCTCAAGTTAGTAGGTGCTTAATCAATACTTTTTGGTTAATTGGAATCATCAGTTATCTACTACAAACTGCATTCTCCTAAGTCTACATGACACTAAAAGAACTTGTTGCAAAATTGCTGAGAAGTCAACTACTCTCTTTCTCTTCTTTTCTCTACAAACTAATAAAAGAGCAGGGTTTTTTCCCATTGAATTTATTAGCTGTTTTGGCGTTGAGAACGAGACTGAGTGAAAAATCGTTGTCAGGGAATCAATTATTTGAATGATCAGTATTTGTCTCTACTTGAAAACATCTGGAAGGATACTTTAATTATCCTTTAGATATTTGGTATCTTGTGTTCTCAGCCTCTGAGATAATCTCTCCCAATTACTACTCCTGAACGAAAGGTATGCTATTGACAAAGTAGGTTTTTTTGATAGAGGAGGATTTCTGAGACATTGAAATTAAAGAGTAGTAAGCTCCTAGGCTAAGAGGATTAAAATAGCATTTTTTTAAGAGAACAAGGAAAGAGGTCTTTAGTGCAGAAAACCGTAGAAAAAATATAATTCCATGTAATATCATGTAACTGAGAAGCTAGTCACATAGGAAGCGTTGGGGAAGAGTATGGATTTCTTGCGGATCCAGACAAAATAACTCTAGCCTAAGGGAGCTAAAGAGAGATACCCAGACAAAAGGAAATCAAAAATGACTGTAAACCTAGAGTCTATTCATATACTTTACTTTAAAATAGCTTCTTTACATATATCTTTCCTATCTATTGTCAGGAACTCTGTCACTAAGTAATTTTTACAAGAGTGTCTGGAATTCTTGAACAAAATTCCAGAAAGCCCAGGAAATTGGGGCAGCGTTTGCTAACTTAGGCCATTCCTTTGGAAAGCCCCAGTTAGACAGTTTAGTCTCTGTTTAAGGGGTCGTCCTCATCTCTGCCTTGCCCATTCCTCTCTCGAGGCAACAGTAGCTGAGCAGGAAGTGGCTCCTTCACTGCCTCAAGAGCTTTTTCGTCAATTTCTTATTCAAATCGTCCTCCTTTGGGTCTGGCAGATGCCTCAAATTTGCAGCACAAACTTGCTCTGCATAAAGCAGAGATCAAGTAGAGTATATTTGGGGCTCACTCAAGAAGGGAATCTGCAGTGAGGAATCACCTGTCCCTGAGATCACAGACACAGAAGAGAAACTTGGATGCTTGAGGAGGGGAAGAAACAACCAGCCAACAGCAGATATACTGATTCTCTACACCTTCACGTGAAGGGGAAGAGTTCTTATGTTGGATCATAGCCATGCTTTACTGTCTTTGGGGACAAGAATGCACATTTTTCTATCATCCTTTAGTTCGATATCAGAAAGATCCAAGGAACTAATGCAATGGCTACCATCATGTTTAGGGTTGAGATCCATAAGTACTTCAAAATATCTCAAGCTGCCTGATCACTGCCAACTTAAATGCACAATTCTTTCTTGGGCTCCAGGAGAAATGCATTGGGGTTGAGGCTTAGTTATCAATGTCATGAGGGAAAAAAAAAAAAAGATTTTGGTTAGCTTGACTTCAAATATTTTATTACTCTCCTATAGATCTCATTAAAAGAACTGGCCTATCCAATTTGGAATAAAGACTTTTCACTTTCACTTTCACATTACATCCAGATGAGCCATGTTGCTCACCTAATAATTAAACCATAGAGACTTAATGGGGATGAAGGAAATGGGATGAAAAAGAGCTAAGTACATTTAAGTTTCATTTTATATTGACTTATCTCCCTTCCCTGCAATATCAGCAAAATACAAACTAAAGCTTTGTTCTGGCCCACATTTACTTTAATATTTTTGCCATTTTTTCCTCATATAAAACTATTTAGCCAAGTAAATATTCATGCCTTATTTAAACAGTCACAAATAGTATTACCAGGGCTTAAGCGATATTATCTCACCTACAAATCTTGGCTGGCTCTCATCTGGAGCCATTAGCATATTTTGAAAAATTTCCAAGAAATTCATAAATCAGCATATTTCCCTTCCTGAAAAGCCAATTTCCTAAACATTCAATGAGATGGCTTTTGAGAGCCACACCAACAAAGTAGGAAAGTAATAATGTTCCTATCTTAACAGTAAATTCACTACTGCGGGTGCTGCTGCCCTCACTAGAATTTCAAAAGAATCTTTTCTGAATTAGAAAACATTCCATCTACTTGCTGCACAATAGCCTCTTCAATTTTCCATACCAAATGAGTAGATTTGGAAAGTAAGGAGGGGCACATAGTTATTGCCTTTTTTTCCAGGAGGCAAGTCAGGCTTTTACTTCTTTATAACTTCTCCTACATTTTTTAAAGTAAATTTCCTTAGCCTTCTATTTAATCAGAGGCACCACAGAAGAGAAAAGAATTTTTACAAAAGTAGAATGGCGGCATAGTTTTCTTTTTGGTAACATACAAATTCATCTACAGTTAAAAATGGAAATGTATACGTCACAACAAAGTTTTCATGGCAGATATAAATTACCATTTTCTGTTTAACAAATGCCAAAAACATATAAACACACAACAACTTAACTAGGATGCAACATCTCTGCATTCTGAATCATAATTTACACAATTTAAAACCCAGGCATTTGAGAGGTTAAAAAAGTAACTCACGATATGCAGTCACGCAGCGCCTCGGATCTCAGAGCCTTCTGCAGTTATCACGACAGATTTTATCACCCGCAGTTCTCTGGCCCTGCGACTGAAATCACTCATAATTAATGAATAACTTACTTGAATACTTGACAGCTCAGTAAGCGGTTTATGTAAGGCCGTTACTTTTATTTCTTCTGTAGTTGCCTTTGCAAACAGGAAACAGGAAACACACCTACAAGAACACTGACATATCTCAGCCTAATTGGTCTTTGCCTCCAAGTACTCAGGGCTAAATCTTGTACTGCAGGGGTGATAAATACAGTCACTAAAAGAGCAAGACTCAGGTCCTGGCATGTCAAAGTTTAAAATCCTTTAGACAGATGCCATGCAGGAAATGTATTACAAGCTTTCTTAGTAATATTCAGGCCTTATGGCCTTAATCCTGGAAGGACTATAAATTTCAGAATATATACTTATATATATATATTATGAATATGTATATACATATGTGTGTATATATAAACACAAACATATAATACGCTAAGTAATATACTATATAAAATATATACATTATTTAAAATAATAAACATTAAAATAATATATATAATTTTTTCCTAGAATAGATGTGGAAACTATCATTCAGGAATCTTTTGGCTACAAATAACAGAAAACCCAACTCAAACTCACTTAAACAAATAAATAACAAGACATGGAAATATTTTGGTTCATTGAGCTGGGGAAGAAAAACCTGGATGTAGGGTTGGTTTCTGGAAAACAGGGGTTTACTATGTATATCATTTGACTCTCTGCAATTCTCTTAGCATGGCATTCTCTGTAGATTGACTTCATCTTGTGGCTGCCTTTCCTCATGGTGCAAAAAAATAGCTTCAGCAGTTTAAGACCACACATCCATCTCCCTAGAGTGTAGTGTTAGCATGCTGCCAGTCTCAAGCTCTGAAGTCACTCTGACTGCCCATCACTGAATGTCACGATACTTTGCTGAATGACTTTAACCTAGCCTTATCCTTAGAGGAGAGGGTGAGGAAGGACACTCCAGAGAAAATTCACATGGAAAGGCATTCAGATTACTAAGAGGAAGAGAAAAGGAGGAAAGGAGTATTGGAGGAAATCAACAAATGTCCACTACAACACTGTTCGGCAATAATCTGAATCTGAAGACTGGTGTTCGAGGATGTGTATCTATGAAAACACTGGATCTTGGGCTATCCAAAGATGTCTGAAAGAGAATGAGCTGAGGTTTAAGAGATATTGATTACCCAAGTCTTTGCATTTAGTAAGACTTTCTATTAACAGTAGGTTTGCTCTCTGAGAAAACAGTTCAGAATGTTTCCGCTTTGTTTATGAAACACATTTTATAATGTATGAAATGCTCTTGCATGTGATCTTCCATTTTGTTATCCAAACAACCCTGCTAGGGGGACAGGCAACCCTGGCAGGAGCTTAGAGAGCGGGGCAGACACTGCTGGTTAACCACCCAACACCCAGTCTGCGCTCTGTCCTAACTGAACCTTGATTTTGCTCAGGGCAGCAATCTGCCCTGTTTAAACTACAGCTAAGGATGGGCGGGTGGAACAGTTTGGGCCTTGGAGATGTAAGCTGGAGGTGCTAGGAGCTCCTGGAAAAGCTCTTTAAAGGGCTCTGGCATTTGCTTTTTGCTCTTTGCCCTTCCTGTTCCTATGCCTGAAACTGAGCAGAGACTTGCCAACAGAAAGCGCCGCTGGAAGCAGTGCCAGGACAGGAAAATGTGAACTGACCAACTGCTGGAGTCTCCCTGGGGACAACTCTGAGAGTTAAACACTCCAGGGGGAACACAGTCACTGCGGGGGGGTCCTTACAATACTGTGAGATTTACTTCCCATAGCTCTACCAGATGCCCACAGTAAATACCAGAGAAAAATCCCCTCAGGCTTCTGGAAGGGGGAGGGGAAAATGAACATTTTTTGATATGCCATAACACTCTGTTCTTGCCCTCAGGGGAAACTAGTTAACCAGAGCCTAACCTGCTAGAATATCCTCAGAGCCTAACTGACCTGGGGAAGGGAAATACTCAGCTCTAGACTCCTCTAGGCTTCCACTGTAGGAGAAGGGAACTGCTCAACTGCAGCCCACTCTAGCCATCCTGTCCCACCTAAGCGAGGAGAAAAAAACTGAGAAATACTTGTGAACTTGGCAGTCCAAAGGCACAGGCTCACCAAAAGACTGAGACCTAATTGTAGGATGCATAGAACGCTTCTTTTCCCTGAAAACTCGCTACCACATTCCTGAAGATCTATTTACAGCAGTTCCTTTTACCCGGTACATCATGTCTGGCTATCAAGAAAAAAATTATAAGGCATACCAAAAGAAAAGAAAAGGCCACACAATTTTTAGAGACAGAGCATCAGAACCAGCATGGCAGGGAAGTAGGAACTGAAAGATAACAGAGCTCTCACAAAGGCTGGAATAATTTACTGAGCCAAAAGTCAAGGAGGAGCCATACCTAAAGATCAATTCCAGAGGGATTAAGGACTTAGCTGAAAAAGCAAAATGTTAAAACTTGTAGAAGAAAATATAGGATAACATCTTTCTGACCTCCAAATGGGAAGAGTTCTTAAAGCTAAGTCCAAAAGTGCTAATCACAAAAGGAAAGATTGATAAATTTGCCTACTCTACTATTAAGTTATTCTGTTTATCACAAGGTACAATAAAGAAAGAAGACATGCCAATATCTGAGACAAGTTTGCAACCTGTGAAATCAGCAAAAGACCGGTATTCAGATTATATAAAGAAATGTTACAAATCAGTAAGAAAAAGACAACACAAGAGAAAAATGAGCAACAGATCTGACACCTCCCAGAGAAGAAAAATATGAATGGTGAACAGTTTTCTTTCTTCCTTTCTGATCTGCCTTTAATTTTCTCTTCTTACTTTATTGCATTGTGTAGAACTTCCAGTTCTATGTTGAATAGGAGTTGTGAAAGAGGGCATCCTTTGCCTGCTCCTGATCTTATGAGGAAAGGATTTAGTTTTTCACTGTTAAGTATGCCACAACTACTGAGACCACCTGCCACAACTACCGAAGCCCGTGCACCTAGAGCCCATGCTCTGCAACAAGAGAAGCCACCGCAATGAGAAGCCCTCACACCACAATGAAGAGTCGACCCCGCTTGCCACAACTAGAGAAAAGCCCGCACGCAGCAATGAAGACCCAATACAGCCAAAAATAAATAAATAAAATAAATTTATTAAAAAAAGAAAACTAAGTCCTTTGATAATCTAAATCAGGGGTCTGCTACAGGCTAGATAATAAACATTTTCAGCTTTGCAGACCATACAGTCTCTGCTGCAACTACTCAGTTCTGCTGTTGTGTCACCAAGGCAGCCTAGATGACACAAAAACAAATGAGCAGGCCTATGTGCCAATAAAACTTTACCTACAAAAACAGGCAGTCAGTGTGCGAGTCATTGTTTGCCAACCCCCAACCTAAATCAAGCTTCTGGTCAACAACTGGCTTCATATTTTCTTTCCAAACTCTATCTTTCATTGTGGTCACTTGATTAGAAAGGATACCAGAATTTCATTTGATACGGTCTTTTCTTTTTTCACAAGGTTATAATTAAACCAAATTCAGGACCCCAAGTGGATGAGGGGAAATCAGGAGTGGGTACTGGAAGCTCTCCCTGGGACTTTCCCCCCAAGCCCTGTGGACACCACCCCAGGGTGGGGGCAGGGCAAGGCCAATGGAGTGAGGAGCTCACTCTCTTTGGGCACAAATTTTAACGGGGGGCACCAAAAAACTCAGTAATCAAAGTAAATATATTAATGCAATACTTTAGAAAGTCAACATTGTTTTGAATTGATGTTTTGTTCGTCATAGGTATTTTTGCATTTTGATTTTTTAAAAAAAATATTGCATTAAACGTTATTTTATGGAGCTTTATGGTGCCTTCTTTAATTTTGTGACAAAGCGAGTGCCCTAGTCACCTCCCTCCCCATTCCTTAGAACCAGCCCCATGTCACCCTATGGGTGCGTTATCAGCACCCACTGCCTTTCAGAGGACGATGTACACCTTTTTAATGTTACCTTTGGACTAGATCATTCCTCTGGGCTGCTTTGATACCATTTCGGTTACCGGACCTGCCTCATACACAGACAGATTTGAAGCGTGTGGAAACTCTCGTACCTGAATGTCTAGAGTCACTTCTTGAGGAACATGTTAAGGTGAAAAGGAAACTAACGTTTTATAAAATACACACTAAGTCCCAAGTGACACTAGGGTAAGGGACTTTCTAACCATCATTGCTCATGACAAGCCAATGAGATTTTGTATACATTCTTTTGTATGAATGAGGAAATGGAGGCTCAATAAACGAGGATTACAGAAAATATTAAAGCCATGTGGAAGCTTCCTGCTACAACTCGTTACCTATCAAAAAGCTAACACTGTGGACATAGGTAAGGCACCTTTTTGCCTCTCTCTCTAACATTTGCACAGAACCTCTCTCATGCATAAAGAGCGTTCCAGCGCTTCATCTCATTTGAGCTTCATGATAAACCTGGGAGGTAAAAGTCTCATGTGTAAGACATGCTAGCATGGACTTATCAATTCTATTATATGGATGAGGACATACTCAGAAAGGTTAAGAAACATAGCCCAACGTCACCAGCTAATGAGTGGCAAAACTGCAATTATAAACCTAGGTCATCTAAGGCCTGGTGAGTTGTGCTTTTCATATCCTTCCCACCCTAGAGGAGCACCCCCAGCATAGGTATCTTTGACCCAGTACCACTCATGTTCATATCATAGAGAGTTCCCAAAAGGAATAATATCTGGGACTAGAAATTCTGATAGAAGGAAACTAGCACATAAGGGAAGGATCCTGAAGTATTGAGTGCTATCTACCCTGATAAGGAAGACCTGAGGTAAACAGGGGGTTAAGGGAGTGGAGGGAGTGTTACGAACCCCTGGAAGGATGGAGGCATGATGAGGCTCAGGACAAGGCCGACCTTGGCCTGCTTCACCCCTTTGCCAAGGGTCATCCTCTTGGTGCTAGGATTCATTGTAATTGTAATTAAAGCAACTGTAATGCAACTTCTGCTCAAACCCCCCAATCTTTCTGAAGATGTGGTACATATATACAATGGAATATTACTCAGCCATTAAAAAGAATGAAATAATGCCGTTTGCAGTAACATGGATGGACCTGGAGATTGTCATACTGAGTGAAGTAAGCCAGACAGAGAAAGAGAAATATTGTATGATACCACTTATATACAGAATCTAAAAAAAAAAAAAAAAAAAAGATACAAATGAACTTATTTACAAAACAGAAACAGTCTCACAGCCTTAGAGAACGAACTTATGGTTACTTATGGTTATGGGGAGGCGGCGGGGGGACGGGGGGAAGGCGGGGAGGGATGCTTAGGGAGTTTGGGATTGACATGTACACACTGCTATATTTAAAACGGATAACAAACAAGACCTACTGTATGGCACAGGGAACTCTGCTCAATATTCTGTAACAACCTAATTGGGAAAAGAATTTGAAAAAGCATACATACATGTATATGTATAACTGAATCACTTTGTTGTACACCTGAAACTAACACAACATTGTTAATCAACTTTTTTTACTTTCTATAAAATAAAAAGTTAAAAAAAAAAAGAAAGCAAAGAGCAATTTCCAGCGTCCAGTTCCCATTTGCCACAGGTGCCACCAAGATTTTGTGATCAGAAGGAACACCATCCGAACACAGGGCACAGAGGAAACCATTCAGATGGGAGAGAAGGCTCAGACCAAAGTGAGGACAGGATACAGGAGCTGAGGAGAGGGACAGGAGGCATTAGGATATCACTTCCAGCCCAGAGCCAGGGAGAAAATGGCAGGTGCTCCACTTTGGAAAGAAATCACATTTCATGTTACTCCAAACAACTTCCAGGGAGGCATCAACCCACATGAGAGGTCACACCTGGTATTATATCTCTGTAATGAGATGTACAACAGGCACTTTCAAGTGTTTAAAGTACTTGAATGTGCAAAGTTTCACAGTTGGTCACATGTTCATAACAGCCATGTGCCTCTTTCATTGGGGGAGCTGCCACGCCATGCTGGGATTCCACAGGGCAGCATGGCTTCCCCATTCATCAAAATAGAGCCGCTGAAAGAATCCTCTGGCAATTTTAACTACACAAAAATAGAAGACACCCCAGGCAGAGTGTGAGAGACCAATCTTGTCAACAGCAGGATGGTAAGGTATAAACAAGAATGGAAAGAAAACATACAGCCTTTAAAAAAAAAAAAAGTTGCTTTTGACAAGGACGATAAGATGGGAATAAATTGAGCCTCAAATATCTGGAACAAAAGCTCAGAGAAGTGTTAAATCACAAGCTAGGTGGCTGCAGGAATTTGCAGTGACCCGTTCCAATCTGCCAACTCATCCCTTTTAGCATCAAGCTTGATTTTACGGACCCCTCTTTCAGTTTTATATGCTTAGGTTTTTGTTTGTTTGTTTGTTTTTTCTTTTTCTTTCATGCACCACAACCAGCATTTTTAAGGCTGTTGCAGCTTTCCTAAGTCACATCTTTCTTGGTCTCTGACCCCACAAACAATGTTGCTTTGGAGAAAGAACCACAAACCACAATGTTTCCATCTTTCATTTGACAGAATCTTGTTCTTGCATGCAGGGAAAATATGTTCTCATACTTGTACTAAGTCTTGTGTTGTTAGAAGATGTAGTGCAGCAAAACTCCAGCATCTTCTGTCCTTTCAATCTTTCTACCAATAATTAAGCACTGAGCATGTGCTCTAGACAGTGGCCTGGGGATAACAGGGATGAACTGTCAGAACCTGGGTTTGAGGACCACACAGTCCAATGGAGGAAAGAGACCTAGAAGTAAACAGTTATGAAAAGGTGTGAAGCTACCTTTATCCCTCCACTCTACAGTGATAATGTGCATGGGTTCCACTCAGACTTTTTCCACTCCCTAGCAGACTGCTTCCAGGCCAAAAATGCCTGTGCAGACCAACCAATCAGGGGATTAGGTACCAGTGGCTAAGCAAGCACAGATATTGGACACTACTCATGTTCTCCTATGAAGGGAGGAGGTCCTTTCTAGGAAGCTATCCTCCATCCTCCTCCACCTCCATCCTTGCCTTGCTCTGTATACCTCTTCTCAGCCTCAGACCTCCAAACTGCCTTGCTTGGACTTACAATCCTCCCTAGCTTTAGTTATTATTATTGCGGTCACACGTGTCATGAATATTTACTATGTGCCAAGAACGGCCCATACGTTCACTTGTTGAGTTTTCATGGCATCCTTGGCCTTTGTTATTGTGGTGTTATAAATGAAGGAAATGATCCCCAGAAAATTTTAGACACTTGTGCAAGCCTACACAGCTGACAAGTAGAAAAACTGAGATTAGAAGACAGAACTGTGTGATCAGAAAGACTCTTAAACAGTACACTGGTCTGCTCCACAGGCACGTGTGGTCCAACTGCCCTGCTAGGTTATTTACACTATAAGGACAGAAATCAACATTTCCGTTCTTTTAACAGTTCCTATGCAGGTACACCTGTAAGCAAGCAGAGTAGGAATCTCCCTGTGTGGTGTTATTTAAGGGAGGCCAGACAAGGATGGGTTAAAAGTATCTTCACTGTTGCTTATCACAGTGTCTGGAATTTCACCATTGGAGATACATTACTTTGGGTCTTGAAGTCTTTCTGGTTTTCAGGATTTCTCTATTAGAACAAGATTGTCCTAGTAGTGTCATACTCAGCTGAGACCTCAGTGACATCAGGGCCTCAGAGAATGAGTCACAGGAGAGATGCCTAGAAAGGAGCCTGGGATCTGGGAATAGCAAAGTGGTCCTGAGAGGAGGATGAGAGGTCCCAAAGTCAGGAGTGATCGTTTTGCTTGGCTGACCCCACTTCTGTGGTCCCCAGCACAGGGCGAGCCAAATGGAGCGTACGTAAGTCTCGATCTGAGGAAACACTGTTTTGATCAGGTGTAAGAGTAGGAGACATGGGGCATGGTGACAGGTAGTCATCAAGTGCTGAGGAGCCTGAGCTTTGTGAAGGCACAAAAGACAAGAGGCAGAATTCTTGCCCTCAAAGCGCTAACAGTCTCTTTGGGGAGAAGAACTATCCCTAGCAAAGAATAGGTAAATAAGACAAGACAGGAATGACCAAGAACAGAATACACGTGTGATAGGAAACTCAGGAAAAAGAGAGCTCAGTGTGGGAGGAGGTGGTGTGGGCATCACTGGGGACACAGGACCCCAAGGACAGTACCAAATAAAGAGATATGATGAATGAGTTGCTGAATGCCTGTCTTATGCCAAAAGAAGACCCAGGTGACAACAACGAATTGCTACCTCGGTACTCCCAAACAAGGAAATCCAGCTCCGATTTGATCACCATGATGCAAAATGATGTTAAGATGGTCTAGAAACAAAATCTGAAGACAGATATAATGTACAGAGATACTATTTAGAATATATACTACTTCAAATTAAACTCAGGTCTTTCGATAAAAAGATCGAATGGTTGCTCCAATCGTACTATTAAAAAACCCAGAATTTCAGTAATAGGTGAAAATAACAGATTTATATATTAAGGTACATGGTGAATAAATCAGATGAAATCATTAGGCAAGACTAAATCCCTTTAAAACCAGGAGGAAGAGATCTGATGATCACCACAGGCCAACAACATTGGCAAATTCCAAGACATTCCCCTGGATTCAGCTCTGATAAGAATGCTTTATGCTGTGACCTTCCAGCCAAAGACAAATGCTCTTCTTCTGGGCTTTCACTTAATACTTCCTTCCTAAGCAGGAAAGGTTACTTCTATTTAATCTAACTTATCTTGTATTTTTTTTAAAAGTTCCCTTTATTTAATTCCTACAAAGAAAACATCTCCAAGGAAGAAAGGAAGGAAGCAAGCAAGCTTTGACCTTTATTTGCTACATGAGTTATTTTACCAATAGCTACAAGTGATTATGTTTTCACTATTCTGAATAACAACCCTTTGCACCCCTTGGCATAAGAGAACCAATAGCTGCAGCATAAGGCTTAGTTGTGAGTGAGCAGAAAAATACAGGCAGAAAAAGACTAGGAAAAGGGTGAAGGGTACGGGAGGAGGAGCCACAAGAAATCATTTCTCCTTTGAGTTTCTTAACTAAATTATTGCAATACATATTTTCTTTTCATGCCAACTTGGGGGCTAATGAGCTTCATTTCCACAAGTTGCCTGTTTTCTTTAAGGTGGCTGCATATCTGAGACAAACTGCAAAGGTCTCTGGTTCAATCTGCTAATAGGTTTGTATTAACCTCCATGGAGATGCACAGACAGTGAACACATTATCCAAACCCACAATTCAGACGCAGGGTCTAGCAAAGGGTACTTGTGCTTTATTTCCAGACGCAAGCAGCAGCTTGGCAAATGCAGGTCCAATGACTAAATGTTAGGATTTCTGGGACATTTTGGTCTTATAAGGAGCAATCAGGAAAAAGAAAAGAAAAAATTGTGTTCCTGAAAATCTGGGTGGTGATTACAAAACTGGAGCAAAATGACAATAGCAGAATTCCTGTATTTACTACTTTATAAGAAAAGGATTCAGAACCCATAAAAAGAAATCAATGAAAATGGATATTTAATACATCTAAAATATACAAATTTATAAGCATCATGTAAAATTATAAATTAAACAGTATCATCCTATTAATAATTATTAGTAGGCAGAGTGTAAAGTATTAAAAAACTAAACAGTCTCAAAAATGAAAAAAATTAAGTTACGATATGTTGAAAATGAGATCATATTATTTGGACTTTTATAATGAGAGGGCATAAATGTTGTTGCCACTGAGAACATATTTTTGTGCGAATTTCTTCACTGAATAGGAAAAAAAAACACCCTAATCAGGAAAATGGTGATGTATTTATGAGCTATCTCCAAATATATTTCTCTGACTCCTTCATCTTCAAATACTCCTCAGAGTTTAAAAACAGTCATCCAAGTTCAATATAATGTTGTGTATTTGTGTGTGGATGGGTGGGATGAAACTTATTTAGTTACTTCAAGTTGTAGTTTGCTTGAAGGCAACAAGCAAGCATTTCTGATTTGTTCTCCTTTTATTTGGTTTGATCCTCTATGCCCAGCTGCCTGTGTCGGTTTCAAAACTCTCCTGTTGTAGTGGACACACCCCAACGTGACTGCCCAGTGAGACACGTCCTAGGATGATCCCCTCCCCTTGAGTGCAGGCACAACTTGTGACTTGCTCCCAAGCCAAGAGAATACTGCAAAGCCATAGGGGATAGTCACTCCCTTGATTAGGTTACACTATGTAAGTCTCCGTCCTAGCAGACTGGGGTCAGAGATTCTCCTGCTGGCTTTGAAGTCAGCTGCCACGTTGTGACAAGGCCTGTGAGAAGCAATCGACCACATGGCAAGGAATCCTAAGTGATACCTGGGAGGTGAGAGCACTGCAGGTGACAGCCAGCAAGAAAACAAGAGACCTCAGTCCTACAACCTCAAGTGAATCCTAGTAACAACCACGTGAACCTAGAAGAAAAAAAAAAATCGGGCTCCAAAAAGGAACACAACCCAGCCAACAACTTGATTATACCCTTATGAGACCCTAAGCAGAGGACCCAGGTAAGATACACCCAGATTCCCAATCCACAGAAACTGCAGGATAACGGTTACATGTTGTATTACGCCACTAAATTTGTTATGCTGTTAAATTTGACAATCCACTTCAAACTCCAATAACAATTATTCTTGCAAAAAGGTTTGTGTTGCCAGTGCTATTTTCTTCCTCCGTTTGAGGACAGCAGAAATATAACCTAAAGCTTTATAGATGTGTACACCTCTGTCCAATTCAAAACTTTAATGCAGGGCTTCCCTGGTGGCTGTGAGTCTGCCTGCCAACGCAGGGGACACGGGTTCGTGCCCCGGTCAGGGAGGATCCCACATGCCGCGGAGCGGCTCGGCCCGTAAGCCATGGCCCCTGAGCCTGCGCGTCTGGAGGCTGTGCTCCGCAACGGGAGAGGCCACAACAGTGAGAGGCCCGTGTAACGCAAAAAAAAAAAAAAACAAAAACTTTAATGCAGAATATAATTATCCATGTATGAGTCTCAAAACATAAATTAGCTGAACTCAACATTTTTCAAAAAACTATTATCTTGGTACTTGAAAATTGGAGAGTATACCTTCAAACCAGTTTTTTTTAATGTGCATACTTCATAATTTTTTAGAATAAAGTTTTTAGTTTTGAAAGTTTCAGATTTGCAGAATTATTGTGAAGCTAGAACAGAGAATTCTTGTATACCCCGCTCCCAGTTTCCACTGTTATTACATCTTACATTAGGGTGGTACATCTTTCACAATTAGTGAACAAATATTGATACATGTTTATGAACTAAACTCCATACTTTATTCACATTTCCTTAGTCTCTACCTAATGTCCTTTTTCTGTTCCAGGATCCCATCCAAGACACCACCTTACAAGTTAGCTGGCCAGTTGCCTTAGGCTTCTCTTGGTTGTGACAATTTCTCAGACTTTCTTTGTTTTTGATGACCTTGGCAGTTTTGAGGAGGACTATTCAGGTGTTTTGTAGGATGCACCTCTATTGAAATTTCTCTTATGTTTTTCTCATGATTAGACTGGGGTAATATGTTTTGGGAGGAAGATCACAGAGGTCAAATGCCATTCTCATCTCACATGACGTGAAGGATACCTACTATCAATATGGCATATCTCTGTTAATGTTAACCTTGACTGGCTTGAGGTAGTGTTTGTCAGGTTTCTCTATCGTAAGTTACTCTTTTTTTAAAAAAAATCTCACTCTCTTTCCATACTGTGCTCTTTGGAAGAAAGAAACTCTGTGCAGCCCCATCCAGAGTTATGCTTTACCTCCCATAAAGCAGAGTATCTACATACATTATTTGGAATTTTTCTGCATAAGAGATTTGTCTATTTTCCTCATATGTTTATCCAATCATTTATTTATATCAGAATAGATAGTTATCAGATTTGGGTTATACCTCAATACTAGTTATTTATCTCATGGTTCAAATTGTTCTAATTTTGGCCACTGGGAGAACTTTTAGTTGGCTCCTATATCCTTTCAACATACATTGTGTCACAGTCATCATTACGAGATTTTGTTTTTGTTTTACCTTTTTTCTTTTAGTACTTCCTTACTTTCTGGCACTATAAGATACTCCAGGCTCATTTTGTACATTTCTTGCCCCAGTCCTCAATCAGCCATTTCTCTGGTTCTTTTTATTGGGAAATAATATTGAAACCAGGATTTGAGTGGTAGATATATTTATTGCTACTAGAGCATTATTGCTTCTAGGCTAAACCAGTTTTTCAATCTCTAAATCTGGAACCTCAAAATATCCCTATATGTTTAATATATTTTAATTTATTCAACAAACATTTTATAGAGATTACCACATGCCAGGCATTATTTTAAGCATTTTGTAAATATTCACTCATCTAATTCTTGTAATAACCTCATAACAACAACAACAACAAGAGAGGTAGTTTTATTAGCCCCATTTTGTGGATGGAAAACCCCGGGCACTGAAAGGTTGGACCTGTGACAGAAGTCATGAAGCTAGTAAGTGGCAGAGCCAGGACCTGAACACAAGCATCTGCCTCCAGATTTGGGGCACTAACCAGTGCACCACATTGCCTCACACTAGTGAGGACCTCAAAGAGCATAAAATTGATGAATTAATTAATCCACCCATTTATTCTCCAACAAATTTTTATTATGTGCCTATTAGGTGCTAAACTAACCTCTGCCAGATGTTAGTTGGTGCTTAATGCCATTTGAGATACTTCTTGGACCATGGCCCAGTTTAAAATGGAAGAAGAAGTTGTTGTAATGTGCCCCTTGAGAGGACTCTGGCAGCTGCCTGGGATGAAGATGGTACATAAAAAACACTCCACTAGGTGGCTGCAGATATACTTTATTATGCTATGGGCAATATTCAAAAGTGATAAGCAGTGCCTTATTTATTTAATTTCTATCCATTATCCTTTTCACAAATTTTAAAGAGAGGGTTTATTATCTTTCCTGTATATGAAACTCCCATTTTTTTTCATAAATTTATTTATTTATTTTTGGCTGCATTGGGTCTTCGCTGCTGCGTGCGGGCTTTCTCTAGTTGCGGAGAGCGGGGGCTACTCTTCGTCATGGTGTGCAGGCTTCTCATTGTGGTGGCTTGTCTTTGTTGTGGAGCATGGGCTCTAGGCACGCAGGCTCAATAGTTGTGGCTCGTGGGCTCTAGAGTGCAGGCTCAGCAGTTGTGGCGCATGGGCTTAGTTGCTCCGCAGCATGTGGGATCTTCCCGGACCAGGGCTTGAACCCGTGTGCCCTGCATTGGCAGGCGGATTCTTAACCACTGTGCCACCAGGGAAGCCCCAAAACTCCCATTTATTATACTACTATTCACTGATAAAATATTTGAATGAAACTGTCTCTGGTGAAAACCACTGAAAACTGAGATTTCCATTTACAGCAACTGAAAGAAAATTTAAAATGTATACTTACTTTATGACTGTCGCTAGTGGGTGGTTCCAAGGGACCAAAGCTGAGATGATCTAAAAGAAAACAGGCAAAATAAATATGCTGAATGAAAAAATCTTAAAGGATTTTTTAAAGGTCATTTATCCCCACATATTTACTGGCAGAACTCTGCGAGGCATCCCATGACTTGGCCTTAGTTATCAACAACCCTTTTGGGGAAGGGAGTGCAAGTGGGGTAGAGGTAGAGCTCTCCAGAAAGGACTTGCCTAGAAAAGGCATCAGAGGCAGAAATGGGGAGTCTGGCATTGACCTCTTGTTGATATTTATAAACTCCTTGGAAGAGAATACAGATCCAAGGGAAGGGACAGTCAGGAACACGGGTCTTCATTTTGCACTTCAGAACAAGCACCAAATGAGCCTCCTTTTAGATGTACCAAAGTTTAGGTACATTCCAAAAAGAATTAGCAGACACAGTGCCATAATGTAACAATAAGAAATCACGATAAATAGGTCAATAAGTGAGAGTAATGTATTGGTTAGATTCATAGTTCAGAAGAAAGGAATGATCAAAGTTGTTAGCCAGGAGGAGGCTGTATGGGAGGGAGCCTGTGAGGAGTGCGGCTCAGTGTGTCTGACTGAGAAGGCTAGGAAGAAGGGGGTGTGGTCTGCTGAATCCCATCGCCAACGGACACGGGGAGGGGGTGGTCTCTCAGATTGTGTTTCTTGCATTTATAACCTCTCTTTGAGAAAAAGTGTATTTTAGAACTCTGGGAACACTAGTTTTTAGACAATCTAATTAGTCTACCTACTACAGTTTCAAAACTATCAACAGGGTCAAAGCCCTCTTGGGAGATCTGTAAAAAAAAAAGAAAAAAAATTCCCAACTCATATCATTTAATTCTTAAATATCAGAGTGTTACTTGTATTAGGAATAAATACCAAGAAATGCAGAATTTGGGGGTTTCTAAAAATCCTCCTTTTTATTAAAAAGAATTAATTGGAGTAATTCAAGAAGAAAAGATGTTCCAACTGACATGTTAGAAAAAAATAATATTCTACCAATTTCTGTGTATTTGATGTTGTACTAATCATTGCAAAATGCATCTCAGTCAATAAACCAAGGACTCATATTCCTCCAAGCATTTAACAGGGAACTGAACACAGTTAAAGCAAAACTAGGAACTTTACCAAAGAGTTAAGAGATTTGTCCCTTTGAACATAGTTAGAGGCAATATATTTCAGTGGTAAGGACCCTCAGGCAATACTGAACCTCTGGATGTACCACAAATAATAGTTATTATGCTATTTTTAGTTCTGGCAATATAAGAGTTCTGATGTAAGACAGATTCTTAATTTTTTCTTACTACAATAATCTGTACATTTTAATAATATAGATATTTAAAAGATATTTTGGCTTAATATAATGTAATCTTTCCAAGCATGATTTCTTTTTAACTAAAACAAAAAATCTGTGAAATGGTTTTTGTATATTTTCCTTTATCTCAGAGTTACTTTGTTAACATATAAGCGCATTACAATTTGAAAAGTGATATTTTAGGCTTTTCCACTGTTAAGATGTGGAATTAAGTCAAATGAATTCACAGTGTTTTACATTTTAAAATATATAATAGTTAACTCTGTTCCAGAGCTTCAGATTTTACTGAAAACAAAACACAGATGCTGAGTTAAAGTGTCAAGGTAAATAAATAAGCAGTTTACCAGAGCTGACCAGACATAGGGCCCCAAAGGCTTTCTTTAGTGTCAGAGTGGACAGGCCATTAAAAACCAAGCCTGTCGCTGGCATCCAAGTCAGCTGGGTGAGACCAGGAGAAGAGGACACC